>NW_024467198.1:1933744-1943872 GCF_000292625.1 Dacryopinax primogenitus
GATGTTGGTCCCCATGGTAATGGCTGTCATGACTCTGGTTTCCATGACTATTGTCACCATAGGTAGTGGTGTCATAGTTACTATTGGGTTGGAGATTAGACACAGGGGCTGTAGGCTGATTACTCCAGGAAGCTGTCATAAGCTGTTGGAGCTGCTGAGTCAGCTCTAGGACCTGTGCTTGAAGAATAGAAATGGGATCAGGGAATTCTTCTGCTTGTTCCATAATGGTGGATATGGAATAAGGCAGGTGTTGGGTGTGTGTGGTAAGAGTAAAGGCAGGTAAGAGTAGAGGTGGAGTGGTGAAGCAGAGGTTGTCACTTGGAGACTTGGTCTTCTGTTAGGGCAACACAGGCTGACTAAGTCTGCTCACCTAAGAGTGCCAAGAGTCTAAGCAGGCAACAAGGAAGTGGAGTAGACCTGATGACTAAGACCTATCTACAGTATAGGTATCTGTGGATGATCCTAAGAGACCAAGTCTGAAGAGACAGTCCCAGGCAGAGTAGGCCTTATATTTATACCTCTGTGGTGGAACCTGCTAGAACATCTTGCTTACTCAGCCTAGTCAGGTGATCAGGTCATATGACCAAGGATGAGGTCATATGAGGTCATGCACAGCCATGCACAGCAGGTCACCTGACCATCCAATCCTTCCAGCAGGTTCCAGCACATGCCAAGGTATACCAGCTACTTCCATGTCATAAAGGCTTAGTCATGTCTCTTGACCAACCAATGAGCTGGTGCCCTGACACACAGCATGCTGGGCATCTTCTAGTGCTGCTGGATTGGCTTCAAGTTCAGCTTGCTTTTCAAGAACTGCCGTGTGAAAATTGGAATTGACAAGAGAAAAGGGCTTGTCTGCATGATGATTCAGCCTGTGAGCAAGAAAGCACAGTTCTAGATGCACGCTGCTTGCAGTACTTCTCAGCAAGGATATGGCTTGCAGCATTTGTTGCACTGACACCTTCATTCCTCTTTTCAAAATGATGCACTCAAAAGGTAGCATGTAGCATGTGTTTCTTCAAGTGTAGCTCATCTGTGAGAGCATTGAGTTCATCATGTAGTGTGTCCTTGACTTCTTGAACATGCTGTCAGGCTATCATGTGTTTCCCTCTGTTTGCTGTGGTGACAGTGTTGCAATGATGCCATGCTTTCACTGCCAGAGAAGTCCGAGCCATCAGGATTTGTGGTAGCTAGACAAATATGAGTAATGGCAAGAGAGGCAAGGTCGGTTCTCAGGAAATGCAGTACATCACATACCATGTGCAGCTGGCACATGAGGGCTTGAGCCACACGTCATGAGTCAAGTAAACATATTTGA
The DNA here is from genome assembly GCF_000292625.1 of Dacryopinax primogenitus. Classification (NCBI taxonomy): domain Eukaryota; kingdom Fungi; phylum Basidiomycota; class Dacrymycetes; order Dacrymycetales; family Dacrymycetaceae; genus Dacryopinax; species Dacryopinax primogenitus. The sequence goes on from NW_024467198.1 coordinate 1,935,063, forward strand.
TTTGCATCACAAGCACGCTCCAAAGTACAAGATGAATGTCATGTATCTACTTGAACCTTTTTGGAACACATGAATGTTGAATACAGAGACATACATGAGAATTGAGAATTGAGAGACAAGAAATGTGAGCTCATCCTGCCCACCCTTGAATAGCATGAGAAATGAGAGAAAGAAAGAAAAATTAATGTCCACCTGCCCACCTGTTTTCTTGATTACATGACACTCACCAGACATGAGTCCTTCATGACATTGAGGTCATTGATGAAGTTCTTGAAATCCTTGAGACCATGACCCAGGAGATGCTGCACAATCTTGGCCACACGGTTGTGCCACATGCATGAGGGGTCCCACTGGTAGATGTCCTTGAGCTCATCCTGCAAATGTGGCTAGTGGATGAGCCAATGTTTGTGAGCATGGAAGGCCTGACATTGAGCTCTTCCTCCATGCTCACCTCAGGAGGAGAGGGAGGGTGTGAGGGCACACCACAATAACAAGGCTGCCAGGGGTAGATGAGTATAGCAGAGTATAGCAAGAGTGTAGCTGAGTATGGCAGGAGGGTGGGATAGTGGAGGTAACTGGTGTATTCAACTGAGTGCCTGAGTTCCTTATGGTGGGGGATTCCTCAAAGACCAGATCTGAGGAGAAAGAGGCCCTAAAGGCTCCATATAAATACTCCCATGGCATAAGGCTGATGAGTCTTAGTAGGAACAGCTGCCTAGGAGTAAGCATGGGTACAGGCATCATGGAACACCATGGAACAGAGGTAGGAAAAGCCAGAGGTGGTAGGAACCACCATGGAACAGCATGGAACACATGCAGGGCCACAAAGCTGTGTGCAGTGGAAATCCACACAGCACCCATGCCACAACCCATGATGCAACCCTGCACAGGCCTCATGGATCACTTTGAGAAGGCCTGGAAGCAAGGAGAAGCAGGGATAGAACATGTGATAAGGGGTACAAGACCCCAAAACAGTGCATTCCCTGACAGTATGCCAGCAAGCACTTTGTATTGCTCTGAGTCAGACAATGGACAAGTGTCCTCAGTGCACATGAGAGTTCAACAGATTGGGCTCACCAATATTGCATGCTGTTCAAGTGGCATGCTGCTCAGCCAGAGTACTTCAAGGCTTGCCTTTTGCTTTAGTGTCAGCCTGTGGCACAATTGACACTTGCACTCCACAAGATGTTGAGCTGGGTGCAAAGCGTGCTGGTGGCAAACCACTGAGTGTCAAGGGCATTGCTTGCATCCTAGTACATGGAGAACTAGCACATTACAGTAATTGTTATTCTTGCATGTCATGATGAGCATCCCATGCTGCTATCATGTGGATGGGAAAGAAATTTGGGGAAAGGGTCCATAAATGTGAAATCCAGCTGGATGTCACAGGATTCAGGGGTCCTGGTGATGGAATGCAAATTTGCAACAGGGACTGGCCCTGCCCCCATCATAAATATTTGGCCTTACAGGTGAGGCTCAGGTGGGGCAAATTCCAATGACCCAAACAAGTAACCAAATCAGGAAAGTAAAGTAGTGGCTGTGATAATAGAAGCATGTGCTTCTACCAACAACTTGTTTTTCCAAATAATTGCTGTTAAAATAGACTTTTTTTTTTCAAAATAGGTGGTGAAAATCCATGATTATTTATACAAGGCATCATGCAAAATTAATTTAAATACTGTAATATAACTAATTGAAAATGAAACACAACTTGTAAGTTATTGTCGGAACATGCTTTATAAAATAACATGAATTAGAGACCAGACCCAGTAGCACCTCTTGAACTCCAACCACCACCTTCCTTCCTTGGAAGGTCCCTGGTTGCTTAGGGCAGGCCTTGGGGTCATATCGGGGATTTGCCCCCGGGCAATCATCATAGGCAAGATACCCCCGAAAGGGGTCATCCGAGGAATATTTACCTAGTCGCCTGTGCCCGGTCCTAACCGACTTAGATAATCTAAAGCGCGCTGAAACGTTTTCAGGAGGCGCAGTCCCATCTCCAGTACTTGAGTTTCTGGGAAATTTCATTCTTCGTCCAAGGCACTGAACCGGAGGCACGTTCGGCACCATCTCGATCAGGGCGAGGTGGGGTCAAGGCCTGCTCCATCGAATGTTTCTCTGGCCTGAAAACCCCGAGACATCGGGAGCTTTCGTCCAGATGAGATTCATGCCACTATTTTCGTTCGCTCCTCGAGCGTTTGGACTACCTTGCCTCAGAGCAAAACTTGCATCCTGGCGTCTGTTTCATACTCTCTACCCGCATCTCTTTTTTTTTTGCTTTTCAGCGGCTGCATATGTGCATCGAGATTACAAGACGGCTGTGGCCCAGGTCAGGTCCGATCATTGTCCTTGTCATTGGTCATGATGAGGTCAATCACCCGTTTTTCAATCCATTCAGAACCGGTCCAGGTCGGTCAAAAACGGTCCGGGTACAGCGTTCTCATATCATGTCTCCTCGAGGACAATCTCAGCTTCTCGTGCCTCAGAATCTTCCTCTCCGATCGCTGCATACGTGGGATTTGTTGACAATAGACATCTGTGATAAACTGCAGGGCTTCGAAACGAGTGGAATCAAGTCGATCTCGAGTCCGTGCATCTCTCTCACGGTACGGGTGTCAAGGTTTTCCGCTTCATTAATGTTGCTCATGTGTTTGGAAGGTTCATCAACTCCCATATGTCTCTGTGGAGCTGCTGGCCGTTGCGCACGGTATGGGTGCAATACGTTCACTACCACGACATCTCAATGTGACCAGTCATGGCCGGTTCTTCGCGGTCATCATCTCCCAGGTTGCTCTGGTCATGGCCATGCAACTTAACTGTGACCGAACCGGATGACCGAGGTCTTCATGGTCCTGTCATGACCGCGAGCCATCCTTAATTGAGATGCGCCTCAGCAAATCTCAAGGCTGATGTTGAAGATGTATTATTGCCCATGAGTGGTATTTCTGTCCTCCGCGTGGGACCGAGACCTCGTCTATCCCCCGGTAAACCTCAGACAGGGGCATACATCGTCTCTCGGGGTTCATTCATCTGCGATGATCGCCCAGGAGGCATGGTGTCCTGTAGGAAATCACTTTCTGATTGCCTTTCTGGGATCGCTTAGGCATCGCCGGCTCCTTTCTATGGCTAGGTGGGGGCTCGATGCACGCTCGCCGGATGTCTGTATAGACAACTGTTGAGTGAAGAGGCAGCTCAGAGGCATATATAAACCTGCCTGAACAGCACCAGCTCTCATCCAACAAGTCCCCTCTTGCTACCAAGGTCAGCAGCACCCAACGATCTCAACCTCGACGATCCATCATGCAGTTCCTTCGCACCCTGCTCCCCTTCATGGCCGCATCTTTCGCCGTCGCTGGTGTCCTCCCCATGGACCATGCCGGCCTCGTAGCTAAGGACCTTGCCCGGCGCCAGGGAGTCGATCCCTCGGTGATCGTTGCACTCATCGAGGGGCTCACGGCCCAGGCGAACAGTGTCGAACAGACGATCGAGACGGCTTCGGGCCTCACCACCTCCGCCCAGGTGTCGGCTCTCTCTCAGGTGACTCTCCCCCCACGCGCATACGTATGTCACTTGACCACGTTGCAAGAACATCACCTCCTCTCTCAATACGATAAGCACGGAGGTGGACGAGGCCGTCGGGGCGTCGACCGGTGTCGTCTTCAGCGACCCAGGCTGCACGGAGATCGGTGACGCATTGAACGGGGTAAAGATCTTCCTCTTCTGAGGACTGTACGCTGAACCCCGAGCAATAGTTCGCAGTCGCGCTCCACAACACGTTCCAGGCACTCATTGCCCAGGCTCCCGTATTCGTGCTCTTCAGCAGCGCCGCCCCGATCGAACAAGAGTTGGAAGTGATCCTACCTTCGATCGATGTGAGTATCTTCTTCGTGTTCGACATTACGTCGCCTCACAGCTCGCTAGACATTGGGAAACGTGGCACTCCAGGCGCTTCCCTGCCAGGCTCAAATGGTCAAGGAAGGCCAGGAACTGCTCGACAGCGACATTAGCAGCGCGATCGCCGCGCTCGCTTAGAACTGCTTTCTTGACTTGCTATGCTTGCCCGAGGAGACCGCCGACGGAGGTAATGCGGTTTGAGGCACGGGCGTATAGTATGAGAATAGCCTCCTGGTGCACTCTGCTTCCTTCATGTTCTGGTTTTGTTGAGATCGAATAAATTGAACTACAGCGCGCGTCCATCCAGACCGCTGCTGTATATGCATTTTCCATATGCTTGTATAACACCAGCTCAAGCCCAGTCGTCGGAAACCTGGTCGAGTGTGCGAGGTAGGTTTGGGGAAGCTTGACGCTGAGAGGAGAGAGAGCAGCATCGGTAACGATGAGACGCGTACGATCAGCGGGTTGTCAACTCGCTGCGAAGCCGTAGACAGTTTCTGTTGGGAGAGTGATAAGAATCTGCTTATCGAACAGATCGTGCATCGCTTCCTACCTATGGAGACGCACCCCCATCCCCAGTAATTGCCTTTCTGGGGAATCTGATTTCTCGTCCCAGAAGCTCGTTTGGAGGCATGTTCGGTCCTTCCCCATGTCCGAGATATCGGGAGCTTTCGTCCAGATGAGACTCGTGCCACTATCCTTGTTCGCTCCTCGAGGATCTAATCTGGGCTACCACGTTCCACGTATTCTTCAGATTCTGTACTTGTGTTCCTTTTTTTTATATTTTTTTTAGCTTTTCAGTGGCTGCAAACCTGCATCGAGAGTAGAGAGGGCCGTGATCCAGTCAGGACCGGTCAGGTCATGGTCACGGTCACGATCTGATCAATAACCGGTTTTTGACCGAGTCAGAACCGGTCCATGTATAGCATTGTCATATCATGTCTCACAATCTCAGCATCTCATGCCTCAGAGACTTCCTCTGTAAGAGTCCGGGACTCTCTAAAACCGGGCGCCTTGCCCACGCACAACCCGTAGGCTAGATCCATGTGTATATTGATGAGCGCTATGTGATGGTAAGGACAAGAGCTACCTACGGGTACAAAACCAGGGACTATATAGTGTGGGTCTTTAGGGCCGGCCAGATCACGCCGACCCCTTTCATCCTCCCACATCTCTGCATCAAGCTGCCTATGTCGGAACTCTCCTTACTGCGTACTTGAGCGTTGTTGACTATAGGAAGCTTTGATAAACTGCAAGGCTTTGACACGAGTGGAGCCAAGTCGGTTTCTAGTCCGCGCATCTCTCTGGCGGCACGGGTGTCAAGGTTCTCCGCTCCATTGTCGCTCATGTGCTTCGAAGGTTCCTCAACTCCCATAAATGTCTTTGTGCCGGAGCTAGCAGAATTTGCGCACGGAGGTAATCAATGGATGCAATACCTTCACTGCCATAACCACCTCATGACCAGTCATGGCTGGTTCTTCGCGATCACCAACTCCCAGCTTGCTCCTGTCATCGAACCGGATGACCGCGGTCTTCGTGGTCCGATCATGACCGCGAGTCATCCCTAATCGAGATGTGCCCCAGCAAGTGTCAAGGCTGATGTTGAAGACGTATTGCCCATAAGTGCTCTTTCTGTCCTCCGAGCAAGGGGGGGTCCCACGTGTGCCCCCTGCTAAACCTCGTCAGCTGACATGCAGGCAGGGGCGTGCCTCAGCGTAGCGAGGGACATCTCTTGGCGAAGAGACGAAGGAGATGTGGCCTGACTATAAGCGACCTAGGCAAGTGTCTCGGGGTTCATGAACCTACGGTGATCATCCGAGAAGCATGGCGTTCTGCAGGGAATCACTTTTTGACCGCCCTTTTCGGATGGAAAGTTGCTTGATATGGCTAGATAGCGCCGATGCGCGGACAAATGCACCGCCGCTATACTGTTCCCGAATCTCGATACAGACAACTGTGAAGCAAAGAGCAGCTCAGACGCATACATAAAGCTGTCTGAACAGCAACAGCTCTCTCATCCAACAACTCCCCTCTTTCTACCACGGTCTGCAGCACCAAACAACACCACCTCGACATTCCATCATGCACTTCCTTCACACCCTCCTCCCCTTCATGCCCGTATCTTTCGCCGCCGCTGCTGTCCTCCCCTTCGACCATACCAACCTCGTAGCTAAGGATGTCTTCGGGAGACAGACACTCACTGCCTCGATGGTCGTTGCGAACATCCAGACGGTCACGACCCTGTCGTACAGTCTTAAACTGACGATCAACTCGGCTGCGAGTGTCAACTCCTACACCGAGGTGTTCACTCTCGCTCAGGTGACTCTTCTTCCCATGCGCATACATCTGTCAGTTGAACACATTTACAGAACATCGCGTCTGATTTCGATGGGATATGCACGGCGTTGACCATGGATGTTACGGCTATGAACGGTGTCACCTTCACCGACGCAACATCCTGCCAGACGATCGGCAACGCTTTGACCCAGGTCAGCGCCTTTCTCTTCTCATGACCATCCGCTGAACCGAGGGAAGTAGTTCGTGATGGTGCACCACGACGTGCTCCAGGCACTCATCTTCCAGTCTCCCGTATTCACGAACTGGGGATGCGCCGCCCCGATCCTAGCAGTGTTGGAAACGCTCGAAACAGAAATCGATGTGAGCATCTTCTCCTTCTACCTGACATGAACTCACGGCTCCCGCAAGTCATTCGCGTACGCCGCGATCCAGATGCTTCCCTCCCAGACCCTCGCTATCCAGCAAGGCCAGAATATGCTCGACAACGATTGTAGCAGCGCGAAGACCAAGTTCAGCCTGACCTGCCTCCTTGGCCTATGCTTGCCCGAGGAGACCGCCGATGGAGGTGATGCGGTCTGAGGCACGGGCGTATAGTATGAGATTAGCCTGCTGTGCTGTTTCCCCCATGAACTCTGTTTCTTTCGTCCTATGCTTTGCTGAGCTCAATTGAATCAAATTACAGCGCGTGTCCATCGAGACCGCTGCTGTACATGCGTTTTCCATATACTTGTGTAACGCCAGCTGAAGCCCCGTCGTCAGAAACACGGCTCCGATTCGCCGAAAGTCATGATCGTACCATGGTTGCATTGATGTACATTGTCACGTGTTTCCACATCACTCTATCCCCATATATATCTTACTTCCCCCGCCGCCTTCCTCAGCCTGTTCATCACCGCCAACCCTTCTCTGTCCTCCTCCACCCCTTCTACAAGGATGACATCCACTCCCTCCGCATCGAGCGTTAACAGGCCATCAAACAGCCTATGCGCAGCCTCAGAAGGCTCGTTCCGATTGCCCAGGGAGTACCGGTGCGTGTGGTAGTGCGTCGTTATACATGCCAACGTGATCGGCGAGTTGGAGAAAGCGAGTACGCCAACTCTGAAATCTTCCTGCTGGGGCGACAGCTCATCGAGGATATCGTGTATCGTTTCTGCCTTCTTCCCTTCGGGCGGCGGAGTCCGGAGCAGGAGCACGACAGGAGTGGTGGGCGAATAGTGTCGGTACTTCATCCCCGGCGTCGTGGGCACATGCTCGATCTCCGGATCTTCATAATCCCGTTTGTGGACGAGGACCTTCGTCCCCGGGCCCAGGACTCGCTGGAGCTCCTCGACAGTCAGTCCACCTGGACGGAGGACCTTTATCACTCCTGGTGAAGGTAGCCCGTCCACGACGGTAGACTCGACACCGACGTCGCACGCGCCTCCGTCCAGTATAAGCCGGATCTTGCCCCCAATGGCGGCCAGAGGCGTTCGCTGATGGTGCTGTTAGTGGAGTGTGTGAGAGAGAAATGACTGCCCGGGCGATGGGATGCGAGGGCATCCGGATCGGTACCGTTGGTTGATTCGCTGTGCAGATTCGGGGATCTTGGATGTTGGGAAGAGAATGAGCGGGCCCGGCCACAATGTCCTGATCAGGTTTGGGGGATCTTGAATGAGGCTGGGAGGAGAGAGTACAGCATCGGTAATGATGAGACGTGTACGATCTGCGAGTTGTCAGCTGGCCGGCCTTTAGCGCTGAATATTCCCGCCACGGGCTCGGCATCCAACGCGTTCGCTGCCAATCCATAAATGATTTCTATTGGGACAGCGATGGGAAGTTGCCTGTCGAGCAGATCGTGCATCGCTTCCTGCAGAGGGGCCATACCGGCGTCTCAGTGTATTTAGATTATCTGAAGTCCATCAAGGCGGTGTTTTGGGGATATTCAAGCCGGCTGGAACGAGGTGGGAATTGTGACATACCCACTTGTCCACACCTCTGGGCAGCGAGGTTCGGATGCTGACCGCCAGTTGTACAGGGAAAAGTGCTTGTATGACACATGTTTCTGTGACGCCAGAATCAGGATGTATCCGTAAAAATGGCAGATGCTATGTAGTGCTATATGACATCTATAGGGGTCCTAGCACCTGTCACTTTGTAGCCTTATAGAGTCTGCCAATGGTCAATGGCACTGCCAGGGTCTGCTCATAGCACCCATAGCTTCTGTAGCACTCATAGGGACCCTGTGCTATTGTACCCGTGTGGTTTTTATGGATGAAGGGACATGTAGTACTTACCATATACAGTAACACTATCTCTTAGGGTAATCAGATTATCTGATGGACTCACACATAGTGGGTGGCTGTAGGTGTTAGGGCAACACAGGCTGACTAAGTCTGCTCACCTAAGAGTGCCAAGAGTCTAAGCAGGCAACAAGGAAGTGGAGTAGACCTGATGACTAAGACCTATCTACAGTATAGGTACCTGTGGATGATCCTAAGAGACCAAGTCTGAAGAGACAGTCCCAGGCAGAGTAGGCCTTATATTTATACCTCTGTGGTGGAACCTGCTAGAACATCTTGCTTACTCAGCCTAGTCAGGTGATCAGGTCATATGACCAAGGATGAGGTCATATGAGGTCA
>NW_024467198.1:1944464-2015460 GCF_000292625.1 Dacryopinax primogenitus
CATGGAAGTAGCTGGTATACCTTGGCATGTGCTGGAACCTGCTGGAAGGATTGGATGGTCAGGTGACCTGCTGTGCATGGCTGTGCATGACCTCATATGACCTCATCCTTGGTCATATGACCTGATCACCTGACTAGGCTGAGTAATCAAGATGTTCTAGCAGGTTCCACCACAGAGGTATAAATATAAGGCCTACTCTGCCTGGGGACTGTCTCTTCAGACTTGGTCTCTTAGGATCATCCACAGGTACCTATACTGTAGATAGGTCTTAGTCATCAGGTCTACTCCACTTCCTTGTTGCCTGCTTAGACTCTTGGCACTCTTAGGTGAGCAGACTTAGTCAACCTGTGTTGCCCTAACACACATACTGTAATATAACTAATTGAAAATGAAACACAACTTATAAATTATTGTTAGAACACACTTATAAGATAACACAAATTTGAGACCAGACCCTAGCACCTCTTAAACTGTTACTACCACCTTCCTTAATTAAAAGGTCCCTGGTTGCTCAAGGCAGGCCTTGGAGTCATATCAGGGATTTGCCCTCAGGCAGTCATCATACACTAGGTTTTTAGGTGGCTACAAAGATGCTGTGTAGACCTGTTTAGGCTATCTGCCTAGCCCTCAAAAGGATGCATACACTCCATGCTTCTCAGGATCCTATATATCCACTTTTGTGGGCTACTTGCTTTATTGTGTAGCTTCACTACACAATTTGCCCCAGACCTGTAATATTATGCTATGGACTACATAACTACAGATCATGTTAATATCCATCATACAGATCTGTTGGGGCAATCTGTTTTCCATTCCTGTAGCATCAGAATACTCCCCAACATTACAGTCTCATGAAAAAAAAGAGAGATTTAATTCCTGCTTATCAGGGCATTCCAATGCCTGCTTCTCCCCCCATCTGGCTATCTTGTTTAGTAAAATCCTCCCTTTGCCCTTAGACATGGTGGAGTGATCTTAAATTGCTAAATGGGGGATAATAGTGCTCCTGAACTTGCATTAGTCATGACCTCCTAAATCACAGAGTGTACTCACCCATTTCAGCTCTATCCTACAAGTGGGTTCTGCCCTTTGCTCATCTTCCATTAAGGTTGTGTTTCCTTGACCTCTATTTGAGTGTGCACCAGAGCTTAAGAGTTCCTGTGATGAGCTAATGAGCAAGAGGCTTGCAGACATCTACCAACTCTTCCAGAAGCACAAAGAGCTTAAGGTCAGCAACAACATGTACCTGTGCCATGGCAGATGGGCATCAGCCAGGCAAAATAGAGGCATATATGCATTTCCCTTTTGTGAAACCCTGTGAGGATAACACAATCCTAGTGAAGCAGCAATTGTAAATCTGAATAGGCAAGACCAAGAGTGCACATGCAAGCAGAGCAAATGCAAGTATGAATAGGGTGAGTAACCTCAAACCCAATCAAGTAGGCAGTATGTGAATGACTGAACATTGCATTTACCAATATGCAAGCAAGTACAAGTCAAGCTAGGTGCAATCCATGTAAATCACAATGTGAATAAAGCTTCAGATTGATAACTGGGATTATGGGGGAATCCTCAGAGATCAGATCTGAGGATGTATATAGGTCTACCCTACCCTATATATACTACCAAGGGAAGGAAGCAAAGGAGGCAAGCCACATGTGGCTATGCTTGTACAGTACTTACATGTGAGGGCAACACAATCCAGCAAGGCTGACAATTAAGAACTCTGAACAGAGATAAGAAGAGATCAAAAGGAGATTTGGGAGAATCAACAGATAGTCCAGAATGTCCAGGGGGGGGGGGGGGGGGGGGTTTTGGGGTTTAGTGAGGATCAAAGCAGAGGTTTTGAAGTCAGAAAAATTCCAGACAGTTAAGCAGAGGCCAAAGAGTTGAAAAGTATCTGAGAGCAACAGAAAGCTATCAAAGCTATAGAAACTGATGACAAGAAATGCTCAATTATGCAATTTCTTGAAGAGATCAGATTTAAAGGGAAGTGGCAATGGGCAGAGGCAGGATTAATACTAGAGGGGTGGAAGTAATGTGGAAGCAAAGAAAGTGGCTTGGGAACTGTACAGCTACCAATTGTTCTTTCAGGAGTCTTTGGCATGCAGATTGAGGGTGGTTGGGTGTTTTGAGTAGGGATCAGTGAGTCAGAAGGTTTTGGAGGGTTTGGGGGTTCAAAATATGTGCCTCAGTTGAACTGGGATTGAATGTGAGTTGACAGTGGATTGAAATTGGGTGTCCCCTGACAGAGGGTGGTTGGGTGTTTCAAGTAGGGATCAGTGAGTCAGAAGGTTTCAGAGGGTTTGGGGGTTTGAGATATGTGCCTTGGTTGAACTGGGATTGAATGTGAGTTGACAGTGGGTTGAAATTGGGTGCCCCCTGACATTACAGCACACCACATGCTACCCACATGCACTATTTGCAGTGCATGTCCATCCATGCAAGTTGCCAAATATGGAAGTAGGTTCCAATGGCTTCATAGCCCCATTGTCAGGTGCATTTCTGGGGTCAGATCAAGGGTGCACCCAGTATTGAGTGATCTGTGAGGCAATTTGCATCTGTTTGCAGGATAAGAATTGCACATCCCCTGACAGCAACACTATATGCAGCAAGGTTGCCTGGTGGAACCTAAACAATTCCCCCCAGCCCTCAGAACACAATGATAGGCAAGATACCCCCGGGGTCATCCGAGGAACTTACCTTGCCTGTGCCTGATGTTGACCCTAACTGACTTAGATAATCTAAACGCGCTGAAACGTCTTCAGGAGGCGCAGACTCGATTTTCTGGGAAATTTCATTCTTCTTCCAAGGCACTCAACGGGAGGCACATTCGGTACCATCTCGATCAGGGCGAGGTGGGGTCAAGGCCTGCTTCATCGATTTTTTCTCTGGCCTGAAACCCCGAGACATCGGGAGCTTGAACTTTCGTCCAGATGAGATTCATGCCACTATCTTCCTTCGCTCCTCCAGGATTTTTCATCTGGACTACCTTGCTTCAGAGCAAAACTTGGGTACTGGCGTCTGTTTCATACTCTCTACGCGCATCCCTTTTTTGGCTTTTCAGCGGCTGCATATCTGCATCGAGATTAGAAGATGGCCGTGGTCCAGGTCAGGTCCGATCATTGTCCTTGTCATTGGTCATTGGTCATGATGTCATGATCAGGTCAATCACTCGTTATTTGATTCATTCAGAACCGGTCCAGGTCGGTTAAAAACGGTCCGGGTACAGCGTTCTCATATCATGTCTCCTCCAGGACAGTCTTGGCATCTCGTGCCTGAGAGTCTTGCTCCCCGATCGCCGCATCAAGCTGCTTGAATCAGAAATTTCGGAGCTCTCCTCGCTACATACATGGGATTTGTTGACAATAGACATCTGTGATAAACTGCAGGGCTTCGAAGCGAGTGGAACCAAGTCGATTTCGAGTCCGTGCATCTCTCTCGCGGTACGGACGTGAAGGTTTTCCGCTTCATTGTTGCTCAAGTGTTTCGAAGGTTCATCAACTCCCATATATGTCACTATGGAGCTGCTGGACTTTGCGCGGTAATCAATGGGTGCAATACATTCACTATCATGACCACCTTGATGTGACCAGCCATGGCCGGTTCTACGCGGCCATCATCTCCCAGGTTGCTCCGGTCATGGCCATGTAACTTGACTGTGACCGAGCCGGATGACCGAGGTCTTCATGGTCCTATCATGACCGCGAGCCATCCTTAATTGAGATGCGCCTCAGCAAATGTCAGCTTGCTGATGTTGAAGATGTATTACTGCCCATAAGTGGTATTTCTGTCCTGCGAGTTGTCTATCCCCCGGTAAGCCTCAGACAGGGGCATACATTGTCTCTCGGGGTTCATTCATCTGCGATGATCGCCCCAGAGGCATGGCGTCCTGTAGGAAATCACTTTCTGATTGCCTTTCTGGGATCGCTTAGGCATCGCCGGCTCCTTTCTATGGCTAGGTGGTGGCTCGATGCACTTCGCCGGATGTCTGTATAGACAACTGTTGAGTGAAGAGGCAGCTCAGATGCATATATAAACCTGCCTGAACAGCACCAGCTCTCATCCAACAAGTCCCCTCTTGTTACCAAGATCTGCAGCGCCCAACGATATCAACCTCGACGATCCATCATGCATTTCCTTCGCACCCTGCTCCCCTTCATGGCCGCATCTTTCGCCGTCGCTGGTGTCATTCCCTTGGACCATGCCAGCCTCGTAGCTAAGGACCTTGCGGGGCGCCAGGGAATCGATGCCCCGACGGTCGTTGCAATCATCCAGGCGCTCGCGGCCCAGGTGAGCAGTCTCGAAGAGACGATCGAGACGGCTTCAGGCCTCAGCACCTCCGCCCAGGTGTCGGCTCTCTCTCAGGTGACTCTCTTCCCACGCGCATACGTATGTCACTTGACCACATTGAAAGAACATTACCTCTTCTCTCAATACAATAATCACCGAGATAAACCAGTCCGTCGGGGCGTCGACCGGTGTCGTCTTCAGCGACCCAACATCCTGCCAGGAGATCGGTGACGCATTGAACCAGGTAAAGACTTTCCTCTTCTGAGGATCGTACACTGAACGCAGGGAAATAGTTCGCAACCGTGCTCGACAACACGTTCCACGTACTCATCTCCGAGGCTCCCGTATTCTTGAACTTCAACAGCGCCGCCCCGATCGCACAAGAGTTGGGAGTGATCCAGCCAGAGATCGATGTGAGTACCCTCTTCGCCTTCGACGTGACGTCACCTCATAGCTCGCTAGACATTGGCAAACGTGATAATCCAGGCGCTTCCCTGCCAGACCCAAGCTGTCAAGCAAGGCCAGGCCTTGCTCGACAACGACTTTAGCAGCGCGATTGCCGCGCTCGCTTAGAACTGCCTCCTTGATCTATGCTTGCCCGAGGAGACCGCCGATGGAGGTGATGCGGTCTGAGGCACGGGCGTATAGTATGAGATTAGCCTGTTGTGCTGTTTCCCCCATGAACTCTGTTTCTTTCGTCCTATGCTTTGCTGAGCTCAATTGAATCAAATTACAGCGCGTGTCCATCGAGACCGCTGCTGTACATGCGTTTTCCATATACTTGTGTAACGCCAGCTGAAGCCCCGTCGTCAGAAACACGGCTCCGATTCGCCGAAAGTCATGATCGTACCATGGTTGCATTGATGTACATTGTCACGTGTTTCCACATCACTCTATCCCCATATATATCTTACTTCCCCCGCCGCCTTCCTCAGCCTGTTCATCACCGCCAACCCTTCTCTGTCCTCCTCCACCCCTTCTACAAGGATGATATCCACTCCCTCCGCATCGAGCGTTAACAGGCCATCAAACAGCCTATGCGCAGCCTCAGAAGGCTCGTTCCGGTTGCCAAGGGAGTACCGGTGCGTGTGGTAGTGCGTCGTTATGCACGCCAACGTGATCGGCGAGTTGGAGAAAGCGAGCACGCCAACTCTGAAATCTTCCTGCTGGGGCGACAGCTCATCGTGCAGCTCATCGAGGATATCGTGTATCGATTCTGCCTTCTTCCCTTCCGGCGGCGTGGTCCGAAGCAGGAGCACGACAGGGGTGGTGGGCGAATAGTGTCGGTACTTCATCCCCGGCGTCGTGGGCACATGCTCGATCTCCGGATCTTCATAATCCCGTTTGTGAACGAGGACCTTCGTTCCGGGGCCCAGGACTCGCTGGAGCTCCTCGACAGTCAGTCCACCTGGACGGAGGACTTTGATCACTCCTGGTGAAGAGAGCCCGTCCACGACAGTAGACTCGACACCGACGTCGCACGCGCCTCCGTCCAGTATGAGCGGGATCTTGCCCCCAAGGTCTGTGAGGACGTGCTGCGCTCGCGTGGGCGAGGGGCGGCCAGAGGCGTTCGCTGATGGTGCTGCTAGTGGAGTGTGGGAGAGGGAAATGACTGCCCGGGCGATGGGGTGCGAGGGCATCCGGATCGCTACCGTTGGCTGATTCGCTGTGCAGATATCGGGGATCTTGGATGATTTTGGGAAGAGAAGGGTGAGCGGGCCCGGCCAGAATGCGCTGATCAGGTTGTCGTAGGTTTGGGGGATCTTGTATGACGCTGGGAGGAGAGAGTACAGCATCGGTAATGATGAGACGTGTACGATCAGCGGGTTGTCAGCTGGCCGGCCTTTAGCGCTGAATATTCGTGCCACGGACTGAGAGTGCAACGCGTTCGCTGCCAATCCATAGACGGTCTCTGTTGGGAGTGCGATAGGAAGCTGCCTGTCAAGCAGGTCGTGCGTTGCTTCCTGCAGAGCGGCCATAGTTGTCGCGGAGCTGACCTTCGGAGGCGCATCCGAATCTATCCCTGGAAAGCAGATAGAATCACCATCACATTCTAGCACGTTGGTCTCCATGGTTGTTGCGTTGATGCAAGTCATGCTGAGCGACCTTGGAGCCGGTCGGGCTGACCTCAGGCGAGAAAATAGTGATGAAGCAAAGCGCGTCAGGATGAGAGAGCAGCCGGATAATGTCTTGTGCCAGCTGGCGGTGGTACGTTGACAGAGGACACGTGGACGCAGTAATTCTTTCAACCTTGTGCAGGAAAGAAGTCAGACCAAACTTCCAGCAGGAGTTAGAGTACAGGGTAAGGAATGAATTCGCGAAAGAGGTATCTAGAATAGTCGGGAATGCGGCAGGTGACTTTATTTTCCGTCGTCAAAATTTGGATGCTGCGCCACTAAGCAACTTAGGCGCCCACATCAATGCTCCGGACCCTCATCCATTGCAGGCACTTACCCACTGGGCAGCGTAGCGCCCGTGCTGTCGCCTTACCGTTCTATCTGCATAGACGGTGGACAAGCAATGTCCCTCCGACTTCATCGGCAGGACCGGTGATATACACCGCACCGCTCCTGCGGCCTTTCCGATTGCTCAAGCTCTTCTCCCTCACCTCCCTCGCACTCAGCACATCTCTGTCTCCACTCATCCTCATCATACCCGCTCCACTCCCAACAGTAGCGCGCATCGCCCTCGCTGGAACTGCAGTCTCCGCTTCGGGATTCTCGACCGCGCTCATTGCTTGGGGAAGCAGGAGCCACGTGAACGTCATCCGAAGACACGGTGATGCGGGAATGGAACTGGAGAGCGCGGATTGGTTGTTGAGGAGGATCACGACCACGGTGTGGGACACGAGTGTTTTCACTGTGAGCGGGAGACCATTTGCTACCTGGGAGCTCCCGGATGAGGTGATGCCGCGCCCAGGGAGAGAGGTGAAAGAGGGCGAGAGCCAGGTGCTGGCTAAAACGGAGGATTGGAAGGGCAGGTTGCGCGGGCAGTGGATTGTTGAATATCAGAAGAACTCAACAGGGAAGATGGTGGGGAAGTGTAGAGGTCAGGGGAGTATGATCCGGTGCGTGATGTCCCTCCTTCGATCTTCAGTTGACTGAAAGTCTATCAGACATTTCAACGTCGCAGACCATCTCATTGACCAGAGCAGCACCTCAAAATGAACAACTCTGCTACAGCACCACACTGTTGTAATGTCTTCTATTTAACAACATACACAAGGCCTACGATACATCCTTCTGTTAATGCAGTTAGAGAACCAAAATACGCGGTCGTGTCCGTGCGAAGATGCGCGATGCAGGCATGTTATGGAGAAATGAGTGATAATGCGGTGTGTTGAAGGAAAACGTCAAATGAGATAAACAATAAACATCTATGATACCCGAGGCTCGAGGTGGTATTCACGTTTAGAGCAGGCCGGCCTTGCGCAGCAAGGTTTCGTAATGTTCGTTTTGTAGCTTGGTCTCCTCAAGTTCCCGTTGCAGTTTACTGCAAACATGTCAGTTCGAGGCAACTTGTCTCGATCGCAAGACTCACGTGTTTTGCATTGTAAGCTGATTACGCGAGTCCTTGGCTTTCTGCAAATCTTTCGTTATGGCTTGCCATGCTTCAGTTGCAGGCAGAGAAACGTCGTTGAACATTCCATCAAGTTCCTCGTTGAATGCCTACATCAGGTCAGCAGGGAGGTCATGAACCAATGAGATAGATACTCACGTCGTACATGATTTCCTTTTCAGTGGTGGCATCGTCAAGGAACTTCTTGAGCACGGCACATTGTTTCTTGAGATGCTCAATCTCAGCGTTGACCTTGTCAACTTCAGTAGACTTTCCGCCCGCGTCAGCAAGAACAATCTTGAGCTTGCTGTGCAAGTCTTCCTGCTGAGATACCGCTTTCTTCAGGCCGGCATCGGTCTGAATCAACAGACTTTCGACGTTCTTGGACCAGCCTTCAATGAAGTTGATATCGACAGTTGGCTTGCAGCTCAGCTCGGGTGCTTTTACAGGAGTGTCGAAAGCCGCTGCACGCGCCGAGACACCACGTCCACCCTGCTCAAGGAGCAGTCGCATTTCAGCCATGCGCTCTTCAGTAAAGCGGTTCTGAACCACAGATGATCAGAGCAGTTCTTTGTCAGAGACTGGAAAACGTACCGAGATGTGATTTGTTTTGGGTGAACGTGGGAGCCCGGTGTCCCTCAAGGCGTTGATAGGATCTTTGGACATGACCTGCTTGGCAAGATTGCTCTTGAATGCCTCGACCTCAAGTTTGATCTTTTTCAGGGCCCGCCGCGAGGAGTTCATCTACCCAAGAGTGAGTTGATGGTTTTGGAAGAGCCATGACAAGACTTACATCCTCGCGGGTTGTTTCGGCAATGACCAGCAGTTTGTTGGCCTCCAGCACAACATCTCCTTTGTGATGTCTGAGCTTCGAGCCACGTCGAGGAGTACGCCCTTGTTGGGAGCCATGGCGAGTAGCACCAGTCTTGTTCGAAGACTCTACGGAGTGCTTGCGTTGAGGTAACGTACTTCTTGGTGGCGAGTCGAGTGAATGCACCACTTGTCGAGGGTTTGCTTTCGTCGGGGATCCAGGATCTTCTCTTACGAGGGAGGGCGAAGCATTCTTTACAGAAGATTTCTTGACAATTGAGAGCGGTTCCACTCGAGGTGTGTTGACATCAGTCGGTGCCAAGATCGGCCGAGGTGGCGTAGCGACTGCAGTGCCATCGTCGCTCTGCGTCAGCTTCGGCGGCTGAATAGTCGCGGCAGTCATATCCGCTAGCATATCCTCAAGATCCCCTGGCTGCACATTCGGTACAGGTTCGACAGGAATATTCTCCATCTCCAGATCTTCCGTAGGCAACGGGGCTGTGCTGGGGTGTGGCGAGTTGATAGGCGTTCTGGGACCACTAGGTCTACTCAACCGCGGACCGCGAGGCTGTGGTGTGATTGGTCGGTTTGTGGCTTGAGTGGGCGTCGCTGACCGAGGCCGGGAATCATTGGTGGACGATGACCTGATTGAAACCTCCCTGTTCCCTGGCGCGGGGTATGGAATTCTGGGGATTTCCACATGTTCTAAGAAGAATTCCGGTCAGTTTTTGTTTGAGTGCGCAATTGTTTGAGTGACATACGCCACGACTCCTCACTAATGGTCGACGGAAGGGAGATCGGTTGCCGTGGTGCAGTGACAGATTCCTGCTTCTGACTGTTATTTCGGGCAAGTTCCAAACGCATGCTCAAGTCCCATTCAGAGTCGTGTGGCTTCTCTGCTTCATGTGGCGGGTGAGGGTCCTCATCAGGTTCCTCCAGCTGCACTGCCTTACGCTTTACTGGCGACCGCGCCTCAGGGGAACTGATTTGGGAGATTGGGCGCTTGATCGTGGACTTGCGCCTCGAAGGTGAGCTAGAAGAGAAAGAATCGTCGTCCACTATGGAAGTCTGGGCCGTGGAAGTAGAACGCGATGACGAAAATTTGAAACTGCCCGTCCCTGTCGTCGTCGTCGTCGTTGTCGTGGTAGCGGTGAAAGTAGACACGCGACTCGCACTGGACTTTGTCCGCTTGTGGTGGCCGTTGATCGTGCCGAATACGTCGCCCATAACGGAACCAGGTCGAGAATTGAACAGGTTTTCTAGAACGAACATTCCGGTCCGGGATCGGGCAGTACCTCCATTCAAATGCGGTGTGTGAGGAGTCGAGTCGGTGCCAGTATGGAAGTGGAACAGGCGGTACTGTTGAACTAATTTATGCTGTCGTCAGCGGAGCTAAGAGGATCAGGGGGAAATTGCCTACTTGTGTTAATCACCCGGGCGGGGATCTCCGCCGTTTCGATTATATCCTCTTCTATGGGCTCCGCAGGATCACGCGTGGTTACTCGGATACGTGCAAGATCACCTTCCATGGGTTGAACACGAACGATCACGTAAGGTCCGCCATCGACCCCAAAAGGCAAGTCGTCTGCTTGCGTCTCTCTAGGATCAACATGCAGGACGATTTTGCCTTTCTTTGGCTCTCCCAGGTACGCAGTGCGGTGATACACGTTGAAGTATGCCTTGGCAAATGTGGTCTTGCCCCGAACGGTCTCGATTTCTCGCTCTGGCATATAGCGGACGGTTGAACGACCCTGGCGCGTACGATATTCTGCCTGACAAGTCCACAGGCTATTCAAGAACCGCTGCTTTCTTTCTTGCGTTGTAATTGGGTCATACCCAACCGGAGCAGGAGGGACCACGACGACATATGAGCGGAAGGGACGACCTGCCCAGCGATCTGTCTGATCATGGGGAGGTTTCTCCAAGAACATATGAACATCTGTCACCAGGTTAGCAAATCATGTTGATATCAACGTTCTTTTTACTCACTTGCTCCCCCGGGGTCTGTTGCGACAACGTCCAGGATGTCCAACACTCCCCGGCAGCTCATCTGGGGCTTTGCCTTGCTCTTGCTCGCAAGCGGCATTTGAGTCGCCTTCTCGATGTCATCGAGTCCAGCCAGAGACCGTCCAGGTGTCGAAGGCAGTCGTTTGACGATCATTAACGTGTCATCGAATAGGAACAGCGTACAGGGCAGATTCCCGGCTGCTGATGAGGACGATGACTGGTAACCAGATGACGGCGACTCAGTTACCAGATCCTCGACGTCGATGCAGTCGATGAAACGACGATTGCTGCTGATGAGGCCAGGCTGCGACTGGTGAGTAGGAACCGCTGGACAGGGGTTTGAGCACGTACTGGGAACCCCTCGATAGCACGCTCGAGCCGATACATGATCGCCGCCTTCTTGGTGGGGTCATCTGCCTCACATAGCGCAACCTTATTCGCAAAGTCGCAAGCTTCACTCAGCTTAGGTCGCTGAACATCGGTAGGATCCATTTTTTCCAACATCGCTGATCTCGGGTAAGCAGCTGAAAACAGTGTGAACGGCGTGACGTACTTCGGAACATCATCGTGTATCTGGGAATGCGCTGCACTGGGTCCATCAACAGTTCTCGGAGTCCGACTCGGTTGCGAGAATCGGAGGCGCTATACTTGATCGTCTATCACGCCGTCAGGAACCCTCTCTTGGAGTGCTGAGAAGAACCGTACCTCGATGTGATGCGCAAACGCCTTATTCTTGACCATCAGCGACTCGAATATCTTCTGGGCCTCTTCCCGCTTGGCGTAATACTGCTTGTAGCAATCGAAAGTTTTCAGCTCGCGAAACTACCTCAAGATGCACATGAGTGGGATGCGATTGGTTGGTATGTTTAGACGCACGTGTTTCAGAGCAATATCGCCAGTGTGCTCCGCAGCGATGTAGCCATTCTGGAAAACCATGGTCTCCAGGTCGCACAGGAACGACTCATTCGCGAGCAGGAGGGCATCGACATTTCCGAACAACGTGTTGGCTTCATACATGGGGATGATGGCAGTCTCGTTACGCTTGGCAAACGCGCGGAGTTGGTCAGCATAGTCCTGCGTTCAAGAGTCAGTCACTCCTGAGGGACAGAGAGACCAGACCTGCCTTCTTGAGGATGCGCAATCGGGTGACGTACGACCGTTCAGTGGTGATAAGTTCCTTGAGTGTATCTTGTAAGGCGGTTCCATTGGTCATCGAGCGCCTGCGGGCAGGTGGTCCCTGAGCCTATCGAATCCCATCAGCGATGTGTAGGGTAGCATTTTACGTAGGACTCACCATCACCGCCAGATTCATGGATGATGCTGCTGGGGCACTGCTAGATCGGGAGACGATGAACGAGACTGATCCTTGGTTTGATGCGAGTGGTTCGCCTAGGGATGCGAGGAGGTTCTCCACCCTCTCCATTTCGGGGCTCATCTCTGCTCCAACATCAGCCCTGCATCTAACACTCCGACAGTGAGAGCTACCAGTCCCAAGCAACCGCGCTTTCTCCGAACTCTCAACCACAACGCTGCAGAAGAACGCCCTCCTCATCGTCTTCGATCCTCCTGGGACTGCCAACGAATCGCTTGCATTGAGCGGGATCTTGCGGGGAGAGTATGACATGTTCTCCGTCGTGTTTGTAGCTTGTTCGTCTGGCGCCCTGAGGGGAGATAAAAAAAGAGAAAGAGAAAGGGAGACGAAAGGTGTGGACTGTTGTGAGTGTATCGGATAAAGCGTAGGGGCGGCCGTGCTCCGTGTCTCTGACGCGCTCAACGGATGCAAGTTCAATTGAAAGCGTCGTTGCAAATATCAGTCACGTGTTTGCTTACATCACGTGAACTCTTACACCAGCTTCTTGGCGGAAGCGGACCGGTCTATTTTAGGGTTGCACCAACAGGGCTTCGTCTGTTGCATTCTGTTGCGGATGGTGTCGCATGGACATCTGTGGGATTCTGGTCGACTCTGCTCGATGCGTCCGCAACCTCGGTTGCACCGGACACACGACTCGACTCGCATGAATTAGTTTATCTGATGGCGGAATGATCAGCGTGGCTGTAGTCACCAGGAAACAGGTATGAATGGCCTGAGTTTAGAGGTGATCAGATAGACTGCTTTGTTTGGCTTGTAATGTGATACCATTTGCCGCTACCAATCAAAATGTGATCCGCTCAGAGAAGCTACGTATGTCATGAAGGATGAGGATGTGCACGTGAGGAAACAATGGGAATGCCAGGGGCAACACAACGCGTCCTTTCCGTGGGCGAGGACGCCGCGGGCCTCATTGTCATGGTCAGCTTTGGAATGCCGTGTGCGTGCCCGGTCTGAGGCCCTTCGTCTCGAACATACCATCAACAATGGTGATGTCCTTGAGGTCGGGATCCGACTCGATCGTCGGCAAGGTGGGCCAGGTGCTTCTGCGGAAATAGGTCGTCAAGTGCCACTTGCGGGGTTTCTTCGTCTTCGGAGCGCTTGGGTCGGTGAACAGGGCGGTGGCGGAGAAGGTTTGTTTCGTCATTCCGTCCGGTTTAACGGGACGTGTGCGGGATTTTGCGTGGAAAGAGGGGTGTACTCTGCGACAGGCATGTCGGTCAGTGGCTTGGCAGATGAGGTGTATGCGCGCAAGTACTTCTCTGCTCCGGGAGGCAGGTCAACCTTCTCCTCATAGTACAAGAAAGGGCCTTCAACCTTGCTCTGAGACCACTTCATCCTGTCGGTCCAACGTTGGAAACTCCCACCGGAGCCATCAACACCTTGAATGAAGTCGTATTCCTCCCATACGAAAACGGCGCCGTCTTGAATGAACTCTTTCCCTTCGTCGACGTTCAGCCGGCGTCGTATTAGGGGCAAGATGCTGCAGTAGGATGAGCACGTATGTACAAAGCACGTTGCTAGCCGCACCCCATCCTAACCGCCTCGAAGACGATTAGGGCGTCTCGTGTGTTGCGGATTTCTGTCGGAGATGAGTCAACTCCCAGGGACACATCAATCTCGGTACTTGCGTAGACAAGTATGGGTGGGCTTCTCGATAGGATCTCCAAACTTAAAGTCGGGTATATAGAGCGACATGGTGGTTGAAAGCAAGCAGGATCGGGGGAGTGACTAGACTCGCGGACTCGTTTATTGCCTCCGACAGGCCTCGCGGAGGGGGGTGTAACCGAACCCCGTCATCAGATGCGGTCGAAAAGTCATGCGGAGGGCGGAGGTTTGCCTCCCAAATATGGTATCTTCTCCTATTCCGCAGAGATGCTTCTTAAATTCACACACTTCTTCCAAAGCTAATATTGTCTTCTTCTCCTGACAGACGAATCATCTTGATGAAAACGTACTTTAGGGAAAAAAAACGTTACATAATCCTACAGGAGACTACAACGCCGATGATCATCAGCCGAAAACAAGTCACCAAGCGCTAGCGTATCTCATTTATCGTCCAGATATCCCGGTCCCACAGTCGCCCAGCAGTCCCAAGCTCCGTCAACACACCCGGAATTCCGCCCTTGAACCTCTCCTCGATCAGATTCACCACTCTGAGCCCAAATACGACCTCGTTATCCCCTATCACCGCCCTAAGCGCGCGGATCAGTTCCTTCGCCAATCCCGCCTCCTCGGTGTAAACCATAAAGAACACCTGCCTCGACCCTGACAGCTCCCTGACGAACCTTGTGAACGCTGGCGACACCTGGCCGGACGTTGGAAGCCAGCAGTCACTCAGGCACAAGCTCTCCAACTGAGGGAAATGTCCTTGAGCGAGAAGGAAGTCCTCTAGATGGACACGGTACAGACTCAGCCGGCGGATCCCTACCCAGCTCCTGGGCAGCGTCATGTGCAGTCCCTGATCGCTGGCGGTGTACAAGCCCCAAAAGTTACTCTCTCGCGGGAGGATGAACTCCTGCAGCCCGCTGCATCCCGCTAACGCAGAACGCTCAGCGTCCGTCTGCCCTCCCCAACAACTGATGAGCAGGCGTTCCAGGCTGCTAGAGAGCGTAGCCAGGAGGCCACACACGAGCTGCGCGATCTCGGGTTCGAAGCTGAGCGGGCCGACCGCAAGTGTTCGCGTATGCTTCTTGATGTGTGTGCCCTGCTGCAGACTGGGGATCTGCGACGCCATCTGAATGTAGATGCGGCGGTACAGGTGGGGGAGTGCGATCGACCGGCATGCGGCGGAGGTGAGGCACAGCACGTACAAGGCCTTTCGGTTCGCGGGTGGGAGAGAATACGCAAGATCGTTTGCGGGTGTAGCAATGTGTGAGATGATCTCGATCAACAGTTCGGGGAGTAGGGCCATGGTCGTGTGAGTTGCTCTAGCGACTGTTAGAACGTCTTCCGCTCCAGTAATGAAAACGTACGACAACTTATATGATACAGTGCTTGAACACTATCTACACATCTGAGTTGATTCAGTCCAGCACAGCTCCGAGTTGTACAACGCAAGGCAGAGGTCGTGTGTTCGTGGGGTAGTCGCCCTCCAGCACAGAGCACCATCACTGCCTCCAATTCCAGAAGCGCTCGGTCTAACTTCGGACAACCCGGCACTGCCACTTACCCCTTCCTCACGCGCTCTTTTCTCTCGACCGTCACCTTACGCGACTCACTCTACAGGCTTGGAGGACGACGATGGCGGACCTGAGCGCCCAAGTACAAGAACCGTTCGACCTCGTCCGTCTCTCACTCAGCGAACGCGTATTCGTAAAGCTCAAAGGAGAGCGGTCCTTAACCGGTGTGCTACACGTATGTTCTCCCTCCTGCTCATCGCGTGCGCTAATGTTAGGACGTCGCTGTTGGCAGGCGTATGACGGGCATATGAATATGATCATGAGCGATGTGGAGGAGACGATTCTCATGGTCGAACCTGAGGAGAGCGGGAGTACAGTCCAGGTACGTCTTTGCTTTTCCTGGGCGCTCGCATGTTGACGCTGGTGGGTAGACGATGAAACGCGCTATGGAGATGCTTTTCGTAAGAGGGGATAGTGTTATCCTTGTCTGTCTCTTTTCCTATTATATCACTTGACTTGTACTGATGAAGAACAGGTATCACCGGGGGCACGATGAGGATCGCTTGTGTGACAGTTGAGCTAGGAATGTCCGTCCGGCCCAGAGTGTTATTGGGGAGATGTATGCTATGCTGCAGGGTGATGGCAATACAATGTAACACGCCGCATACTCTTGCGCACTAATATCCAGGACCGATCAACGCAATTCAACGAAAAGCACGCAAAGAGTCAAACATCAGCGCCCTTTACGGTGGAAGCGCCTGGCATTTAAACTGGCTGTCCTCACAAGAACCATGCTTTGCAGAAGTGATGCGATATGATGCCAATCTGGAGACCACAAGAATCCCAATATAAAGATACAACTTGTCGATCCTACGATGCCCCGTTTCTTCGCTCCTGATTCCTGGCTCCCGGCTCTCCTCGCTTCTCCCAACCCACGAGCAAACCCTCAAGCCGTCGCCTCGGTATGTTCTGCTGTCGTCGTCGGTGTGTCTTCCTGATCCATCACTTCCTCCACCCGCGGGACGACTCCCCCGACCCGCAGCACCTCCACTTCTCGCCCCCGCCCGTCGCTCCCATTCCGCGAACCATTCCCCGTCTCTTCCCCTGTTTCGTCCCCCACTTGCGCAGGACCGTCTGTCGTAAGTGGCCAAGTACCATCCCGGATCCATCCGCCGCGGAGGATTCGTACCTTCCAAAGCGGATAGGATGCGAATAAAGGCAGGGAGGGTTTTTTAAAGAGCAGAAATCGTGGAACAATGGGCGAATCCGGTGGAGAAAAGAAGGAAGTGATCAGACCATCAGAATTACCTCAGATTTTCAAGACTCACCACCATAGCGAGCGGCAAAGGGGTTGTAAGCTGGGTCCCCGCCGTCAGCCTCTGCCACACCTGGCGAATGCTAGCCCATATCCCCTCGTCGGCCTCGGCGTTGTCGACGCTCAAAAGCTGTTCGAGCCTCTGTCTGCCTGGATGTTGATGAGCGGAGGTACGCCCGCGTGTGAAAGGTAAAAGAGGGAGAAGCCTTGGTGGCTGCCGCGTGGGCGCAGCCGATGTAAGGGTAGGTGACGTCGGTGGCGCGAGCCACACTGCTCTTCGTGCTTCCCAGAAGATCTGCTGTGCCTCTCCAGGCCCTGCCCCTGCGCTGACCCCTTCCCTGCCGGTGCGCCTCCCTCTCTCGCTTCTCCCCCCTCTTTCCTCCCGTATCATTCCTGCGCATCCCGACCCCCCTGTTCTCTCCACACCTCGCAGACCAGAGGGCGAGGTGGACATCTCATACTAGCAATTGCAGAATTTTGGCAATGAGTCCAAGTCCGAATCTGACAAGAGCGAAATCGAAGCCAAGAGCGCCAGAACGATTCAAGCAGAAGCAAAAGCAAAAGCAGATAACGAGCGTGTGCAGTATATAACCAGAAACCAGAAAACCAGAATCTGAAGGGAGGGAAAAGCAGACAGAAGGGTCAGGGTACGAGGCGCTTTGCCTCTCGTGAGCGCGATACATATATACCTATCGCGCGTCGCGCAGCGTTCCCTTTTTCGTTTGCTTGCCTCCCCCTGCCTTTCCGGCAGCGTCCGTCTTCGTCTTCTCCCTATCCGCTATCTTCAATACTTGCTGTATCCTATCGCCAGAGAACTGTACCGTGAGCGAAGACCGAGTGTGGACTTCGTGGGATCCAACGCCCCCTCCGACGTTCCACGATCCCCCTGGCGCCGTTTCAACGACGCCCCTTGCTCTGTTCTCATACAATGACCTTCAAATTTGTCAAACAAATTTAATGAGTGCAAGATGCTGGATCTCTTGTACAGTCATCGTTCCTTCCATACCTGACCACATGACCCCCTTGCCGGCCGATCATCTTATCCTCTTGCAGATCGGATGAATTTTCCATTTCCATTTCCATCCACCGTTCCATTTCTTTTAGCCTTTCGATTTCCATTTCGTTTCGTTTCGTTTTCTTTCTTTCTCGTCTTCATTTCCATTTTCCCTACCAGCGCCTATTTGCTCCGTCTAGACAGGCAAACTGCCGTCTTCCCATTCTACGATTTCCGCTTGCCTTACAGTTCCTCCTTGATTCCTTTGCGTTCCCTATTACATGCTCGGATTCCTCTCATCTCTGCTCGGCGCAGTACTCGGATGCAAGCTCTTGACCTCTTGGCTTGGAACGCACAAGAAGCAGGTCGACCCACCCGGAATTGGTATTACTGTCATGAGGAATTTCCGTGCGCTTTTTGTCCGCTATCAGATCATCAGATCATCCTCGGTCAATGCTCAGCAAACCAATGGCTAGGATCATATTTGTATTTTCCCTGCTCGCTCGAGGACACAACTCTGCCTTGTTCCGTTTCCTTCCCCGTGCCTCTCCCTCTTTAGAGCTATGCCAACGCCCAGGTCCGCCCTCCTCTCGCAGGTGGGAGCGTGACTACTCCACTTCTCTCTGCAGCGGATACGGTCCGAGTCCGCTTGGGCTGACATAGAGAGGGTGTGTCAACCCTTCTTTTTGATGGTTAATACCCAGGAGGCTAACCATATGCAGGTACATGCCCTCTTCATGGTTCACGCCTATCCCAATACATCTCCCAGATGTGGTACAGATATCCCAATTCGGCGCTTTGCCTTATTTCCAGCCCAAATCATTTCCCAATGACGTTTCAGGCACGCGGCACCTTCTTCGCATGTCGTCACCGGCTTCCCCGAAGCTTCTTCTCGGCCCAGCCCCTCGGCCTCGTTCCACAAAACTGAATGGGTGAGACATCCCTAAGAGCTACCCTTAAGACCCTTAGCATTTCGGCTGGTTACCCCGCGCTGGTTGGTCATCTTGTCGCCGCTTTTTCCCACCAACTTAAAACTGCAGTTCTATCTAAGAAAATGAATGGAGTGGATGATTCCATGTATTTGGGATTTTATATTTGTTCTGTGTGGGTTTCGTGGGAATGTTCATTTGTGTTTAATTGGATTTGATATAGTGGAACGGAAGTTTGTCCATTGCCGTGAAAGCGGTGTGAAAGACCCACATTACACATACATAAGATTAAATGTCATGGAAAAAGATTCATACGTATTGCTCTTTGCGATCACACCAGCTGCACCATATCTTCGAGGCCCAGATAGCTCTTCTCATGACAGCCTCTGAAGGAACGTCCCCATGGTGGTGGCCTGATCGGCCGACCAACCTTTTCCACAACCCCGGCGACCACGAGAAGCAGATGGAGCCGTCGTATCCAAGCTTTCCCATCTGCCAGCAGACAATCCCACTTTAGAGACATCAGCCTAATTTAAGAGATGATGTCATTGTCCAACCGTCGCGGCCTCCATGCCTCAGATATTTTGAGAAAAGAATGCTGGGGACCGTTGGGGACGGAGAAGGGGATCGGGAAGTTTGTGGGGCTATCACAAGCCTGCGCTCGGGGCCGTTGTCTGGCCAGGGGCGGGTGGCAGGACGTGCCGAAGGGACATCAAGCTTGCCTAAGGTCGAATGGGCGGATACTGTAGCATTTGGCGCCACTGGAGATGCTACACAGAGAATAGAACATATTTGTCCCAGGAATGAAATTTTCCTAGTATCGAGTGGTAGTTCTCTTTCTACTCTTTAACCCTGTCAACTCAACAGATCAAATTGTCCGCGAACCTGAGCTTAGATTACATATATTAGGTAGGACGGAAGTCGTACGAGTTCATAAAATCCTTTCGAGACTCGGGTGAAGGAGGTTGAAGCTCAGCCAGTCGCCCGTCGTACTTCACCAATTCCGAACATCTCTCGGTCACTTGTACAGGACTGCCTCCTTCTTGGGTCTTGCTTAGATATAGTGTAGGTGGGACACGAATTAGGGCATGAAGGGCCGGGTTACGTTCGCTGGTCCGTCGTCGCTCTGAGACGAGTCACGTAGTTGCGCACACCAACCGTACCACTCACCTCATCACCGACCTATGAGGCAGCGGCCAACATACAGAGAACTTGGTCAACGAGTGCTGGGTTGAACTGCTAAAGAACACGTATTGTAGTTCCGTTCGAGCACGGGAGGCCACCTGAATAGTTCGATGAAGGAGCGCTTCGTTCACGTGTTAAAGAGAGTTCCAATGCCACCTGCATCCCAGCGGAGTTACACACATGTTCGGCCCGTTAAGAAGTTGGGTAGCGATCAACACCGCGTTAGTGAACAACGCAGGAAGAATGTCGAGGATCACCCACCGGGACCTTCCAGGTATTGTAGGCCCACTCCGGCGAGATTCACCGCTTGCCGAATTTGCAGGAAGTGCATATAATAATTCTTTCTATTTGATTAGAAGGATTTACGCTATTCAGCAAGGTACAACAAACGACGCAGCGCAGTACCAAATTTTCGCCCAAACTATTCGTCTATTCCTCGTCCTCGTCTTCTTCTTCTGACTCGTTATCATCGTTCCGGACGATGCGCGCGAACGGTTTTGCACCCTGCGCGACATGCCCAGCGATGACATTCGCCGCCGTAGCCAACCCTTGCTCCACTTCGGAAATCTCATCCTCATCCTCATTTTCCGAAATGGTTTCTTTGCTTTTCAACAGCCTGTTTCCAGCCTGTTGGCGCGCGATCGTACTTGCGAGTGGCAGCGATTTCTTTTCTTTGAGAATGACGATAAGCTCGGGGTACGGCATCGTTTCGCCGTTTTTAACGCCTTTCTTCATGCGGAACCACCGTCGTTGAAGCTGATGCGCGCTCCAGAGGTTCCAGTCCGAATCGGCGATGAGTTTCCAATCAATCTCGCTGTCATGTGAGATTTTGAGAGACGCGATTCTGCAGTTACAATGAGTTACATCAAAAATAACGCTGATGAGTGTGGTCTTACTTTTGAACCAAAATATATGCATCCTGGCCTGACCATCTAGGCTTGCTGCCTTGGTTTTTGACCCGCTTGTTGAGAGCATCAGTCCATTTAATCCGGCATTGTTGTCGAGTTCTCCTGTTGCCCATGCGTTCGCTCACAACACCCCAGAAGATGTCATTCTCCGCATTCTTGCCCTGGTCGGTAGTAAGTTCGCGGACAATTCGAGTGAGGTCCTCCTCTTCTTCCTCTGTCCACGGACCGAAGACGCGGGATTCGCGATGCTGAATGTGGTTGCGGAAGCGGTCTCGACAGTCTGAAGACATGCGTCCGACTTTCTCGGAAACGCGCTCCCATTGTTGACCGTATTCGACAACAGCCCTACAGTGATGTTAGTCACATCCCCAGAGTTAGGTATGCGGTGACATACGCTCTCAACGCAGCATCTTCCTCTGCAGACCACTTGCCCAAACGCTTCAAAGGATGCCAGGTTCTTCGAACATGGTGATAAACGGCGATGATGGGTCTCTGCGGCACGGAGGTGGCTACGAATGATGGTTAGACGGGCAAAAGATAAGTATATGCGCGTGAACATACTGATTTCAGACCAGAAAGTCGAGTTGGCCTCCCTGGCCTTTTTACCTTTTGCGAAAATAACGTCGCGGAGGGCATCAACGCTCATATTCCGCTGAATACGGTATTCTTCAAGTGCGGTGCTAATCAGCTCTTCCTCGATGGTGCTGAACTTGCCCTTCTTATATTGTAGGCCTGGTATGAAGTCAACATGCGATTTGAGAACACTAGGAAGTAGACACATACCATGGCTCACGACTAACTCGGCCAATTTTGTTGGGTTCAGCCATTTCGTTGCCAGCAATGTCGCGTGGTCCATGCCCTCATACTCTGATGCAGCGCTTGCATGATTCGTCTGGAGTGCCCCACCCAAGCCAATGACGGCCTTGCGCTGTTCTCCACTCGTTGGCCTCGCCTTAGATCCCTGGGGCGTCGTGTTCGCAGCACCCACCGCATTCCCTGAAGGCTGCGCGACGAGATCTGTACCCATAGCCCGAAGGGAGCTCGCAAACTTGCTAAGATCGATCTGCTGTAGCGCTCGAATAAGGTCGGAGTTGTTCGTTCCGGGCGGAATGGGCATCGGAGGTACGGCAACGTTGAAGAAGGAAGCAGGAAGCAGGTCCTCAACAAGAGGCGCAGCTGTGGGGCTGTCCATCTCCCACGGAGGTCGGATGAACTGGGACGAGTCGAGGTACTCATCATACGGTGGTGAGTTCGGAGCAGCGAGCGGCGGGGGTGCTGGGGTAATCGCTGTGATGGTCGGAGGCGCTCGCCCTTTGCCTTTGTCGTTCTTCTGCGTCCCATTGCCAGTTCCCTCAAGTGCACCCTCTGCAGCTCCTTTGCTTTTCTTCTTCTTCTTCTTCTTCCTCACTCCTCCGTCTCCATTCGCGTTCAGGTCCAAAGATTGTTCGTCATCCTCTCTCCGGCGCTTGTGCGACAAGCCACCGGATGTTGCCTCGCTGACGGTAGCGTTGATGTCGGCAATTGCATTCTGGAGTACGCGTTCGAAGTCCGGGCTAATGCCGTCCAGAGGGTTGGTCAGAGTTGCATGGGCGGTCTGCGCGGTCTGCGCCATGGAGTTGTGTGGTCCTCGACCTGGGAGGTTGCTTAGGGGCGGACTCGTTGATGAGGGCAAGCTGTTGCTCGCACTTTTCGAGGACTAGCGGGACTCGTCAACGGATTTAAGTTTTGTCGCGTGTTCGGAGGCTAATCCCCACGTAAGCTGCTGAGGTTATTTGGCAACCACTTTCAACTTGAAAGTCTTGCAGTAATGACACCAGCTACTTATTGCTTTACCTGCTCATAGTATCACTTGTTATGCATAGGATAGCACCGGTCTGTGCGGTATGAGTTGATACTGTCCCTTCCATGGCCACCCTCGCTGCCTAGGCGAGTCAAGCACCTTGCAGACTGCTGGTCTCTCATCTGGCCTGTTTCGCTCATCTATCTGCCCTTGGTCGCCTTTGGTCATTCGGTCCTTATATGACCTCTTGAGACGGTGCTATCATGCGAATGATTTGACTTGGGTATGACTCGACTTCCGAAGCTTTGGGGTGTGCGGCAGGCACAACTTACGAAGTCTATCCCAAGGCAATCGGTTTGTTTGCGAGCCTTTCAACTGGGGAGCATAGATGGTCTTACGGGCGTTATTTGTGCATGGAATCTTCCCATAATTTCGGATATGATGACGGAGCTAGCTGGCAGTCTTTCTACTCGAAAAGCGGCACCGGTGAATGTCGAAGCTCCGGAAGTAGCTTTGCAGCTTTCTTTGGGTCAGGTGACGACCAGCTCATGCGAACAATGCCCGAGTTGCCTTCTTTGGCAAATCGATCGCTTACCGCAATGATAATACGTCGGTATGCCGGACAGGTCCGGTCTATTGTTTCCAGTCTTCTTCGTTGCACATCTTTCCCTTTACTCCGCTTCTGTGAGGGAATGGAATGCGAAAAGCCTTACGAGTAGGTATGTGGTGCCTCG
Organism: Dacryopinax primogenitus; assembly: GCF_000292625.1. Lineage (NCBI taxonomy): Eukaryota > Fungi > Basidiomycota > Dacrymycetes > Dacrymycetales > Dacrymycetaceae > Dacryopinax > Dacryopinax primogenitus. Next base: position 1,967,466 of record NW_024467198.1, read on the forward strand.
TTGGAAACCCCTGTCTTCCCTAGGAACAAACGCCACGTGTGACGTTCTTCCCAAATATCAAGGGACTTATGATCAAGTCGTATCCTTTCTGGTCATCGCTCACAGCCCAGTACCCAGCGGGCGGCGGGGCGGGCAACCCATCGACCGGATCTCGGTAATCCCCGTACCAAATGATATTCAGCAATTGAGAAGGGAGGCTGATCTGTAGTCGTGGAGTCTGCATGGCGTCTGGGCGGCGCCGTTTATCCGTCTCGGCATTTGGACATGGAAGCGTGCTCTCTCCCACGTGAATAACGATCCGATTTCCATTGATGCATCAAATTCCCACCACTAAGTGGCTGCCGTCGCCAATCCCCTTACGCCAACAGCTCCGGTATTGAATGTCTTCGAGCATGATGAGGTATGATTGTGGTCCTCATTTCTCCCCGAATATCGGATTTACATCCCGTCAGGCCATCAAGCACCACCTCTCCCCGCTGGCTTTCAACACCTCTCCCTACACCACATATGCGTCGTTCGAATACCTGACCATCCTCGGCTCCAACATCGCAGGATGCATCGTTCTCAGCGTTCACGATGGCACTGGCATAGCTCATTACGCAACCTTGCCTCTTTCCAAGGGCGATGTTTCGAACAACCTTGCGAACAGGGGCCTGGCCTTCATTGACAATCAAGATTTCACCAAGCTGGATAACAGACTCGTGCGCTTTAAGATTGCGAACGGTTCGAGCAAGTTCGGCCCTGGCACTTGCGTTATATCTTTCAGCAGCTCATCAGATTCCGGAGGGAACATTGCCACTATGACTGTCACTAACGGACAGCTCGGATGGCTGGGATCAACTGGGTACTGTACTTTCTTGTACGTGTCTATCAATGCCCACCTTTGAGTTCATCTGAGGTGGCCATTGCAGCAAAACACCGTTGGCACCTGGCGCAATTCAGACCAAAAGAGTTGCCTGAGCGGCCCGAGGTTTGCCGAATTGGTGATTGTTCACTGTGACGTTCGTGGCTGGAACCATATTCCTGGTGCCTCACGATACCTGCGCATCTGTAGGATTGATTCCATTCCAAGGGATACTCTATGCACATTTGCATAGTTCGTGAGATATTCCATCATCTCATCTTCGAGGCGTATCAAGGAGTTAATCAATGTATGATGTCGATTTTGCGCGCAGTTGTTGGTTCTGGTCGCATGGGTTGAGGTTGGGTCGGAGAAACGTCGCCTCCGAAAGACAATGAAACTGTACAGGACCAAGGGTCCGCCATAAATTGGGACTCGGAAGTATTCTCATAACTCCTTGCATTAACGAGAGCGGACGACGACATCATATACTTTCTCGCCCCATTTTTATTATAACAAAAGTAAGCAGTCCGGCATGAAGATAATGACGACGAGAGACTTACATTTGGCCGCAGGATGTCTGACGCTGGAGATGCCATCGAGGTTGAGGTCGCCCATGAGGAGGTCGCCGTCGCGCAGGACGCTCCCAAGGGCAAGATGAGCGTCGAGGATGCTCTTCAGGTGCGTGATCACGCTTTCGCCGGTGCGGGATCTGACACAATGTTCAGCAAGTCCTGAAGAACGCTCTGACCCACGATGGTCTCGCCCGCGGTCTGCGCGAGTGCACCAAAGCGCTCGACAAGCGCCAGGCTCATCTCTGCGTGCTGGTCGAGACCTGCACTGAGGCTGAGTACCTGAAGCTCATCGAGGCCCTATGCGCCGAGCACAAGATTTCGCTCATCAAGGTATCCGACGCCAAGGTGCTCGGAACCTGGGCTGGTCTGTGCAAGATCGACCGTGAGGGCAACCCACGGAAGGTTGTTGGCTGCACTTGCGTTGTCGTCAAGGATTATGGTGTGGAGTCCGAAGGTCTCCATGTCCTCCTCGACTATTTCAAGAACCGCTAAATGGGTGAGTTGTTGCTCCAGATAATATCTTTCCCTCTTCGCGATGATATGTAGACTCCCTCTACTGAGCTGCGGCTTTGAGGATTAGTCTAATCCGGAATCATTATATTTTGTCTGATCCCCTTCACCTTTATCATAATCCTGAATTGCCTCAGTATGCTGATCAACCTTTCTATTCAGAACGTTCGTCTCATGCTGGGGGATATTGATTGCGGTCATGTACTACCTTAGCGACGTTGCACACCATAATCTATGAGGGCCTTTCCATACTTCCATGCACCGTCGCATGGCTGGCCGCGTGTTCAAAGGGGCTTCTAAGATTGTCACACCCTTGATGGCGGGTAACAAGTCCCTTTGTTGGAAGGCGAATACATCGGTCTCTCCGCGTGGTGGGACAAAAACTGAGGCGTTGGACGACTTCTTTGACGCCGTTCCTAAGATGACATATGAAGTTACTTCTTCCGATTACTCGAGCCTTTCCTAACCTAGGTATCAAATTCTAGGGCACAAAAAGATCGGCGAGTCCCTTTCCCACCAGTGGATGATCGTCACCAACATGCCGAACTTTCCAAAGCCTTCATATGCTTCTTCCCATACGAAGAACTAGTTTTGCCGGTGACAACAGTAGAGAAAGAATCAGAGGAAGCTTATAATACGCTTCGCATGATAATGGGAAGGTACAAAAGGACAGTACTGATCTGCCTGTAACTTCAAACCGCTGTCATCTGCTCCGCCCTTCCGCAGCCCTCTCCAAATTGTGAAGAAAACGGCTTGTTCAACGGCGATGGCGCTCGTCTCTATCCTTCCTCGAATGTCCCCACATCCCGCATCTTCTCTTGGAGGCAACGCTGACCTCGCCTCTAAAGCGCGTGTTGTGGCCTGGTGGGATCGCTATCTTGCCGGCCCCGCGTCAGGGCAATTTGGCGCGAATGTCAAACCACATTTGAAGATCGTGAGCGTTAGCGTGTTCACCGAGCATGGGTGTGATGTTCACGAGGTGGTCCATGAGGCGACCGTTTCCGAAGGTAAGCAAAATGGACTTTGATATTCAACCACAACCCTTAAGTGCCTGCAGCGTTCTTGAACTGTAACGGCGTCATGCACGGAGGGTGTACTGCATTTATAATGGACATGTAGGTCTGATGGAACTCATGGGCCACGGTTGTATTTCGCGTTGACAAGTGCCCAGTTGCACCACGACAGTCCTGTTTCCGTTCTCCGACGCGAGAATGAACGTCTCGCTGAATCTAGAGGTTACCTACCATGTGCCGGCTCCATTGTAAAGCATCTAACATGCACGAAAGTTGACCTTGCTAATCGGGTGTACAGAGGAACCCGACTACGAATCGTCTCGAGCTCGATATCGCTCAGCAAACGTGTTCCAACCCTCAGCTGTCAGGTATATTTGATTTACTTCGAGATTGCATTCTTTTATTGATACCGATACAGGTGTACGATGCGGACCGAGGAACTTTGCTGGCGAGTGGAAAACACATAAAGATGTATACGCGGGGAGATGCGAGGCTTTAGGGAGATCTGGACTGATTGTAAGCATAACCTGTCATGTGTTGTTGTGAAATCAAATACATCAAATCAGCTGGATGATGCGCTTCTCCACCAGTGGACATGCCCGTCGTTTCCTCCAGTTATTAACTGTCCTCCGCCAGGCCGCCAACTGACAGACCAGACTTCCCCTGTGTCCTGGGTGGTCGAGACACATCTGCGTGTCTCGAGGTCCCAGATCTTGAGCGTCTTATCCGACGAGCTACATAGTATCGGATGAGCATATGTACGAGTCAGAGTACAGATGGCAAACCCGCTTGCTATTAGCTTGCCATCCGAGGAGAGATCCACAGACAGCACCCAAGACCTGTGACCCTGAGGGCCTTCAAACGTCGTCACGATCCCACCGCGATGTCCCCGTAGATCATGCAGAACTAAACGCTTGTCGTCCGCAGCGGAAAGCAGCTCCTTCAAGACAGGCTAAGATATTGCTCTCGGTCAAGTAAGGTGAAATGGCTACCTGAGAATCTTTCGACCACGACAGCGTACGAACGCAACCGGCATGGGAATCATAATTGGAGATCAGTTCTCCGGTGTTAGAATCAGAAACAAAGATCTGGCCATCCTTGTTTGACATTGCTATTCGCTTTCCATTTGGACTCTGTTGATGCGCATATATGCGTCAGACAGGACACCATGGGGAGCTAACAGGAACGAACATAAGAGACACACATTCCAAATATATTCTTTCCCGGGGTGAACGACGTCAACCGCTCTCCAAACGTATCGTGAAAGGCAGAGTATATGTTGATAGCTCCCTGCTGCCCCACTGCAGCGTACGTTGATTCGTCAGGATGCAGCGACACCGACCAGGCTGCGGGCAGTGTCAAGACCGGTCCGATAAACAAGAAGGGGCAAACCGACCAAAATCCGATCCATCCTTGTAGTCAAATTTTCTGCCCAATATTTCGCCAGACGATAGCTTGACAAGACGCGTCACACCGACAATAGAATTACACAGTGCATAGTTCTCGCCGGGGCACGACACGGAAATCAAAGCTAGAGACTCCGGAGCCGGTCCAGGAAGCACTTGCGCATCTGACGAATTCCTTTTAAAGAGACCAACGTTGGTCACAACCACAATATCTCCGCATGGTATTCGTCCTACCATGTATGGAACGAGCCATCAGAAGAGATGGAGATGCACTTGTCATCACCAGTGGTCCACTTGACCCCCCAGACAGGTCCAGAATGCTTGTCTTTCTCCGCGGATTGTTGAAATTGGATAAGTTGTTGACTCTGATGAGAGCATATATCCAACTTCTCGTGAAAGCCACACTGAGAAACATACCATCGTGTTTGCCCTGCAGATCAGCCAGAGATGGTGGTCAAGAGTAGAAAGCGGAGAAACTCTCGGTTCCGGACGACCCCTGGGATTGAAACGTCAACGGCGCGCCACTGTCGACGACTGGGTACTGGCAAGCATCTCACATCCCAAACCAAAAGTGCAGTCATATTGTACACAAGATGGCATCGGACCAGGAGAGCTTCACGTTTACCGTGGGCAAGCTCGGTATGCAGGGCTGAATCTAACTATGTTAATAATGACTGATTTGGTGTTTGTTTGTGTAATCAGATGCCGGCATGGCTGTAAGTACTGTCCACTGAGCCAACGTTACGCTTACTGACGTCGCTCTTTAGATACTGATAGGGGAGCGTGCTCATCTCATCGAGTTCCCGTCGCTGCTCCTTCCTCCCGGTGTGACATCTGGATCAATTGTGAACATAGCGGTGTATCGGAACGCGGATGAGGAGCATCGGCAAAAGCAGGAGTTCTGGGACCTGCAGGAGGCTATTGTCAAGACGTACGGGAAGGAGGTCCCAGAAGCACCGCAGGTTGAGGTCCGTTAAATGTTCTCAAATTTTTGGCCCAACGATGCTCATGGTTTCACGCATATAGGTGCGGAATGTTACGCAAACCTCTGTGACATTAGAATGGCCCCCATTGAAGCTCGCAACCGCCAAATTACGAGGACTGGACATCTATCGAAACGGACAGCGACTCGCGGCTGTTCCCTCGCCTCTCACAAACACCACTTCCCGTCTTTCTGGGCTCTCTCTTCAAACGCAGTATACCTTCCAGCTCGTCCTCCGCACCACAGCCGGCACACTTCCGTCAAACGTGATCAAGGTCACCACCCACAGCATCAATGATACATCCGGTATCAGTGTCTGCTTCGGTAATGTGCAAGATGCAGTGCTACTCGAACGCTCAAAAATGTGCCTCAAGGAGATGGGGGCGAAGTGGAGCGATCGCATTCAGATCGACACTTCGCACTTTGTCTGCACAACCCCTGCTGCCCTGACACCTGCCTCTGCGAGCGCAGCCTCAGGGCCAGGTGTTGAATACCAACGCGCCCTGCAAGCCAGCATTCCTATCGTACAGCCACAGTGGATTATAGCTTGTTACAGCGAGAAGAAGTGGGTTTTCGGGTCTACTTTTCAGCGTCTAGCTAACCTATTCCCAGAATGGTCCCTATTTCTGGATACTACCTGGGAGCCTCTCCCTCTGCGCCGGTCTCATCTCCGCCATTTGCCCGGCCTACCTCCGATCATTCGGGATCTGTTGGTTCCGCAGGCTCACCTTCCCGCAGAGAATCTCTTCCGTCTGTCGGATCTGCCCTCGCACACCACAACGGTCCAGACCGTGGGCCAACACCCAGTCCAGAGACGCTCGCTCGGAGAGGGGGGATCAAAGAGGATGAGGAGGTTGTTCGAAATGAAGACGCTGCGGGGCATCCGCCTGCGCATGCTCCGGAGACTCATGAAGGCACTGCGAATGGTCATAGCCGGGCTGCGGAGGGTGAGGACATCGTACGATCCATGTCGCCCAGCGGAAGACCGCGTAACGGCACCATGAACAAAGAGTTCAAGTTCCCGTCGCCTGTGCAAGACAAATCTTTCCCTTTGCCGGTACCAACGCCGTCTAACGCCGCGAGCGCGAGCACAGCCGTCGAAGGAGAGTCAACAACAGCGGCTCTGACGGCGAAACCAGACCCTGAGCCGTCAATTTCCACTGTTCCGGCCAAGCTTCCTGAGCTGCCTGAAGAGCCGCCAAAAGAAGAACTGCACGCAGATGCGCCACAGGATATCCCCATTTATGAAGGACACGCTACTGGCCCAGAGCTCCTCATTTCTCCACCCTCTGTGGAGGATGGCAATGAGCTCATGAAGCAAGTCAAGGTACCAGGGAATTCGAATGAAGATGAAGATGACATCGGCGACGTTGTCGAGGTGGACTTGACCTAGGCTGTTGATGCCTGCATGTTCTTTTCCTAAACTTATTTAGGGGAAATGGGTGACATATACCATTACAGTATATACGTATTGCTCTGCCTTTTTCACTTCGTGCAAATATTACGCTTATCATCAGAAGGAAACAACTCATACAGATACAGATACAGCTGGTCATAAGGGGTATATCAGAAGAAAAGACAGAGAACTCGTCACTTCCCCAACGCCTGCGCGACGATCTGATCCAGATCTAACGAACCCTTCCCACGGCTCTCGTAGACTGGGAACTTGGAAGGAACACCTTTAGATCCATAGCTCTCCCTAATACGTTTCACCATCCACGCGTACCACTGTTCCAGTGTCCTCCCATGCAATATCGGGACAATAATGATCGTCATATTGTCGTTTCCATGGTAATTGGAGAGGCCAAATTCCAGGATGCATTCGCAGATCATCTCCAGAGGTAGCCTTTGGGCAATGCACCATCGGACTGCATCACACATGTTTTGATTTGAATCTGCCTCGGCGGTTTGATATAACGCGTAGGTTTGTTCGGGACCTAAGTTATTGACGGCGACCAGCGCATCGGCGTCGTCGAGCTTGTCATATGCTTGGGCGATATTTTTCGGGGGTGGACCGTCGGAAGGCACAGAAACGCCCCTGAGACAGTTTCCCTCGGGATCCACTGTCTTCAGGCCGTTTTTCGTAAGCTCAGCTCTATTGCGCAGTGCATTCCAGACGCCTATGTAAGTTTAACATAACTGCGTATTGTGCTGCGAGAGAAAAATGTCATACCGTCTGTCACAAGCACCATGAACTCATCCTCCTGGTCGATTGGTGTTTTGCATACTTCCGGAATGCAGCAAACAGGCTGTTTATCGGGGGTTCGGTCAAGGAACTTGATACCTGTATCTCCCAGAGTACGACTGATATTGAGTACCCCTGAAAATCTGCATGAGATGCTACGGTTCAGGTGTTACTCGTGGATGATTACCTAGAATCTTCCCTGCCCGTACGAACCAGCCCTCGTCGACGATACGCTTCCATTCTTCTGAAGAAAGTTGAGCGAGGGAGAGATGCTCATAAAAACGCACTCACCAGGTCGATGTGGGGTGTGATCTTTCGTCAGGGGTTGTGCACGTCCGCCACGAAAGAGCAAAGCACGAGAATCTCCGGCATTAGCCTGCACAAGCGGTTTGTAAAGACAGTAGCGGAGAAAGTTGATGGGGCATACCGTCCATATTCGAGTCTCGTCGCAGAGAGCGATGGTCGCGGTACAGCCGGAGATAGTTGGGTCTCCTATTTTCTGTGGATAGTTCCGGTCCTCCTCTTCCCTCTCCAACGCCAGGACACGTTCTACAGGAAGGTTTGAGTCTATATCATATGCACACCACAACAACATACGGCAGCGGACGTCGTCATCAATGGCAACGAAAGAATCAGTAAAGGCTCTCTTCAGACCCGTTTCATTCCCGCTAAGGTCCTCAGTATAGTCTGGCGATGCAATGAGGACTTCGTGTAACGTCTGGGACGCGTATTCAGCGAGCGTGTAACCTGACACCCAAAGTTGTAGTTCCTCTCTCTAACTAAGTCAGTGAACACTCACCTCGATGTCCGTCAAATACACCGAAGTATGCGTTTGTCGACGAAGGCGAGCCTTTGGGAGCAGGTAGATCGAGATCTACTTTGAACCGATCTTCTTGACCTGTTACACCAATCAACACACGGATCATATCGCTTCTCGAAACTGACTTTTGCGCCAACCGCGCATGGTGCTTGCAGCATAACGGAACTTGCCGTTGAAGTCTGATGTTGTGTACTTTCTTCGATCTATGCTTTTGTGTCAGCCGCGAGGGTTCTCTTGATCGCCGCATCGAAGGCTGAAAGAAGCGACGAACCGAACTCCTGTGTCCAGGAGAGCTCAGAAACTGGTACCATGGTTGCTTTCGGCTAGTCAGAAAAACAGCATTATGACTCTATGAAATGTGCATGCAATCAGGCACTAACCATAGATCACAAGACACAAGAGAAGACAGGGGGGATTGCATAGACGGAGGGGGTGCCAATGCGCGCTTAAATACGACGTCTGACAGGAACCAGTCACAATGAGGCCGGGTTAGAAGGTACGTATCCAACACACGCACCGTATATTTTATACCGCCATGGCCAGCCACGTTTCCAGCAGAGAGACAAAGATACGTAAATAGTCGAATCTAACTGAATTGACGCGGCACCTGTTGGAAATGCCTGTGACGCGAGTCAACCCTTGTGTTGGGCCAGCGTATAAGAGAGCACAGCCAATCAGGCCGGCCGGGATCAAGCTTGTTCTCAAACATTCGAATCATTTACACGTACCCTCTCCCGGATGTGTCGACATCCACGGAAAAGAAGTCACAGATACAAATCTTGATCAAACCGCACAGCCAGCCGGAAATGCCCTTGATCACCGATCAATCCAGGCTTTCAGGGATTGCAGTTGATAATGTTACAAGCCTGACATTACAACATCACCACTGGTATATATGTACAAACATGATCGGGAATATAAAGCAACGCCATAGCTCCTGGAGAACCAACCGATGGACGACAGAACTTTCAGGACTGACCAATGGTGCTCACCTAGGGCGCGTCTTTTGCACGCGCCGCCTCAGCGAGATCCTCCAGCCTCAAGTCCTTTCTTTCTGTATCCCGTCCTCTCTGTTCACTCTCGTCCTCAACTTCACCGTCCTCCATCTCATAACCACTCTGTGCGCCCGTCATGGGAGGTGACCCGCTTGGACTGCGAGAGAGAGAAACCGTGCTCGGTTCGGAAGACTCGGGGCTTGGAGCCTGCTCAATCGGTTCGGGCTCTACTTCGGCAGCGTCGGCGTCAACCTCGATTTCATCTTCTGCCTCGTTCTCCGGTTCGGGCCGGTCACGGTCATCATGACCGTGCTCCCGATCCTCGCCTTCATCAGCGCTTTCGTGACCATCGTCATCCTCAAGTTCAGCTTCTTCGTCCTGCCCTCCCTCTTGATCACCGTCCACCTCACCGAGGGGATGATCCGCGGCTTCTTCCTCTTCTTCCGAAAGCTCTGAGTCGTCCCGATCTTCTACAGCAGCAGTTGTTGGCGCGGGCGGAACTGCAGACCCCTCGCCCTCTTCGCCCTCCTCTCCCTCCCCCTGTGCGTCGACTTCATCATCATCATCCATTTCCATTTCCACGTCAACCTCTGCTTCTTTCTCCTCCTCGGCTTCCTCCTCTTCCCCATCCTCGACCTCGATCTCAGCCATATCCTCATCTTCGTGCTCCCCCCGCTCGTCCTGCTCATCATGATCCTCGTTGTCTTGATGCTCATCATGGTCCTCCTCCTCACGATCCTCTCCTTCCTGATCGTCCTGATCATCATGCTCCTCCTCTTCGTCCTTCTCCCGGCTTCCCTTGCGTCCAGCGATGTAAGACGGATGGAATGTCGGCTTAAGTCTAAGTTGTTGTTCCTCGTCCTCGTCCTCTTCCTCTTCCTCGTCCTCGTCCTCCTCTCTCTTTTTTCTCTCAGCTTCTCTCTCCTCCTCTTCATCTATATCCACGTCTTCTTCTTCCTCTTCCTCTTCCTCTACCTCAGCCTTCTCCACCTTCTTCGCCGCACTGATGCTCCTTTCTCTTCCCCTTCCTCTCTCCCTCTCTTTCCCAAGGCTGCTAACCTCCTTCAGATCCTCTTCGATAACTTCTTTCAGAACCCGGTTCCGAGCCTCCCTCTCGCTCTCCCTCCCTTCCCTGCGTCGTTCTTTTTCCTGCACGCGCTCCAGCTCTTCCTTCAACATGTCCTGCAGTCGGGGATCGACAAATGCCTGTGGTCCGCCGCCGAAGAATGTACGAAGTCGTTTACGCGGGGCGAACCTTGGCACTCTCTCTTCTTCTTCGTATTCCTCCTCATCATCAAAAGACCGGGACCGGGACGAGGAGGGAGTAAAGCGCTCGCTGTACTTGTGCTTCCTCGGCATCGAACGTGTACGGAATGTCATTCGGTCTGGCGCAGCAGGATGCTCATCTAGATCTTCTTGTTCGTCTTGAGACTCAGTCTCACTGAGAGCATCCTCGACGCCTTTAGTGTGCTTGTCGCGCAATCGCTCTGAAGTATAAAAAAGACCATGAGCCAAATTTCCCACAGAGAGGGAAGACCAGCAATGTACCAGAGATCCGCTTATCCAAATCATCGATATCCGAGTCCTCGTCGCTCCAATCATCCCCCTTCCAGACCTTTCTCTCGGCCCCCTCACTATTGCGCGCCATCGGCGCGCTCGGTGCATGCGGCAATCCTCTAAGGTTCTCGAAGATCTTCTCTTTGGTTGCTTCCAGGTATTCAGAGGAATTGTAGTCCTCCATGTTGTTCCTGAGTACTTCGAGCTTGTATCGTGGGCCAAACCACTCGAGGTACTCGTTATTTGGCAAATCCGGGGAAATCTGAGTCTGGCAACCAATGGCTACCGCTGTTTCGTATGTCCAGGTACGAGCAACATTCTTGACGGTATATCCACCTCCACCGACCATCATGAGTGGGACATTGAAAGTTCGCACATAGGCCGCACAGGCAGCGTGTCCTGCAAATGGGTCAGAATGAGTTGTTATTACGCACACTGTGATGAAGATATACACGTACCGTGCATGCTGAGGTTGAACACACCCAGCTTATCTCCTGCCAAGCTATCTGCTCCTCCTTGTAGGACCACCGCTCCAGGTCTGAACCACTCCATGATTTTTCCGACAACGGCCTTGAAATATTCAACAAACTTCTCGTCCGTGAACCCGTCCCGGCAGGGAAAGTTGACTGCATAACCCTTTCCTCTTCCCTTGCCAATGTCGGAGACGGTGCCCGTGCCAGGGAAGAAATCTCCGAACTTGTGGAAGGAACAGGTCATGACTCTGTCCGTGGTGTAGAACGCCTCTTCTACCCCGTCCCCGTGGTGTATGTCGATATCAACGTACAGGACCCTTGCGTGTACCCGTAGGAGTTCGAGTATTCCGAGGACGATATCGTTGACATAGCAGAATCCCGAAGCTTCGGTACGTTTCGCGTGATGTAGTCCACCGGCCCATGCGATGGCGATGTCTGAGTGGCCGGTGACGAGGGAGTGCGCCGCGGAGATCGAAGAGCCTGCAGTGAGGGTCGCAAAATCAAATAGGCCATCCCACGGAGGGCAGTCATCGGTCTGACAGACTAGGAGACATTAGCACCAGTTTAGTTGATATGTAGGATCTCATGTGCAGGTAGGAAGAATGCTGAGGACTCACACTTCTTGTTTGCCGTCCACTCCATATAGTTCTCCGCGGTAATAGTCTTCAAGAACTGGATATATTCGTCCGTGTGGAACCTTGTCAGATCAAGTTCGTTCGCCCGTCGGGGTCTGACGACCTGCATACGTCCAAGCATCCCGTATGAGCCGATCAACGCGTGTGCCATCCGCATGCGGTGCGGCTTCATGGGGTGTTGGTAGGGGTAAGCGAAACCTCCAACATCCGGGTCATAGAAGTAGGACACGCGACGTGGTGTATGAGGAAGCTGGAGGTCGTCCATTGCGGGAGTGGGGGAGGTGGACCGGTGCATTTTGGACAGGTAGGAAGGATTGAGGGTGAGTGTGGGCACAGAGGGTCGCGCAAGCGCGACAATGAGGTTGACTTTGTGGAAATGGGCTGCTACTGTCTAGTAGTGCAATGGATCATGAAGGACGTCAAGAAGCACAGAATGGACGACGAGCAAGCAACAGAAGGCAGTGACAACAAGGCGGCGGACGTCCAGAGGCGCAACACAAAATCCGGATATTCTATCGGCTCCGAAATGATTTACGAGACCTCCGCGAGGTCAGGGTCCTCGCCGGCAATATCCGTGCGTCACCCATGCCAATATGGAGGAAATTGCATTCCCGGAGGGAACAGATAGGCAGCAAAAAGATCGATGATCAAAATTATTCTCTTCGCAATACAACAAACCCTAATATGGTACCCTTGTATATTTCAACACTGTCCCGGAGTTATGACATCGCCCCACCCAAAAAAATACTGTCAATCCCGAGAGGGCCCAAAAACGACCCTGGGAGGTCAGCGTAAGGCTAGCTCATACCATTCTGCCCATCAGCATCTTCCTCACCCTCCGCGTCCTGATGAAAAGAATGGACGTCTACATTCTCCGGTGGAGCCTTGCTGCCATTTACGATTCCGGCTGAATTAGCCAATGCTTGAATTTGCGCCTGCGCATAGGCGTGCGCAGCAGGAAAGAGCAGGACCGCAGGGTTAGGCACTTCTTCTCCCTTGTCACCGGCTGCCAGAGGGGGAAGAACCATCCTACCACCTGGAGTGGGGCTGCCCTGCTGAACAGGCGAATGTCCAGGAGAGGTAGATGCAGTCCCCAGCTGTGCGAGCAGTGCGCTGTGTGCAGTTGCGTATGAAGGGCCCGGACTTGCATGGGGCGGTGACGAAGAATCATGAGATTTGTTAGTATCGAACACCCCTATCGTCAGAAGGTTAACGACGCAGTGGCATGAGAAGCAACGGGACCATACCCAGCTTGCGAAGCCAGCGCTGTCGAACTTGATGGTAACCTCGACTAGGAAGGGCTTTCTGCACAAGGTCCCATTTCTGGCCGTATTTTGCAACCGCCTGTTCATGGCCCCCTCTATCAGTGATTGTTTCACACCTTCCTTTTTTGAAGGACGCACTTTTGTTAAAAGCTCATCTTCCTCTTTCGTCCACTTGACATACGGACTCCTCTGCCTTCGCGGCATCTCATTAGCGATCCTCGCTAGTTGGCCACGATCCGTGTGCACGGCTGCTGATGCCAAGAAAGCAACAGCGTCCGCAACATCTTTTTCCGTGACTTGCAGGTCGGGGTCTGACGAGCCGAGGGTGGCGGCAAGTATAATGGCGGCGGAGGAAGGGGACGAACTAGCGAGAGGAGGTGCGTTGTTGTGCTCTCCTGCCGACCCGGGAGGTGCAGTGTCGGGTATGCGCACAGGTGTCCCAGAGATGTCGATGACAGACTCGCGCGTGGGTCCATGTTCGGGCATCGACTGTTCATCATCCACAGCTTCCTGTTCCATCTCTAGCCCTACGTTCCCTTCTCTCTGTGGCGTCTGCGGTATCATAGCTTCCAGGACCGGTAAAACGGCCGCCTGTACCTTCCTTGGACTTTCCCGAGCTAACACTTCTGGGCTCCTCTTCCGCTTCCGCGGACTAAACCCCGCCTTCGGCGCCGGACTGGGCGTGACTGGTCTCCTCACATCACTCTCCATCGCCTGCATCCGTGCGATTTGAACAGGCGGGTCCATGACAAATGCCGGACCTAGGCTAGGTTGCCGTACGGTGGTGGTCTGGTGATGTGACGAAGATTGCGAGAGGGAGTGGGAACTATCTTGTGAATTCGAGCGGTGCGTTTCCTGTGAACCAAAAACAGCTTGCTCGGCAAGGACATCTAGTGCTGTCCTACTGCGGGTTGCGCTGCCTGAGACTGAAGCAGAGCCAGCAGCAGCGGCAGCCTCCTCCATCGTCCCCACCGTGCGGAATGTACTCTTCGTCGGGGTGGCATCGGTATCAAGTTCCACCCTCCTGCGCTTGTACGCAGGGGAAGCAGTACGGGGTGCATCGTCCAATTCCCTTGCGGCTGACAAAATTTGGTCAAGCCCCGGAGCCGCGGGCGCTGACTGCGGGACATGAATGGTATGACGCGGTGTCCGATGCTGCGGCACAGGAAATTCGCCGTCATCCGGCCTGACGCTACTGCTTGGTCCTGATGCGGCTGGGCCTCGGCGGCGGCGAGGTGTCTTGGGTGTTTGCGGCACGCCCGCGGCAACAGCGGCAATAGAGGAAGAGACGGTCTGTGGTACCTTGTCGAGGATATCGGTTATGAGCGGCGGGCCGAGTCGGCGGGCGGCGAGGAGAATGTGTTCTGCTCTAGCATCGGCCGAGATCGGATGCGAGTGGTGGACGGGTCGGGGTGACAAGGCTGTCGGCTTCTGTTTAGCTGGTGGGGTGGGCTTCAGCAGAAGCAGGGGACGGAGATCGTCCAGAGAAGCCTCAAGCACACTAATCCGCGCTTGACTGTCGGTGACCTGCGAAGATAGAAGAGGTTGATTTTAGTCACGTGATGCGCACGTATGCCTCGAGGTGCTTACCTGCTGTTTGAGCGCTCGCTTGTCCGATTGTAACGTGCGGATAACATGTTCGGCCTCCTATATCCGCATCAAAATCTGCTCTTATCAGTGTTGATTCATAAACACACCTCTGACAGCTTCTCGCCTTCCTCCACTCGTCTCATCCGCTCTCTTAGCGCATTGACAATCCTTTGCCAGCCTTGCTTTTCTGCCTCCCACTCCGTCCTCTGTGCCTCCGCGTGTGCAGCAAAGAAGGTACGCTGTGCGTGCACAAGTTGCTGTAGGTGGGCGATACTCTGTGCTTGCGAGGCGAGTGCGTCTTGTTGTGCTAAGTGGATGGTGGGGTCGGTAAGTCGAAGCACCTATATGGGATGAGTATGGACCCGAGCACTACACAAAAGAAACTGCACCATCTCTGCTAACTCGTGTTCTCTTGATGATTTCTTGCCATTGACCGCCTTCGCATATCCAAATTCCTCGACCCGTCTACGCATCCTCTCCAACTCTTCCTCCCCTAATACCCCCTTCTCCACATCGCCCTCGTCGGTATCGCCACTGTCGAGGTTCAAAATGTCCTCTTCGGCTAGGATTTGTGGTTGTTGTGGTATGTGACTTGTAGGGTGTGAATGTGGAGGAAGAGAGATGGGAGCGGACAAGCTCTCCTCCGCGAGGCTGATCCAAAGTTAGCGAGACCAATCCTATAGCGCCGTGGCAACGTACAGATCGTCCAGCTCCGCAGTAGTAATTTCTTCAGCCGTGGTGACGAATCCAAAGTATTCAAGTTGGTGTATATGTCGCTGTTAAACGGGCGGATAGATGTATGCCCAATACGTTGTGGTATGCAGTAGATGAAATGAGAAATGTGCGACTGAACTCTGAATGCCCAACGGCACAATATGTCGGGCGGCGCTGCACGCAGAAGTCAGCCGTCACGTGCAGACATGGCAAGATTGGCTCCGTACGGATGCTGATTGCCTCCTTCTACCATATTTAGTAATCCCCGTACCTTGGTCATTCTTTCCTTTTCTGGTCGATATTATTATTAATAATATAACAATGACTTCTACCACGACGTTCGACCCAGCACCTGTCCTTAATTATCTTTCTCTCCCTTCTTCTTCATCTCCTTCGCCAACATCCCAGCCTCTTCTGTTCCTACGGCAACATCTACCTCACTTACCGCCCTCACATGCATCAGCATTCTCCAACCTCCTCACCCCCGCCGAACGAGCAGCACTCCCGCTCATCAGGGCACGTCGGCTGGCATACGCACTGCATGATCCTTCTCCACACCAGCTTACCTGGTCACATGCTGCTAGCCAAGAACCAATGCTCTGGACAGCCCATGGTGGTCCTTCGTCCGGCCTCTCCCCTGCTAGACTGGGTGAGAGGGAGGCGCAGGAAGAGACGGAATGGACGAAAAGTGAGTTCATTGGACGCCGAGGCCCTGGAGGAGGAGGAATGATTGGGAATCTGGGGAGGTTGCTGGGTGAGTTCGAGGGCGAGAGGGTAGGAGAAGCGGAAAGGGTTGCTAGGATAGAGCGAGCAACTCGTGCTGCTTCTCGAGTAGAGCAACATGGAGAACAAGAAGATGAGGATATGGACTCTCTGAGCGAACACGAGACGTCTTCGGAGGAGGAGGGTGGGATGACAGCGGCAGATGCAGTGAAGCATGCCTTCGAGCGGGCAGTAAGGGAGCGCTTCGTGGAGGGATTGCTGGAGTGGGCAGATTATGTCTGTGATTGGGAGACAGACTGCGATGGTGAATGGGAGAGGGATGGTGAAGAGAGGTGGTTTGACCAAGAGGAGGAGCAGGGAAGAGGGGAAGGAGATACGGGGGAGTTGGATTACTAGCCTCCTGGGAGACCCAACGACCAACAATGTATCGATAGAAACTGTAAACTCTCTATTCATGCTCAAGATGGACAATTTCTACAGCACTGATCTCACATGATACATACGGGTACATTGTACGTCTACAGCTCGTACCCAGGAGGAGCGTCCTCATGCACAGCATGAGAGCTCCCCGTCGGTGCCGTTCCGGAAGCTCCCACAGGCGGGGGTGGGGCTTCGTACATCGCTGTGGCTCACATGAGTACAAGGTGGATTGTGTAGAGGTGAACCAAGACCCACGCAGTCCTTCCTCGCCCCTTTCTCTCTCACGGTTAATCGATCTCTCCCTTGCAGCCTCCAGCACTTTGACAAACTCGAACACACCTCTGTCCTTGAACCGCACCTCCGCCTTCGTACCCTGTGTGAGCCCACCACCGGTCGTAGGGGCAATAGAAAGGATGACATGGTTGGACCCGAAGATAGGTTGCTGGAAAGAGGTTGAGAGGATGGAGTTGTGTGGGAGTGACAGGGAGTGATACGGCACATCCTTGGCCTGAATGGGAACAAAGATCACCTGAAGTGGACCGAAACTTAAGTCACAAAATATCCACGTCTACAGTAGGAGTAAACATACCCTGTGATCCGACACCCACACCGTTCCGGTCGCCACGCTCCTCTTTGGGTTCCCACCTGCGCCGCCCGCACTCTGGGCGCCCGAAGTGGGTGGGGGCGCATCTGGCACCAGCAGGGTGAACTCGGCGCCTGAGAGGTGTAGGATCATTTCCTCCTCGGGGAGAGGGATTGGTTGGCTGTTAGCCGGGTCGAGCATTGCCCAGTTGAGTGACATCTTGCTGCTGCTTTTCCTTGCTGCACCGAGAGCCTTTTAACTTTGGACTCTGCTTGTATGTGGGAGTTAGATAGTGGTTGTGAGAGGCCCACAAAGATCAATACAAGTACAGTCACGGCAATCAAAACACGGGCGGTGGTTAAGGAGCCCCTGTTGGCGTCTGAATAGCGCCGCCTTGCCCTAGACACACGCGGCCAATCATGGACCCGCACTGCTTTGGACGACAATGACGAGATAACCAGTGACGACCACCAGGATTGCCGTCAGCGACCATGAAAGCGAACTCATTGTTGCTCCCAATGCTGGCTGACAATAGGCCAAGAAGGAGCGAACAAGTGCGTAGCCACGCTCAGTGTGGAATGCAGGCACCGCTTGACCAGTGCTCACCACTACCAACGAATGCTCAACGTCCCCTATGGTCCTCGGTTGACCCAACTGCATTCCAAACGAGTTCTTCTATGGCTGTCCCTCTGAGCTGTAATCAGCGAAGAGCATGCGATAATCATTTGTTCTGCGATGCTGAAGTAGCTAGTCTTGCAGTCAAACCGCCTCTCCTTGTGGTGGAAGAAGCTTCTGAGTAACCCCTTTCCGCCCCCTCTCCCGCAACGCCGATGATACAACTCTGCGGTTCCGACATCTTCTCTCGGATAACCTTCTGCTGGCTTGTATTACGTCTTTGCTGAATGGGATTGGTGAACTGGGCTGTATGTGACTACCCGCCACGTCCGCACTCGTCGTCCGAACCAGCCAAGCGCGGCTCGCCGCCTCCAGAGTCGGCTTGTGTCTGAGACCAGCCTTCTTCCTTTGGCCCCTGTTCGCTGGTTGCGTACTCATCTGCCGCTTCCTGTTGTTTATTCCTAGTATGCTCTTCGCACGACTATATAAGGCCAGTGATTCGTACAAGGGCACATGCACCGACCCCGCCCTGTGAGCGCAGCCTCGGGCGCCCCTTTCCCTCCTTCCCCTGTTTCTCCTAACAATGGATCCCACATCTACACACCGCCATGGTCGGCTTTACTTTATGGCCTGATTCTTAATCGCTAATGCTGGACGTGTTCCACCCTCTTCACCGGATGAAATCTCTACCCAACTCGGCTTTTCACCGCGTCAGGTGCTGGAGTCTGTTTCGTCACTAATTGCTCTCCACCATCATGCATTAATTATCGCATCCCAGCTCTGGTATGCTCTCCTCTGCGAGCAGCCGATGATATGTAGCTAACATGATTTCCAGTTCCCTAATTGTACATTATAATCGGTCTGATCCACGCAAACCCGCACGATCGCACTCTCTTACGATTGACTGTTCGATGACACACGCACACGGATATCCCCGTCATAATCCTCCAAACTTCACCCCCAACTATTGGATACGACGCAATCTAATAAGACACCTCTGTGCCCCTTCTTGGCTCGGCCGTCTCTGTGAAACGACTCTTCCTTCTGGCATCACTCACACTGCTCCTATTTATGATGAACTGGCGCACCAATTTGTAAATAAGTGCGTTTATCCTTGACTTGCATCCTTTATCATTCTGACACAAACATCCATAATAGCGCACGGTTCTTGGAAAAACGAAATTCACCAAATCAATTGCCAAAGTCATGCCCTTCATCCTTCTGCCAGCCCGGATCTGGCAGTCTTCCAAATGACCCCGACCGCGACACGAATCAACTACGCTTTATGCCCTCTGTTCACGCCTATGTTCAACTAATCGCAGCGCCGTCTTTACGACTCATACACGTCCACAGCTCTCGGTTTGCCAATCGCCCATCTCTCCGGTCCCCCGCTCACGCACCCTTGTTCAAACATCTCCAGTTTCTATCGTTATTATCTATTATTTTGATCTTCATTTGACAGGGGACTTGTGGATTGTGTGCATCATGTTGTAAATACACGTTGCAAGGAAACAAAATCAATTACCAAATATATGTTATGATCCTGATCGTTGTCATTTTCAGGTTACGGGGAATCTAGCGGGGTATTCGGCTCCGCAGACCCTGGCCTACGAGAGTCGTTCATCCTTCCCTCGCCCCATACCAACGACCACTGGGGCCATGGCTCCGCAAGAGGGTCACGGAGGGTTACACGAAGACGACCGACCGTCGGTAAAGGGACCACCTGATGACGGCGAGCCTATTCATGATCTGGAAGTCAACGGCGACTATGCGGACAGCACGGAGGAACACATGACCGTGGATGACGCGCCCGCCCCCGATGTCGCCAGCGTCCTGTCCAATGGTCATGCGAATAAAGGTGCCAGTGTGAACGGAGACGAGATGTATCAGAACGGAAGGCAAGAAGTTGAAGAGGATGATCCCGAGGATGTGGAAGAGGAGGGAGAAGATGGCGACGAAGACGGAGAGGAGGAGGAGGAGGAGCCGACTCTCAAGTACGAGACTATGAAGACGCCTGCATTTGATTTCCTGCAGAAGGAGACCATATCAGCGATCTACGTCTCGACAGAATTTATGGTGAGCTCTTAGTTAACCCTCTCTTAACACGCAGCTAATGCATGATCAGACACTGGGCACACACAACGGCGTAGTGCATGTCATTGACCACAAAGGCAACAATATCAAGGCCTATCGCTCTCACAGTGCGACCATCAGTGGAATCGACGTGGACTACGAAAATCAATTCATTGCGTCCGCATCCGTAGACGGCAAGGTCATCATCCACTCCCTGCATACGCCGGAAAACTACTCGTTCGACTTCCGTCGGCCGATGCGCACAGTAGCACTCGAACCAGGATTTGCGCATAAGAATGGGAGGCAGTTCGTGTGTGGTGGGATGGCAGGGACACTACTGCTGCATGATAAAGGGTGGATGGGGCACAAGGCGCAGATTCTGCACAGTGGAGAGGGTCCGATCTGGGAGACCAGTTGGATGGGTAACCTGATTGCCTGGGCCAATGATCTGGTGCGACCTCAGTACACCTTCAATATGTCATTGCAAGTACTGAATAACTTTGCAGGGTGTCAAGATTTACGATACTGCCTCCCATTCGAGAATTGGATTCATCGACCGCGCCGTTGACGCACCAAGAGCCGACCTCTTTAAATGCAACCTCCGCTGGCGCGATGAACAAACACTCCTGATAGGCTGGGCAGACCACCTCAAGGTTGCCCGCGTCCGCCAGCGACCAAACCCACCGCCGGGAATGCCACCGCTGATGATTGAGATCACCTCCCACTTTGCTCTCGATTACATGGTCGCAGGGATTGCAAGCTACCAGAATTCCTACCTGATCCTCTCGTATATCTCTCCCGATACCTACATGGAAGAGGAAACAGAAGACCGCGAGCGGCAAAGGCGAAAGGCGGCGCTTCCACCTGAGATGAACTTGATTTCCCGCTCCGGAGAACAGGAAGCGTCTGATGTCCTAGCCATCCAGGGGTACGGAACATACGGGTGCAATGATTACGCGCTTGGTCCTTCAATCAAGGAGAAGGATCCATTCTTCGTTGTTATGAGCCCAAAGTCCATCATCGTCGCCCGACCCAGGGACCGGAGTGATCATGTCGACTGGCTGGTAGAGAAACGGCGGTATGCCGAAGCTCTGGATGAAGTGGAGAAAATGGGGGAAACGAGGGAATGGAATGTTGTCAGTGTGGGAGAGAAGTTCATTGAAAGCTTGGTGGAGGAAGGACAGTTCGATAAGGCTGCCGAGTTGTGTCCGAAGGTCTGCAGGGATAACGGGAAGGCATGGGAGGACTGGATTTTCACCTTCGTGCAAAAGGGTCAATTACCAGTAGGTGTCGAGAGTTCGTTTACTATCGTAACTACGCTCACATGCGTTCTAGGCTATCGTTCCCGTTATACCCACTCAAGAACCGCAGCTATCTCATGTTGTGTACGAGATGGTCCTAGCTCATTATCTTGCCAATAATCGAGACGAACTTCTGCGCACAATTCGCACCTGGCCCCACGGGATATACGACAGTTCGGCCATCGTTGTTGCGGTTCAAGGCGAGCTCGAGCACACACCGAGTTCAGCTATCTTGATGGAGTGCCTCGCCGAGCTCTTTATCCAGAATCGTCAACCGGGAAGGGCCCTGCCCTACTTACTTCGACTGAGGAAACCGAACGTAATCGACCTGATTAGAGAATACAATCTATTCTCGGCTGTCAAGGATCAGGTCCTGCTACTCGTCGAATTTGATCAAGATCTAGAGCAGAAGTACAGGGTGCAAGGAGAGGGAAGCATGGCATCGGTGCTGCCCAGACGAAGCGCTGCAATCTCGTTGCTAGTAGAGCATACAGATTCTATTCCGGTATGTCAATTCTCGTGCACAAGGAATGCTACTGATTGTGACTTTGTGTTAGATCCCACGTGTGATACAACAACTTGAGCAAAGAGCGTCATTCCTGTATCTGTATCTCGACGCGTTGTTCGACCGTGATCCGCTCCTCACGTCAGACTACGCTGATCGTCAGGTACGACCTTCTGCCTGACTTGGCGGCATAACGTCTCACATAACACATAGGTGCAGCTATATGCAGAATTTTCCTACAAGCGCCTTATGGATTTCCTCCGGGCGAGCAACTACTACAGCTTGGAACGCGTAAGACCCCTAAATATTGCATCCCATTCGCCCCTAACACATTTGATAGGCATATCGAATATGTAAGGAACGAGATTTTGTACCTGAACAAGTGTTCTTGCTTGGCCGCATGGGTAACAACAAGGCTGCACTGAACCTCATCATCGAACGTCTGGGCGATGTCACTCGAGTATGTCTAATACAACTTATGACATAATCTCCTGTTCTGATCGGATGTAGGCTATAGATTTTGCGAAAGAGCAAAATGATGAAGAGTTGTGGGAAGATCTTCTGAAATACTCTGAGACTCGACCTGGTGGGTACTCGTAAGATGATGTTATTTCCCCAGCTAATCCCTCGATCAGCTTTCATTCGTGGCCTCTTGGAGAACGTAGGTGCCGAGATCAATCCTGTACGACTGATACGACGCATTCGAAACGGACTTGAAGTGCCAGGCTTAAAGAGCGCACTGATTAAGATTCTACAGGATTTCAACTTGCAGGTGTGTTACCAGTCATCCTGGCCCTGCCTCTATGTGCTCACAGTGTTTGAAAGATTTCTCTGCTGCAGGGTACACAGACTATTCTCTACAGCGATTGTACGGATCTGGCTCGGCGGCTCCAAAGCAGTCAAGTGAGTGGAGCCTTCTGTAGCGGTGCGTCGAATACAGGAATCGCCTAACTCGTCGGCTCATCCCCATCATAGCGACCATGACGTGCCCCATATGCGATCTTCCCCTATTTGTCGCTCCTACTCCAAGTGCCGAAACGCAGCAGTTGGCCTTGGCATTCTTGTGCGGTCACATCGTTCATGCCACTCATGTGAAGGGAGCGAGTGAACTTCCGGCCCAACAACCCGAGATCATTAGGGGATTCCTGGGAAGTCAAGCTCGAACACAGGATAGACTTGGACAAAAATTAGCCTAGTAAGCGCTGCAGCAACTGCCTCGAGGGTACATTGCTGATAGGTGTACAGTGCCACTGTAGTCCGAGGAAGACTGGAGGAAGGTTGTCCTGTATGCCACCAAGCCGAGGAGGGCGAAGAGGAGAGTCCTGCCTAATATTCCTTTCGTATTCTATCCATATCGATTCCCGGAACATGCATACCCTTCGCATCATCGCAGTTGTATTTTATTGCTCACCTTAAACGTCAAAGTCGGGATTTTGTTATGCATCAGTCATGGACTGTCCCAGCTATCGCACAGCTGATATATCGTCGAAGGGTTTTATTCCAAGATCTAACGAAGCAGAAATGCAAAATTATACAACACAAGTCCGTGAAGTCCGTAGGATTACGATGCGAAAGACACAACAAGGCGCGTCACAATACGCGGCCGGAGTCCAATGACACATCGAGCATACCGGGTCGGCTCCTTCATTTCCATTCAGAGATATTTTCAGTTCGAGTTCTTCGCCATCGTAAAAACGTCGTCGGGCGGTCATTAATTGGGTAGGGCACGAAAGATCTATGCGTCAAGATAGAACTTGACCTGGACGAAGTTGTTGCCGGAACCGTACTCGCTGATGAGCTTGCCAAGGTCACCGGTGAAGCCAAACCAGTAATAGTCGGTGTCCCAGAAGAGGGTGGAGGGCACGGAGCTGCCGTCGGTGTTAATCCATGCTGCGGTGAGCTCAGTGGTCTTCGAGTTGTACTTCCAGACGGAGGCCTCGATCAGCGTCGGGTCGTCCGTGATGACGTCGTAGTAGTTGTCGCCAACTGCGGGTTTCGCGCCGGAGTCGGTCCAGGCAGTGGGGCCGATGAGACCAAAGTTCTCCGAGCCCGCGCCAATGTCAGGCTCGTCCTCCTCTTGGATGAAACCAACGTAGCAAGTCTTCTTGTCGGGGCCATTATAGGCCTTCAGGGCAGAATGGTCTTTCGTTATGCAAGGGATGGAGACTTTGAGAGCCTGTGACTTGTCCATCGTCGTTGTACTGTAACTATTGCTTATGTCAGGGAGGCGACATGAAGGAGAAGTTGAGCTCGTACACTCCGGTAGCGTTCATCACCGTTGCGGAGAGCCACCCGGAGGGCCCCTGGCCTACTGAATACACGCTAACGAATCCGGAGCAAACAGAGGTAGGTCCAGATGAAGGGCTCGGGCTGGGAGAAGCAGAATGCCTGGAAGCGAGGACCTTCGTGGGCGCGTACAGAGACTTGGGCTTGAGAGGGGCGAGGTTGGCTGCGAACCGTTTGGCGTTGGTCCAACCTTCCTCGAGCGTCCACATCACCGGAGGGACTGCGAGAGCGCTGACATACGTCGCCAGTAGGAGCAGGATTACAGCCCGGAAGTTCATCTTGGTAAAGGCCGGTTAAGGTTGGCGGGGCGGGGCGGGGGCCGGGAAAATCAAAAGAGAATGCAAGAGAGGAAAGACGGTGAGCCTTTCCTAGGATATCTTCCAGTTTCATTTATATCTCGCACTCCCATTGGTTTCATGGGGCCACGAGGAAGTACAAGCAATTTATCCAGCCACTAGCGCTGCCAGCCATCCTTGACGTGCAAGTCCAACGTCGTACCCTCCATTGTAAGACCCTGCTATGAAGCGGAAGCATTCTACCATCTAGCATTTCCATAAAAGGCAGGTGACGGCATCGGCCAGAATGAAAGCGGGTGCACAGAGATGGCAGGACAACGCACGAAGCATCGCTTGGCTGTGAGTACGTATGCCGTAGGACACGGGAGTCCGAGATGCCGGGGTGGCGTTCGCATCAGGCATGGATTCAACCCGAAGAAAATCCTTGACCCTGTTTCTGCCCGCCGTGCTGGATGGCTGGAAAGAGGATGTCTGCCGCGTGATCGCCGCTTGATATTATCGAAAACACGCAGACGGGTGATCAAAAAGAGCTAGTTGACCATTCTTTGAATACGGCATGTTGGCGCTACTTTGAGGTATGCCGAAAGGGTTTTCAAGTATGCAGACAGACCCCAAACAAAGGCTGACCCTAGTATTCACAACACTCTTCAACCATCTCAAGCGCGCAAAGTCAGGTCGCAGTACATGGCAGAGACTCAGAACAGGAGCGCCATACGACCAAGAGACTGGAGGGCTGGCCATTGACGTCATTGACACGTGCTGTAAGTGGCAGGCACGTTACCGCACGTGAGCGTTCCTTGGGACGGCTGGTACTCTTGTGCAGAGGTGACAGTCCAAGAGCAAAGCATCGAGAGTGAGGCAATCGAAAACGAGTTCCGATGCGAGCATGAGGAGGCTTGTGGTCGGCGCCGTTCGGTGGCCGGTCCACCGGAGAGATGCAGGTCAGGGAAACTAGGGTGAGCAAAGCCCCGAGGTCGTCGACTAGAATATAGAATTGGGATAGCGTATTGAGCGGCCCGCCGCAGATAATATCAGTTGAGATATTGCTCGGCATACCGAGAACTTCGAGGTGGTCGTCGTCAAAAGAGCTAAAAACATGTTGGACCCTTCTTCCTTTGCGCAGTCAGCAAGTACGCAACAATGTGAAACATTCTCTATGCAACTTTGTCAACAATGCCTATTCCCTTCGACCAGTTTGAAGAGTTCTCTCTACCGGTCTCTTCGCCTCCATCTCATCCGACTCAACAGATCGTCATTCATGTCGTCCGTGCTGGGTCCGGTCCTCCCATGCTGCTCCTGCATGGATCTCCGGAGACGTCTTATATGTGGCATCTAGTCGCACCGACTCTGGCCGACCACTTCAGTGTGGTTGTTTGTGATCTGAGAGGATATGGAAAGAGCAGTAAACCTGAGGTCGACCCTGCGCAAGATAAGCAGCACGAGCTCTACAGCAAGCGGGAGATGGCGAGGGACAATGTTGAGGTCATGTGCGTGCCGTGCTTTGACATCGCATGAGTTCTATGCTTAATATTATGCAGGAAGCAACTCGGGTTTGATAGCTTTTACGTTCTTGCCCACGATCGTGGTGCACGCGTGACGCATCGTATGGTGTTGGATTATCCCGGCGTGGTCAAGAAGTTCATCCTGCTCGACATCGCGCCTACCCTCGCTATGTATGAAGGAACGAACATGGCATTCGCGACCGCATACTACCAGTACGTCCCTTTCACCTATGTCCGATCGCATCCCATTAATATCCACTACAGCTGGTTCTTCTTCATTCAGCCAGCTCCATTTCCCGAGATGCTCCTCTCCTCCTTCCCGGAGGCGCTCGTATATAAGTCCTTCGTCCGAGACGGACATCCGACGCCTGATCATCCTAATCTACAAAAGTACGACACAAAGGCGCTTGCTGAGTATATCGAAGCTGCCAAGACACCGGGGACGATTCACGCTATTTGCGAGGACTACCGCGCCAGTGCGGGGATCGATATCGAGCGGGATCGGGAGGATCTAAGGAAAGGAACAAAAATTGGAAGCCCGATGAAGGTCTTTTGGGGTTCTAAAGGTATTATTGGCAAGAATTGGGATCCGATCATGGAGTGGACGAAAGTCTGCCAGGGGGGGATATTCATAGGTGGAAGAGAGATCGATAGTGGGCACTTCATCCCCGAAGAGCAACCGGGGGAGATTATTAAGGAAGCCATGGATTTCTTCAAAGAATAGGTAAAGAGAGAGGTTTGAATTAATATTCATCAATACACTGTTGATGAACATTACTAAATAATATGATGCAAATTAAAGAATGCAGAGAAGGGCCGGCTCAAAATTTAGACGATAGATCTCTGCGGCAATCACGTCCGCTCCTGCACCAGTTCGACGGCCACCCTGGATCAACGACCTTGACGTCATCGCCATTCCCTCATTCATCCAGATGGCAATCGCCCCGGCCTCAGTTCTCACCGGCAATGCACCAGAAGCTATGAAGGCAGTAACCGCCTTCAAGTGGGACAATTGGCTTGGTGGACCAGCGGCTCCAGGCTACGGACGGGACATCCGCCAGGGACTGCGGTTCACAGAACTCAACCTTAAGGAGGACGTGGAGTCTTCTGTCGGGAAGTCCAATGACCCAGGGAATGGCAGGGTGCGAAGGATAACAGAGACGGTGCATGAGATGACTGTGACGGAAGATTGCTTGAATGGAATGGGCTTCCTGCATGGCGGATGCACGGCATACCTGATCGATACGTGCGTACTATATCCGAGGCCAGCATGCCGTTCTAAACCTTTTGAAAAGTTGCTCGAGCATCACCTTGACCGCCCTCGATCCACCCGACTACAGCATCCCGCCAACCGTCTCGTTGAATCTCAATGTGACATACCATGCTGCCGCTTCCCTGTACGCTCCCTTCCATTGTCGACACAATCCTCTTCCCGCTCATCGCGTAACACAGAGGCGCTTCCCTTCGCATAATATCCACCGTTGTCTCCTTCAGCACACGCGTTCAGACCGTCCGCTGCGAAGTGTGGGACGTCACCAACCCGACCCACAGACTCGTCGCAAGCGGGATGCATATCAAGATGCGCTCAGGGAAGGAGGGCGATCCGAAGGCTCAGGAGTGGAGGAAGGAGGTGTATGGCGAGGACATGTGGGCAACAAATGCACAGAAGGCGAAGCTATGATGTGATGGACGTCGGGCAATGGAGCCAAGAGCACTTCCGAGGTGACTCTTCACCTTTACCGTCGAAGGCATCAAGCGCTGGTGGAAGCATGCCCTTGCCCATGGCGCCTCAGCCCGCAAAGAACGTCAGGAAGAACGTCAAACAAGCTGCTGATGTTTGATGAATAGGTTCGGACGGCCTAAACTACGGCGGTCTTGACTCTACGTTCACCGTTCACGACCAATTAGTTGGATTCCCATTGTAGGCTACTCGACGGTGGCTGAATATGCTGTAATTTAGGTCTCGCATTAATAGCTCTTACTCGAATTGAGAAGTCATCGAGGGATTGACGGGATATACCAGCCACCTTCAGTCGTCTGGCCTGGTGCCGAGGAGCGGATGGTGTGCCGTTGCGGACCTCTGCCATTGCAAGAAATGAATAGAACGGAACAGATGGATGATACAGATGATCATATCAATGCAAAATGCTGCTGCTGCTACGTCTAGAGGTGAAGATCCTGGATGCGTGCAACCGAACAAGGCTGGAATACATGATATAACAGGTCGTGAGGGTAGTGAGAGAATGAGCCAGGTAGAGTGACACGCGGGCATCGCTGGTGACCGCCGCAGACGAGGATGTGAATCGACGCTATAGCAGAGGCACAGGCAGGTGGAGGAATAAAAGGCGTATTTACACCCGCCCTCTCGAAGAGTTCTTGCTGATCAGCTTTGCCTTCTCGATTTCCTTCATACCTATGCACCAGTCAGTAAATTCTGGACCTCGGGGAAAAGGCGACGTACTCTTGGAGATCAGCCCTTGCTTGTAGTCTCGAATGTTGATGTCCATCTTGGTAAGGTTCTTGATCGTCTGGTCCGCGACCTCCCACAGCTCCTCCGCGACTTGCTCAATGAGTCTGAAGTCGTGACTAACAATGACCACACCACCCGAGAACTCCTTGATCGCACGTGCCAGAGCGTCAATGGAACCCATGTCCAAATGGTTCGTCGGCTCATCCAGGAGAATGATGTGCGGGTGCTCCATCGCCAATTGAGAGAAAACGACACGGTTGCGCAGGCCGTCGGAGAGCTGCTTGATAGGACTCGTCTGATGCGCACCTGTGAGTCCGAACCGACCCAACTGCTGCCTCCAGAACATCAGGTCCTTGTCCGGGAACTTGTCGTGATAGGTGCTGTCAAAGTATTCCAGAGGTGACTTGTCGTACGGCAACTGGTCGGCACTGTGTTGACTGTACTTAGCGAGCTTGAGCCCGACGTGCTTCGAGATTGTTCCTTCACAAGGCTGAAGCTGACTGGTGATGAGGTTTAGGAGGGTCGACTTGCCTGCACCGTTTGCACCGAGGATGGCCACTCGAGAGTCCATACTAGAACACGGTCAGACAGCAACTATCAGAGCACAAATGAGACTCACTCAATACCGAACGACAAGTTGCGATAGAGATAATCCTCCTTCTTTCCAGAATAGGAGAATGCGACGTCGCTAAAGGCGATGATAGGCGGTGGGAGCTTGCCCACGTCCTCAAAGTTGAATCTGAGCTGCCTCCTCGTTTCAATAGGCTCGATCAGGCCAGCAGCCTCCATCTTATCAATGATTTTCTGCTTGCTCTTGGCCTGCTTGACGAGGTTGGCATACGTACCCGCAGAAGCGATGAACTTCTTGATATGCGCGATTTCTTCCTGCTGCTTGTTGTACGCCTTCATCTGGTTCACCTCGTTCTCCGTCTTCGTCCGCACGTACGTAGTGTAGTTACCCGTGTAGTACACCATCTTCTTCTTGGGCGTGAGCTCCATGATGTTGGTGCAGACCGAGTCCATGAAATCCTGACTGTGGGAGGTGATCACGAGGATGTGGTTGTATGTGCTGAGGTAAGCTTCAAGCCATACGACCGCACCAAGATCGAGATGGTTAGTGGGCTCGTCCATGAGGAGCAGGTGGGGCTTGATGAACAGTGCACGAGCGAGGGAGACTCGCATCCGCCACCCACCAGACATGTCCTTCGTAGGCCGCCGGGTCATCTCCTGGCTGAAGCCCAAACCATGCAGGATCGAACCAGCCTTGGACTCGAATGTCGAAGGATCAAGCTCCTCAAGCTCTTCGTTTAGCGCATCTAGTGCCAATTCATCTACTTCGTCCGCAGATGCAAGTTCCTCCATGCGCGCTTCAAGCTTGGCCACTTTTTCTTTTGCTGAGGCAATGATGAAGTCCATCGCATTGATATCGGATGGCTCAGCCTCGCCCCGGACGATATAAATCTGCAACATCATGTCAAAAGAGGATCCTTACAGAAGAAAAGCAAATCAAGCGCACATCAATATGCTCCGGAATCGCGATATCCCGCTCAGCGAGCGATTGCAAAAAAGTTGACTTTCCGCTCCCGTTCTCACCCAGAAGACCGTACCGCTGGCCATAGTTGAGCTGAATCTCGGCACCCTCAAAGAGCAGTCTCCCATGGAATGAGAGGGTATAGGAGTCGATCTTGATGTCCCTTCCCTTCGGATCAGAAACGAGCACGCCCGCAGCGCTCCGATCGGTGGCGATCTGCAGCTTGGCCATAGCGCTAATATCATCCTGACTGCCGTTGCGTGAGAGGTTGGTCGCTGGCGTCGTCGCAGAAGATCCGTTAACAGAGAGAGCTGGAGTGGAGGGGGAAGACTCGGTGGTGCCAGACTTTGAGGCCTTCTTTGCGGCGCGCTCTGCCAACCGCTTTTGCTTAGAGTTTGAAGGTGCCATTATAAATGGTAAGATGGGAAAGCGGAATTAAGGAAAGCAAAGTGAAAGTTGATAAGATGGTGGTAGGGAAACAAGATGAGCAAATTGGGTGTGCCCAGTGGCGGTTGGCGCGCGGTCAATGTTTCGAATATGATTGAACGGTCATTTTTTATGACGGGTCTCGGGACCTTTTTGACTTTTTAGGTGGTCAAGACCCACAAGACTTGGATAAATATCATCAATGACCTTCGCTGGACACGTTGTCGTGAGTCATCTTGCACATTACAACTTGCCAACCATAACCTTTCCCCGATCTACGAGCATATCCTCTGTCCACCCGCGTCGATCATCTGCCTTCGCCAGCCATGGCATCTGCAATTGTGTGACCCGTGCCTCAGCAACCTTCGTCTGTCCCTTGGGGAGAATCTCCCACACCTCACAGAGGACACTCTGCATGCGCTTGTCACTTGAAATTGTGGACGAAACGATCCTGAGTGACGATTCTCTGTAACACTGGTTTGGATTTGGCAAATAAACCCTTGACACAAGCTTACTCACGTTGATGGGGAGGAGTGTACGTCAAGATTGAGCGCGACCGTTTTACTCGGTATAGAACCCTCTGTTGGCAGGTCGAGTGCATGCCCTGCCAAGTTTGAGCATCTATGAAGAAAATAGTAGGCACCTAAGCAGGGTTGCATTGGGCACGGCATACAATTCGACCAGCAACGTCAACCAAGTGCGTGACAACTTCCCTTCCCCATCGGTCATCTCCCCACGCACAACCACCTCATGTATTGCGACTGCCTTGCGGCCATCCGCCTGATCCTTCCCATGGGTGTCGTAGATTTGCAAGGCAGCTAAGTGCAGATTCTGAGAAACCACTTCCCGCAAATTGGTGGGGGTGGATTCTGCCAAGATGCGCGCCCAGAGAGCTCGGGCTTCCTTCGAAGTCTCTTGGCTCTTAAGTGCAGGTGAGATCGTCATTGCAAGTCAGGTAAGGAACAACTCAGGCCGACAGTGCATTCCATCTGCGGCACCGTTCTCCTCAGCATCCCGACAAAAAAGGCCACAGGCTGTCTGCCACCGACAACCCTGCCCCTGCCCGGTCCCATCAGATACGAGTCTCCGAAGATCCGAAGCTGTCCCTTCTTATTTCCTTCTCTGAGTGGACTGGCAACTGCTACTCTGTTTGAGCATCTACTTTATTCCGATGATATTTCCCCGAAATTTAGCAGAAGTTGTGGATTCGGTTCAGGAATGATGACCGGTGAGTTATATAGCATATGTGTACAGGTCTCCGAGTAAGGGCACCATTCACGTTCCTCTCGAGATGCCTAATTCCTGTAGTTGCGTTCTACGTCTTCTTCAACTTCAGATCACCAGTATATGATCCTGGCATTATACAGGGAGTGATCAAAAACAAGGATTGTGGAGTGGTGCGAGATCAGCATTCGTAGGGTCATCTTAGCATTCTCGAAGGTAAATCGACTGCGTGTGGGCAGTCATTGGGACGTTAGATATCCATATGCTGAAGGTGACAGGAGCAACATATAGATGGAGCAATATAGTCAGGATAATATAATGGTTTTGGACAGAACCGATCACAGAAACGAAGTCAGTCGGCTTCGGAATCGGCTTCGGCTTCGTTCCGTGACTGGAAGCAAAGCCCGCTTGGATGTGTGGTGAGAGCCGCCAGCCGTCACTCTTGCCTCCTTCCTCTTCATCCCTCCCATCTCCATTTTGAACAACTTCGTCAACAACTTTTGGGCAATGCGTCAAGATGGATTAAAGTTCCCTCTTTGGGTGTGGACTTGTGCACCTTCGAGCTTGACTTCGACACGTGTATGCGCGCAACTCGTTCCAATCGGGCTTAGACATGCCCTGCTTCACACCAAACAGTCATTCGACCCAATTGATTTTTTTGCGTTACGTACAATGAGACAGGAGGATTACTAAAGGTTACAATGGTGAGTGGAGTTCTCGAACATCGGTCGAGTCGTTAATGGAAGTACAGTACGGTACTACAGAAGATCGTTACACGGTACCAGGAAGAGGAAGATCAATGTTCAAATTGGGTAGATGTGGTGGCAAGGTCAGAGGCGCCATTGCAAGGCCATCTCTGCCCGGTGGGCCATGAGAGCCCTACCAAGGAGGTTGTTGTCGTCTGTGTCGCCATCGTAGAGCTCTACGTTGCCAGTCGCGAGCTGTGGCGAGGTGAGCATATATGCGTTTTTTATGACGGAAACAGCTCACCAATTCTTTTTCGAGAGGAGGATGCTGTGCCATCTTATGGCGAATGATGTCAAACATGATCCTCTCTTTCTCCAGCTCCCAGTTGGGGCGCCAGAACCTGCGGTACTTCTCCGATTCCACCTTGGGGTTCGCGCTGTCCGCGATGAGCTTAAGAATAGGCGCGTTGTGTGCATTATCGTCGAATTTCAAGGAATGGAAGAGCTGTTCCGCGGTGTCATAGCCTTTCCCACGCCAGTCGACTGCGTGCCGTGAGCAGAGGCGGAAGTCAGGGTGCGGGTCCTCGTGCCCCAGCGTGCGCTGGAAGTCGCCGAATACGACTCTAATCGCGGACTGCGCGGAGTGAATGGGGAGGGGATGGGTGGGGAAAGCCGGGGAAGAGGCGAGAGACCAACATCTGTTTGACTGGGGGGAGGTCTTAGGAGGCGTGCGGAAGAGCGTTTCGGGGACCAAGGTCTGCAGCTCAGGCCCGGTTAGGGGGCGGGGACTGAAGTACACAGGTACGGGTGCAGGTTGGGGGACTGGGGGTTCCGGGGGGGCGAAGCGGACATGTCTATGCTCGTAGGGAGGATGCTGGACCTGGATGAAGGGGGATGCAAGAGCGGGTGCGGGAGCAGGTGTGGGGCCGGGGGTGAGGGCGTGGGCTTCGGGTGCATGGCGGAGTGCGAGGTTGAGGGCGTACGCGCCATTCGAGGGAGCCTTGCCAGTGGGGATGGGGCCGGGGGCGGGAGCGACAGGAGCAGGCTGGACGAGTGTTGCCCCCTGGGGAGAAACGAGGGGACGGGGAAAGGGGCCCCAGGGGTGGGGGTGGTAAGTGTAGGCCATTGTGAGTACCGGGGGACGCGACGAGGGAGAGGGCGCTGGGGTTGATAAGGGCTCACTGTGAGTGATGTAACGAGGTTGTGAACGAGGTCGGAACACGTGAGGCGATGACCTGTTCGACGAGGGCGACCGTTGCTGTGAGGGAGAGGGCGTTGAAGGGTTGTTGAGAGATCTCCCCTAACCCCGTAACGCCCTTTTATCTGTTTCTTATGGCCGGAGAGATGACTAGGATGCTTCTACGCTAATACTTGACCGATCGGTAGGCACATGCTCAACAATGACCTTGTCAAGACGAGTCACAGCGCGACTCAAGAAGGAAACTCAGGGCACACTCTTACCCCCCGAATGCAGGCCTACGCCGTACGAAAATGACTACAACACTCGTACCTCTTCCAGTCATCCTACTTGGCCCTCACCGGGGGTGCACAGTCACAGAACGCATAAGAAGCAAACCGAAACTCTCGGGTTTTGCTCCTCGTCTCCCGCAAGCGAACACAAACTCAGGTGAACAACTGACCAACCGCGCCCTCGCCCGGCACAGTCAGTCTCGACCTGGCGCACAAGCTAGGTGTAAACCGCTCAGTCTCTTGTCGCGTCCTCCCTTTTCGGGTTCGCGTGTGATAGGGCCTGTGCTGCTAGCTCGAGGGTCCACGACTTACATCGGCACGTCTTGTCTTCTTCGGCGAGGTAATAAGAATTACCATTGTATTGTTCCTCCACATCCCTAATCTCACACCTGGACAACAAGTGAATCTGCCAGAACTTCTCGATCGCTCACTGCCCACGTCAAGCGAAGGTCTTTCCCGTTCTACACCCAGCAGACGCACAGGATATCCCCCTCCCCCAGCCAATCCCCAGTCTTCGTACCACGGTCGTCCGCTTCATTGCTTCTTCACTCGGGATCACGACCATACATGGCTCACGCCACACGGGGACAGATCTCTGATATCGCCCATCAGCAGAGTGCTTACACGTCAGCTTCAGTCAGCGCCAGGGCCGTTCCGAACAATAACCAGCTCCGATTATCTCTTGACTCCGTCTTGGTCAGAGCAAACAGAATGAAGTTATTATTGTCCCCGCTATTGTTCTACAACATTTCTGCGTGCGAGTGCAAGCCTCGGAAATGCGCAGCGGAATAAGCGCCCTGACCCCATCAACGCTGCGGCGGGAAATGCCGCTGTCCGGTGTTTTTGCTTTCATCTGCTTCGCGCGTCTCCGGGTTTCGGGACGTTCGCATCAATCAATGCGCCCCTATTAGGCCGATACCGCTGGATACCGCTCCTCCGCATCTCTGTGGAGCACAATAATCCGGAGAGGTGTGTCACCACTCGGCCTTTCACCGACCCAACGAAGAGTCACACAATAGACCTCCAAACCCGGCCATCACCGCGGCTTCCGTTGCTCAAACATCAAACCAGCTTACAACAACGCCCCTATCGAGCTGATTTTCGCACCCTCTTTCTCCTGGTCCTTGGACGCGGTGAGACATGACTCCCTTTGTCTCCTTTTATCCCCCATGAACCAGTACCACGCGTGCGGAAACCTCTCCCTTGGCACCAGAGGTTATCGGACCGCCTTCCAGATCGAGCGCGTTATCCCATGTATTATCCTTCCTCGATGGTTCCTCACGAGACTGCAGGGCAATCGATTTTCAGTTGATCGCGCAAATGTGCGGTTTTCTTTCTCTTGTCTCGTTCCACCATCACCTTATCAGTGTGGTCTGTTTAACGATACAACGGTTCCGTATTTCTATATCCGGATGTTCATCCTCTTGAGGTTGGGACGGTTTTGCCCGGCAATGAGACTACCGGATCACCGCGGAGCGTGTGCAACAAATCCGTTTCCTCCATGCTCGTCTTACACGATCACTACGTTTTTAGTAGTAATTCAGATCCTATCCACTTTACTGGAGCTTACCTACTTCTCTAAGCTACACATGTGCGGCGAGGCATTCGGAACCAAGGATGAAGAACGAGTACGTATGTTGTTAGACGCCCGATGCCACTTCGGAGCATGAGGTGTGAAACCCTGCAAGAAGGGACACATGGTCCCTCCAGAATTCCTCCAACGTAATAGCCGGAAAGACAGTCCCGGTTCGTCCGAGAGGTTCAAAAATGTCGTCGCCGCCGGCAACGTGTTGTTGGACAGAGACGCACCGGCGGCCCGGTCGGCGTACGGTTCTCAACGGTGGCTTCCGAGCCTAGAAAGAGACAGGGGTAAAAGTTGTGTCGTGACTCAGTTTCCATGACCTTGCTTTTGTGCAAGAAGTTGGCCAATGTTGGGTTGATTGTGCCTAGCGGCTCGGCATTGGGATTTACACGTGCACACGTGTGACTGGATTACTCCGGTGATCTGATATTCTTGTCTCTAGCAAAGATGCAATTCATTATCCAAGCGAGTCCGGACTGCCTGCAACGCGCGGCCAAACACATTATCGAGTCTTGTCTTGCCTGGGATCCACCAATGACCGATTTCCTGTGCTGAGCTACATGAAAGATCAGTTTCACGCACGTCGCGGTCGGCTTAGAAGCTACATACCAGCTCCGCACCCACCTCTGGATATTGCTCACACTTACGCCGCAGCACCTCGACCAGTCTCTCAAACGCGATCCCATACCAATCAGTTCTTACTAAGCTGACGAGGGCACAGGATCATGCGCGGCTGACGGTCGCCATGGCAATTTCACTGCGTTCAGCACTGCCCTCAAACTTTAGTGCGAAGAACAGGCTGGCAGCGGTGGGATACTCCTGGCCCCCCTATACATGATGGGGCGGGGGGAGAGGAGCGAGAGATTGGCAAACGGTGATGCCCCGTTCCAAAGGTACGGCAACCCGCTCTGCACCTTGATGGGCGAGCTTGTGTCCTCGATCGTTCTTGCAGGTTCGGGGTTGACTTCTGCTTGACTGGTGAACGCAGTCGCCGTATAAACGAGGGTTTCTGAGAGATACTGCACCCAATCAGAGAGAGAAGAGAGCTGCGCAAGCACGTCTCCCATCTCCACCGGGCGAGGCGCAGGTACCTCCTGTTTCGGGAAAAGATGAGCTGAGACCTGCCAGCGTGGAATACATTTTTCAGTCGGTGGAGCTCAAGGGTGCCGCTGGAGGAGTGATGACGTTTCCGTTCATGTCAAACACCACTGCTGTAAACCACGGCCGGCTGCGAACGGCTGCATCAGCACACGTTGCGTTCGGGTACTTTGACTCACTTATCGAGCCGTTCACATGGGAAGTGGGTTCGAGAGTAGTTGCGTCCATCCATTCGTGAGGTGCAGGCAGCGGATGGGTTGGAGGTTTGATGAAGAGCGCCAGTTCGCGGTTGAGGGTTGGCGCGCAGAAATAACGCAGAGGGAGCATGTTTGTGACTAGGCTCTTGTACTCTGAAAGATGCCGAGTGAAATGACCTTGAGCGTGAAAGAAGTTGAAACAGGTTTTGATTGAGGCGACCGCCAGCAGCGAGAATATGATATTTTGCACTCCTTCAGGAAGGCCAAAAGCCATTGATCTCCATTTTCGTATTCTCTACCAAAGAATACGACATAGCGGGTGTTGACAGTATGATTATCCCTCACGGGGCATCGAAGGCCACGTGACAGCAAAGCGTTCAGCGTGTAACACCGCTGAGCACACCTCATGGCCTTCTGTAATAGTCACCGGAGAACACCGGCGATTGCATTCGTGCACCGGCTGCCGGCCTGCAAGTCCGCACGAGCAGGGCAACAGAAAATCCTGCAAGGAAGCCTGGAGGATGTGCGTATTGCTTCGAAGGTCGGAATCAGCCTGTCGGACAGACTCGAGGTTTGCTTAAAAATTATTCTTCCGATATTACGACGCGACGCCTGCTCCGCCGAGGGGCAGGTCTCTGTCCGACGATCAACGAGGTGAATAAGAAGAGCACATGGGCCAGATAACAAGATACTCCGCGCACGAGGTCCCCGGCAGGGGCGAGCAGCTTTCGGTTGTGGTTGGGTATCCGTCGCCTCTGTGTTTGACAGCTCCGCTTCGGGAAATGATGAGTTGTCCAGCCGGCAGAACGGGTGTTGGTCTACGCGTCTGACAGTCCGGATCCACAAGATGGGTATTTGGGCACGCTAGAAGGCTTGAGGGACAGCGATGACGTCCTATCGATCGGGAAGAATGACTTCGGGAAACTGGTGCGTTCGGAGAATGACGGATATCAAGATCGAAAGCCCTTGATTCATCATTCTTGTTGGATTGTGAAATGAAGTATGGGGGTGGCTTTGATGATAGTCATCAGCAACGTCGTCATACAACCCTGACATACGTACCTTTCATTCCCCTCAGGGAACAAGGGTCTGGAGCATGACGGACATGAGGTACCAGCACGGTGGCACGGATGTCCAATTGGGAATATACGCCGGGTTTCATCTCATCTTCGCGGGCCTGAAGAAGCAGAACCACCACGCTGTAATTCATTCCCCTCCTAATTCGGAGTTCTGTGGCATTGGCCTTCAGTTCGAGTTACCAAATCCGACACTCAGAGAAGGCAGCTAGCCGAACCATTTGAGGAAGGTGTGAGCCAACAGCCTCCATCTCCTTCGGCGACAAGCCGGTAAAACGTCAAAGTGGAAAGGGAAACCTGTCGCCTCCTTCTTTGTTTAGCAAAGAAGTGGAATGAGCGTTGCGTGCGCTGAAAGAGAGCACTGTCAGGCACTAGCGTCCGAACCGGAAAAGGAAGGACTCCGCGGAGCCGGGCTTCCGTTTCCGGACAGGGGAGTGCAAAAACTGAGCGGATGATGTAATCATATTGATGAGGTCACGGTTGTAGTGACGTGATTGATAGCCGGGTTGGTGGCGGATGCCTAGGCATTGTGGCTGCAAGACCACCAGGTGACGCCGTGATATTACGAGCACTAGGCGATGTCGTGCACATGAGACATTATGAGTCAGGTTGACGTTGTGTATAGTACTGGCCACGACACCAAAGTTGAGCAAGTTGTCACGTCCCAAGTGTAAATGAAATGGGTATCACCAGACGTACAGTTTGCTCGGAGTGGACGGAGAGAGCTGTGTGTACTAATCTCGGTGTCCCTATCACGAAATTCCATCACCTTCTGACATCCCAGGGTCCTTCCGATCTTGATCTTTTGTTTCAACATGTTACTGTAATTTCGCTTCGGTCACGCTTGTTGTAGCACTTTCCAGTGGGCCCTCCCTTCCCCATTCACTATCTGAACAGAAGATGTCATAAAATTTACAGCCAGCACGGAACATGCGATAGGCGCTAGTCGCTTTCCCGGGCGCTTCTGGCCGTTTTTTCCGCAGTTGCGACGCGGCACAGCAGCCTGGGGAACACCGCCGCGGTCAGCCCAGTCGTTGTCAGTACAACAGCCAACAAAGACTCATTTGCTGCGCTGTGCAGGGCGGAAGGGGTTTAGCCAATGGGGGGATTGTGTAGGTCGGCTCAGGGCGCGTGGGAAGGACGTTGCGTGACGGATCAGGTAAGGAGGGGCCGAGGCGGCGCGGGTCCCTACATCCCTCGTCACAGATCTAGAAGGCAAGGGGGAGGAGCTAGCGTGCGATGACTCCCAAGCGAGAGAGAAACAGCGCCTGCGGATAGAATAGACACTCACGTGAATGGACCTAGATTACACGTCATATTCCCGCGTGGTTTGAATAGGGGACTCACAGATGTCATTTAATGACTGGAAACGCTCCAGCTTTCTCTCCTTCAGCAGCTCAATCCTCAGACCTTCCACAACAAACAGCGACACCTTTTCACTTACCTTCTCAACATCAGCGAAATCCAACAGAGCAGCACAGCGACAATGTCTGCCCCAAATACGCCCCCCTTCCCTGCAGCACCTGCATATCGGCGTCGTTCCTACGTCCCGCCCTCGATAAGCCCAGCCGTCGTGCCCTCGGCCTGGCAGCCCTCGTCTTCGTCGTATCCCCCGCCCACGCCCATGGCTCCCTTGATGCACACCGTCCCCCTGCCTGCTGAGACTCCCAGGCCCTTCTCGCCTCGCGGCTTGCCATCGCCCGCGCTCACGTCCACGCCCCCTCCCATGGGTGGGATGTTCAGCCCTCGCTCCGCACCTGCCGTGCTCCCTTTCCCAGGGGGTTACCCCTGGCCCCAGGCTCAAGCCCCGGCTGTCCTCCCAACCCCAGCAGCATATGGTCGCGCGCAGCCCGCACCAATCCCCATCCCCATGGGTCGCCGTCCTGCCCATGGGCGCGGCCTGACCCTCGTCCAGCCTAGTCCACCGTGTCACGCCAGCCCGGCCTCCGCCAGTGCTTCCGAGCCGCGCTTTCGCTCCTCGGGTCAGTCATCCCCACTCAGCATCCCCACCGACGTCGACAGGGACAACACGCTCGTTATCCCTTCCTCGCCCACTACCCAGGCAGCGATTCGTCGCTCGCACGCTGCCATCTCCATGGCCCTGAACAGCGCGCATCCGGTCCTGTATGCTGGACGCAGATACCTTACTGCTGAACATCTCCTCGAGGCCATGAAATTCAAGTACCATCCAGAGGCAGCGGAGCAAGTTCGGCGCTCGCAACACCCGCGCAGGACGGCGGAGCAGCTCGGCCAATACGTGCGCCTGGATTGGGAATCACGCAAGGCCGCCAAGGTACAGGAGGTCGTAAGACTCAAGCACTTGCAGAACCCCGAGCTGGTGGAGGAACTGCTCGAGACGGGTAACAGCTGCCTGGTGGACGAGTCCGATCCGCAGATGAACCACCTCGGTGGGGCGTTGATGCGCCTGCGGTGGGAATATCAACCGAGCGGCGCAGACAGCCTGGGATGATTATTGGGCCTGGAGAAGAAGTGTCGACGATACCCAGCTGCCTCTCGGCCCTCAGGGCCAGCCAACGCACTTTCAACAGCATCTGCTACACCAGCAGCGTGCCCCCCGCAAATAGGGACGCCGCCCCACATCGCCATAGGGAACCGCGCAGCGCCTGGAACGACTTTCTGGGCCGGCGCAGGAGCCGGGATGGGATGTAGCATGCGAGCGCCGCGGCACACATGCATGACGGATAGGATAGTTTGTGGCTTGATCTGTCGTGCATCTGTTGATATGTACTAGCTTCATACACGGTAGATATAGACTGCTGCAAATGTCAGCGCATATACCCTAGCTGGTCACTCTCGTACGCACCAAGTAACGCTACGACACCCCAGTCAAGGGGCACGTCTCCTCTTTCTCGTCGTGCCCTCCGCGTCCCCGACACCATTTGCCCGCACCACCGCCTGCTGCCTCAGATGCTCCGGCACTTTCTCCCAATAGATCCTCTCCCTCTCTCCCTCTATCAGCTCGAGCCTGACTGAGCTCGCATCGCCATCTAGCGGTTTTTGGAAATATGCTATCGCTTGCTGTGCCAGGGCAGCAGAGGAGAAACGGATGTAGCACTATTCTCTTCCATCAGAACCCGTGAGAGGCGAAGGGAGGTGAGACGCACGGTATCCATCCCCTTCTGCCAGTCTACATAATCCACACCTCCGGCCTTTCCGTCCTCTAGGGCGGCAGTGAACAGCGCCTTGAGGGCAGTTTTGTTCGTCTGCTGAGGTAGGGAGCGGGCGAAGACCAGGCAGCCCGGTGGGTAGGATGCAGACTGAACTTGATGAAACGGCCGTTTCTTGGGTGGTGCGGTTGGGAGTTGTTTCATATGTGGTGGGGGAGGAGGTTGGCTGGTCATGGATGTTGCGGCAGTGCTGACCGTTGTGGTCGGGCCTGGTTTTGGTCTTGAAAGTTCAAGAAGTCGCCGTTGTTCAGCGAGATAGTCAGCTTTGAGTCTGAGCCAGTGCAACCTTCGAAGTAGTGTTAGATATTGGTGCATGACTCACAGTGTACGCACTTGGACAACGAACGAAGGCCATGTTGCTTGGCGAGCTCAATCATAGGCAGAAGCCCCTTCCTCTTAGTCATTTTGATACCACCCCCTTCTTCATCCTCATCTTCGTCCTCTTCGTCAGCTTCATCGTCCCGCATGAACGGCTTGCGCAGTTCATGCGAAACAACCCATGGCCAACGCTGGACGAACTGGCATGCTAATTCCTCACTTCTGAAGACGACGAAGGCAAACCCGCGGAACCGTTCTTGCTGGCTACGACTGTTAAGGGCCGGGGGAAAGGAGATGTGCTGAATTGCCGGTTCTATCGGGCTAGTGGATGTCGATGGAGGTGTTGCAGCGTCTAGCTCTGCGAGGAGGTCTGACAGCGCCTTGTGTACCCCCGTTAATGTGCGCTCTCTTGCAGGGAGATTCTCCTACAGAAAACGACACGGTCACAACGCACGCCCTAGCCTACTCATTGAACTCACCCACAACATAGACGGTGCTGCTCTCCCAACTCGAGTGCGTACGGTGTTGGAGCTCGTGACGTGGGAAATGGACCTCGTAGCCGTGTTGGCCAATGCGCATCTCCGGCCGAGTATCAGCAGGGAGTTGACGGAGTGCAGATACTATCTGAGCTTCGGTGATGCCGGGCGGTAGGTGGGATAGCAAGGGTGACGATGAGATCAAGGCCTGCAGTCGGACGTCTGTCGCAATCGTCAGCGCTCAGAGAGAAGAATAATAGTTGGACAGACATTCATCTCGGTCTAGAAGTCGTCGAGTCGCAGGTTCAATAAACAAAGAATATGATGATAGTGCCATAGAAAACAGGGCAAGAACATCGTCAGCATTGACAGTAGCCAAACGAGGCGTCTTTGACTGCTTTAGTTGAACGTGAGACGGCGCGGTCGATGTTGAAGCGACGTTGGCGGTGACCACAGACTCAATTGCCTTTGCTTTGCCCTTTACAGACCGTGGGACAAAGGCAAAGGAGGCCATAGATATGACTAAGAGGGCGTCCTCGACGTGTCCAGATGGCTGCTCGTCGTCGTTTGCAGGAGAGCGTGATCAACCGGACGTTCAGGGAACTGTGGCGCGTGAAATACATATCCGACGACGGCAACGTCGACGCTTGCTTGATCATCGACAACGACGACGACGTCAACACTTGCATACCGCATGCCTATATATCCTTTACTATAGACGACATGGACGCCTTCAAAGACCTCTGGGACAACGCCGCCCCTGCTGCTGCTGCTGCCCAAGCTGCAAAGTCCCAATCGCTCAACGCCGCTGCTGCGCAGGCGTCGGCGAGGTCGTACAACAGGCCCGACACGTTTGCTCTGCTCTCCTCTGCGCCCGGAAGCCGCACACTCACTCCATCACTGCCGGCTCAGAGGCCGACGTCGGCCGCTTCTGTTACCAGGCCTGCAAGCGAACCTAGGAATGGGGACGCCTTCAGCAACCTCATGTCCTTTAGCTCATCTGCCGCTGCATCGTCCAACCTCTCTCTCTCGGATAGACAGGCGAAGATGGAGGCTGAAAAGAAAGAGCGAGAGCGACAACAACATGAAGAGTACAAATCTCAAGGTGCATTCTGGGACAAGTTTGGAGGGGACGACCTCCTACAACCCACACCTGTGCCTGCTGCGCCCACGATGAGCACGGCGTCGAGGACGGCAACACCAGCGCTCCAACCCACTCGC
The DNA here is from genome assembly GCF_000292625.1 of Dacryopinax primogenitus. NCBI lineage: Eukaryota > Fungi > Basidiomycota > Dacrymycetes > Dacrymycetales > Dacrymycetaceae > Dacryopinax > Dacryopinax primogenitus. Next base: position 2,010,294 of record NW_024467198.1, read on the forward strand.
CCTTCTCCTATTCCCCAAGCATCCCCCAAGCTCGCGGATACTGCAACGAACGGGTTCGACCTCCTAGACTTCGATTCACTCTCTGCCTCGGCTCCGGTGTCAAAACCTGCTTCTAAGCCTGCTTCGTCCGCTGTTTCCCCGGCCCCTGCTGCCGCGTCTCCGGATCCGTTCGACTTCGCAGCCTTCGAAGGGCCTCCCTCTCGAACTGACTCCCTGCAGGTGCCGCAGGAGGCAGGCAAGAGGTCAAGCACCCCGGGGAGTTTCGATTTCGGGGAGAGAGAGGATAAGCGCTGGGGCGGGGATACAGATGAGGAAGATGATATTCTGGGAGCGCTGAGCAGGCCAGTGGTGGACCGACCTAGAGAAGAACCCGTGCAGACCGCTCCCGTGAGTCGTGTAAAGCGTCTCATCATAACACTCTAAGGATCTTCATATTAGACCCAACCGCCTCGGCCTACCGCCTCATCCACTCCAGGACCCCCACGGCACATTGAGTCCCCGCCGCCTCACATCATTGGTCAGATAGTTGAGATGGGATTTTCCCCAGATCAAGCACGTTTCGCCCTCTCGACCACCACTTCCGGTGTTGACGTTCAAGCAGCTCTGGACCTCCTACTGGCACAGCAGGCTGCACTTGAGTCTGAAGGCGAAACGGAGGAGAGAAGGGTGGACCATACTCCCGAGAGGGTGCTCAGGATCGAGCATGATTCGGACGAAGAAGCGGCTATAGCGGCAGTCTACGAGCAGGAACGCGAAGAAGAGCGTCGCCGCCGGCGCAGACAAGGACCCACACGCCAAACCATGAATTCTTCTCCTCACCCGTTCTCCCCTCGTGGTCCTGGTTCCCCTCATCCCAGAGAGAAAGACTCGACACAGAAGATGCAGGAACAAGCGGATCGACTCATTGCCCAAGCCAGCGACTTCAGCATGAACATGTTCAATAAGGCGAACGCGCTGTGGAAGCAGGGGAAGGAACAAGTCCAGAAGGCGTATGAGGAAAGGAAGGCAGCTCAAGCTTCCGCGGCGGGCGGATCCGGTGGTCCAGGCGGCTCTGGTGGAGGATGGGGAGGAGAAACTGGGGGAAGAGCACGAACCGAGAGCGGCAAACCCAAGTGGGCAGAGGAGTCACGTTGGGAAGAGCCGACGAGTCCGATGAGTCCAGTGCATAGGCATGAAGGCGGGTTTAGGGATGAGGACGACAGCCATCCTTCCCCCCATCGGCACCGCCATCAGCATCATGAGGTTGCACCCCCTGCTCCCAGAGCTGCTGAACCGAACCGGCCAAGGCAGCGCCCTGAGGTCCAACAGGAGAGGAAACCGGAGCCTGCTCCCCGACAAGAACGCCGACAGCCGGCAAAGGAAGCCAACTTGTTCAGCGATGAGCCTATCGGGTACGTCTCTCCTGCTCGTCGACGCCGACCTGCCGAAGTTGCCTCACCCGCACGCCCCACCGTGCCTCCCGAAGCAGCAACCCCTCCTCAACCGAAACCCAGGCCACAGCGGCCTTCGGTTCCGATCACTCCTGCCGCTCGTTCTGCTTCGGACACGAACAAGGCGAAGGGAACAGAGTTTTTCAGACTTGGCCAGTTTGCCGAGGCGGAAGTCGCGTACTCGAAAGCCTTGGATGTGCTCCCTGAGGGGGCTAGTGCGAGGATCTTGGTTCTCAACAACAGGGCTGCGTCGAGACTCAGGACTGGAAACTCGGCAGGTGTGGTGGAAGACTCCGGGGCTGTTCTTACCCTTCTCGTCCTTGACGGAGCGGAATACAACCCAACCAGTGAGGAAGACTGGGAAGGGGTCAAACTCGGTGATGCTCTCGTTAAAGCCCTCACTCGGCGAGCTGAGGCGTGGGAGATGAGCGAGAAGTGGGACAAGGCTGCCGATGACTGGCAGAGGGTGGTCAGTCTGGGGACTTGGATCGGTAAACCAAAATGGGATATCGCCAATCGGGGATTGGATAGATGTAAGCGGATGAAGGGCGGTGGAGAAACGGCCACCGCTCCAGCGGTCTCAAAGCCGAAACCAAAACCAAAGCCAGTTGTGATCGGTGCCCCGGGAAAGCCTTCAGAAGCAGTTACTAGGTTGCAGCAAGCGAACCAGGAGCAAGACGAAGAGGAAAACCTACGAGCACAGCTTAAGGATAGCGTCGATGCTCGCCTCATCGCGTGGAAAGGAGGTAAGGAGACCAACATCCGTGCTCTTATCGCGAGTTTGGACATGGTCCTCTGGGAGGAGCTGGAGTGGAAGAGGGTCAATCTTGGCGAATTGGTCAGCCCCGCACAAGTGAAGGCAAAATATGTGCGAGCGATCGCTAGGCTGCATCCTGACAAGGTGGGATCTGTTCTCTTCTTGTGCCATCATGTGTTGATATTCCCGACAGCTGAGTGCATCGAAAGCAACAGTCGAGCACAAGATGATAGCCAATGGTGTGTTTGGCGCGCTCAATGACGCGTGGAACGCATTTCAGCAGCAAGGATAATTGATTGAGGCCTGTATGGAGACATAGAATTCTGAATGTTTGTATTCAATCAATTACCCACCGTTCAGATGATACCTTGCATATCTGTCCCCTCCGCTTGAAAATATCTGCTGCTCAATATGGCCTTGACGCTGCCTCACCCGGTGAAAGACCCCCAATGTAGGCCATGTGCACGGACATGATCGGTAATGGTACATATACGCATCAAACGATCAATTTGACCTCCTGAGCACGTAAAGAAGCAACACGTCTAAGTAAGCAGGTAGCCGAGAACCGATAAAAGCAAGTGTCGCTCTATCCCAACCAGGGGCCATCCAAGAGCCAGCCTTTTTTGAAATGTCAATCATATAACAGACAAATCGATAGCAGGTATCGCGAACCAGACTACTTGGAGGAGAAAACATGTCGAAGACCAAATCTAGACTGGCAAATGAAGGAAGTCTCACGGGTGGTTGAAGGAGTTGCCAATCCTCGAAAATAAGCACTCGTTAGAAGCAGCAGCCAAACATTGACGTTTTTCATGCTTTGCGCCGACATACAAGCAGAGTATATTGTCCTTGATAAATTATGAAAGAAAGCGGACCTGGCTGTTTATACATGCATATGGTTGTCGTTTCAAAGACGCCGTGATCGAGGAAAACCCCATATAGGGGTCCTAGCATCCGCAACACCCATATTATGTAGGGCTGCACATTGACAACACACATAAAAGATCAACTTGCACCATGGCCACATGTAAACTTCGAAACCCCGTTCCAGACTAAAATCAGTCAGAAAGATGGGCAAACTGTGGCAAAAAATGTGCCTTGCAATCCTGCTAAGCCTCTATATATAGCACCATAGTACGGACGAGGACAGCTTGATTTTGCATAGGGTCTCACAAGGGTCTCATGAGGGTCTGACTCCCCTAAATACTCAGACCCATTGTATGCAGGGTAATTAAATTTAGGTTCAAGCTCCACTTTAATGCTGCACATTATCTTCCGTGGCCTTGTCCCTTAGTGCACATCACTCACTGTGTGTGGAGGGGTCCTTGGCAGAGGCATTTGTAGGTACACCCAGGTGAGTCCCTGACTGCACTTTCCACAGCCTTACCAGGGTTTAATACATGAGGTGTTACCCAGGTCCACCAGGGCTGCTGGGTATTAGTATAGCACACCCTTACCTAGCTGTATTAGAAAAGGTAACCACAATCCATGCTTTGGTCTTCTGGGTAACCATGGTTATTGCATACTCAAGACCACAGTTACTATACTCAAGACCACAGCTATATACTCAAGACCACGTGATCCTTTCTTCATTGCCACCCACCACCACCCATCCCACATCTTCCACATCTTCTTCCTTGCCACATTTCAATGTGACCACATACCTCCAATGTGCTTATATGCATGTTGCTCTACCACCATCATCCAGCTCACCTTCTCTTACCTCCTCTCAACTCACCCACTCCACTCCTACTAATACTTTGACCTTTACTTGACTCTCATGGTTGTTTCACCTCTCAAGATAAAGGCTAGCACAACAGAGCTTTTGAAAGTCTTCACAGACCTCAGTGCTGACCAGCACTTGAAGCTGATGAGGGGACTCAAGCAGCTCAACTATAATGACATGGCAGGGTAAGCATGTCTGGCCTCACCACAACATTTCAGCAACTCACCATCTCACAGGGAAGTTGAAGCCAATTTCCTCCCTTGTGCCGAGTCATGTCAGGAGATCATCAACTCTGTCGTTGAACTCAACATGACGTTGAAGAGATACCACCAGACCATGGATGCTGTGATCAAGCGCTGGAACAAGAACAGCAAGACCATGAGTTCCAACTTTGAACTGGTCAAGGGAGACATGGAGCAGCTGGAGGTGGCCTTCAACTCTGACCTTGAGAGTGTTCATGCCAAACTCTACAAGCTTAGGAGGGAGATGGAGGTAATGCATGAGAAGATGCAGGGGGGGGGTTGAAGAGGATGGAATGGTTACAAGGGCTGGGCATCAGTCATGTTTCAAGTGCATCAGAGACAGCAATGCCATTGTCTCTGATGATGAGCGGCTTGCTCAGAAGGTCAAGACAAGCTTGACTTCTGAGCAGCTGCAGGCCTGTAGCATTGTGCAGGTGCATGACTCATCCACTCATATTGGATCCCTCACTAACCTTCCCTCCAGAAAAAACTCTGTTTGGCTCTGAATGCCATCATCAGTTATGACTCTGAGATGAAGGGCACGCCTGTGCCAGGCAAAAATGGCTTCAAACCCAATGTGCCTGAGGATGGCGAGCCATACGTACTGATCAACTGGGACACACCTGCTTGGAACAAGGGCACAAACAAGGCAATTGTTGACAAGATTGATGATCTTGTCATGAGCAAGCACAAGGTGAGTTTGTTTCATAGTGTTAGGGCAACACAGGCTGACTAAGTCTGCTCACCTAAGAGTGCCAAGAGTCTAAGCAGGCAACAAGGAAGTGGAGTAGACCTGATGACTAAGACCTATCTACAGTATAGGTACCTGTGGATGATCCTAAGAGACCAAGTCTGAAGAGACAGTCCCCAGGCAGAGTAGGCCTTATATTTATACCTCTGTGGTGGAACCTGCTAGAACATCTTGCTTACTCAGCCTAGTCAGGTGATCAGGTCATATGACCAAGGATGAGGTCATATGAGGTCATGCACAGCCATGCACAGCAGGTCACCT
>NW_024467198.1:2015480-2016833 GCF_000292625.1 Dacryopinax primogenitus
AGGCAGAGTAGGCCTTATATTTATACCTCTGTGGTGGAACCTGCTAGAACATCTTGCTTACTCAGCCTAGTCAGGTGATCAGGTCATATGACCAAGGATGAGGTCATATGAGGTCATGCACAGCCATGCACAGCAGGTCACCTGACCATCCAATCCTTCCAGCAGGTTCCAGCACATGCCAAGGTATACCAGCTACTTCCATGTCATAAAGGCTTAGTCATGTCTCTTGACCAAGCAATGAGCTGGTGCCCTGACATTCTGCCCCAGACTTCTAGCACACAAAAGTCAACACACCACCAGGAGTGAATGATCCATGCAGAAAACAATGAGTAGGTTTCATTCATACCTATGAGGAAACTTGTCTAGGTGTGGAAAAAAAACACATTCTTAGAGAAAAGGGGCCAAAAACATATATCTGATCATGGGGGTACTTGTCTGCTATCCTGTCACATGGTCTGTTCCGGCGAGAATCTAATAATAAAAATTCAGTGTTCATATTCAGCCAATGCAAGTCACTTGACACTGACCTCACTCAGCAGTGCCACAGGCCCTTGATCCATACACTGCACCAGTCCCCCCAATCATGATGCTATTGGCATGCTGGTTGGCAGCAGCAATTGCTTCTCCTTCCAGGGTGTTCACATCATTGCAAGTCATGAGATGACCTGTGACAAGGCGGTGGACTGCTTCCTTGACCCAAATGTGACAAGAAAATGTTGCACTGACTTCAGCCGCTGGAGTTTCCATGGGAATATCCCAAAGAATCTGGTCAATGGAAGCTACAACATATGTGAGCACAGGTACATGGAAGAGAGGAATTACTGACTGGACAAGTGAGCCTTGCCAATGAGGATGGCCACCACTGAAGTCATGGAGGTGATCATTTGCCACTCCTTTTGCTGGTAGTGCCAGCCAGGGTCCTGCATGGCATGAAAGGCAATGCAGGTCCCATCTGCATAAGTGGTGATGATGAGCCAGTGATAGCCATTGGCAAGGAAACCACAGGAGGTGAGAACAAGGTACATGCCAGGGGCAATAGTGCTGCTTGGAAGAGGCATGATGAGGGGGACAGGCTGATTTGTGGGATGAGGTATATGTTAGGGCAACACAGGCTGACTAAGTCTGCTCACCTAAGAGTGCCAAGAGTCTAAGCAGGCAACAAGGAAGTGGAGTAGACCTGATGACTAAGACCTATCTACAGTATAGGTACCTGTGGATGATCCTAAGAGACCAAGTCTGAAGAGACAGTCCCGGGCAGAGTAGGCCTTATATTTATACCTCTGTGGTGGAACCTGGTAGAACATCTTGCTTACTCAGCCTAGTCAGGTGATCAGGTCATATGACCAAGGATGA
>NW_024467198.1:2022083-2027236 GCF_000292625.1 Dacryopinax primogenitus
GTGCCCTGACAGTATACCAATGGTGTCCAGGGGGAGAATTTATACTGCACATTGCACATACAGAAAATGGTAACAAACCCTGGAGATTGCAATGTCCAGGTTTTGTCTTCTTACCTCCATGCATCATGGCATGTGCTGGCAACCATGTGGCATATATTACGTGGTTGGCTGCACAGGATGAGCAAGCCCCCTGCCTTCTTATCAACAACCATCTCTCCATAACACTGGTAAGCATATCTGCCCATCCCCCTTGTGACCTGAGAATAATTGTGTCATCCCATAGTGAACCAGAGAACACTGGTGGAACAATGATGCTATCTTACACAGGCTGGCATCTTTGGCATTCCCTGATACCAGAAGGAATGTGCTGCTGGATCTATGCTTGGATCCTTGTCCTGGCCACTGGAATAAAAAGCCTGGGTGCCCTAATATATGGGAAGATGCTGCCTGTTCAGCGGGTGACTGCACTGCCATTTGGGCTAATTGTCAAATGCAGCTCTATGCGTGAAGGTGATGTGATGGAGTATGTCAATACATTGGATGGGGTTCCAACCCCCAAAATCTTCAATTATGTGAAGCTCTCCAAACCCTTGGCATCCTGGTTCCCTTGTGACCATGGGGAGAAGGCCTTGCTGATCATGCAGCATCTCCACAGTGATTCCATCAGTCCTCAGTTACAGAACTGCACTGACTGGCAGGTGGATCACCTGAGCGAACAGGTGGGCCAAGTGTTTGCAGCTCTTTGTTGTGCAACCCCTGCCACAGATGAGGTTTGCGGGATCAGAGGTTGCCCTTGTATTTCTTACAATATATCACTGGATACCTTCAGACCATTTGACTTGGTTGCATCTTTCAATGGGTACATGGTGGAGCAGGCCCAGCATCGGATGTCCTCTGATGCACCATGTCTACCAAATTGACCTGACCAAGGGACCATCTTCAGTCATGGTGACTTGACCCCCCACAACATCCTGGTCAACAAGAGTGGGAGTTTGGTTGGAATTATGGATTGGGAATGTGCTGGATGGATGCTCCGGCACTGGGACCTTGCTTATGTGAGCCAAACTTTTGGGATTGCAGCCATAGGCTAATCAAGTGGTAGTCAACATATGGAATGCGAGGTCTAGCCTCTGATGGAGTGCGAGGTCTAGCCATGCACTCCTTATAATGTCATCCTCAAAAGGAGCAAAGTGCGTGGTCAAGCCATGCACTTTGCTCCCTGCAAGTGTTACCTCTGAGGGGGGAAAGAGGCATAGTCTAGCCATGCATTCTGTTCCCCCTCAGGGGGAGAGTCAGACTTGGAAAGAGGCAGCATGCTTGGTCAAGCCATGCATGCTACCCCTCTCCAAGTTGTTGATGCAAGATAGAGAGAGCATGTGTGGTTGAGCCATGCATGCTATGCCACCAATCCAAAGCAGAGAACATGCATGGTCAAGCCAAGCATGTTCTCCATCTCCACAAATGCATTTTGGAGACTGTATGCATGGCCAAGCCATGCATACAGTCTCCCAGGATAGCCCCCCACCCCACCCAATCTTGGGTGGGGTGGAGACAATGTGGGCAAGAGGCACATCATACCTACAAAAATGTCAGTGGTGGTCGAAGGAAGAAGAGCATGTTTGCTTCCGTGGACACGTCAAAAAAGTTAAGGCCCTAGGACCCTGAATTCTGGCTCCATTTGCTCCCATAAGACCATCATCACAAGAAGGCTTTTAAAAGGCAGGCACAAAGGCCTTGGTCTTTGCACATCTTGATTATCTACCACCACCTGCTAAACTTAACCATGGCTTCTGCAATCACTGCATCCAGTATCCTGTGCCGCAGAGCAGGCAAGGGACGAAACATGGCTGAGGCATGGAGGAAAGCAGGGAAGAGCCCCCCTTTCCACCTGGTGCCAGAACAGGGGGCAACCAGGATATGCAGCTGAAGTGGGTTGTCCTCGACATGTATGCAATGATAGATGAAGAGGAAGGGTATACTGGTGTAAGTTCCTTTATCCTCTTCATGTGGAACATAGTAATCCTAAATTTAACACAGGATTGGACCAAGGACAAGGAGATCATGGTGGAACTGATGGACCCAATAAAGAGGATCCACGCCATGCCTTTGGAGGAAGCATAAGTGAGATTTAATATTACTTCAAGGCATTGCTGATATGGTACAGGCTTGGGAGACCTGGGATGGGTGATGGGTTCCTTTGTGGGCTTGTTGAAGAAATGGCAGTGAACAGAGAATTCCTGGAAGAGGAGTTCAGAACAAATAGGAGGCTGAAGAACAAACAGTTTGAAGTGGCCAGGATCCATGGTTGGGCAGCAGATGAAGTAACAGGAGTGAGAGGGTTATCTTTGTATCATGTTCCTACTAACTCAGAATTACTTAGGAACTGATGTATGCCATCACTTGGAAAGGCAAAACATTAGCCCATGATGTGAGGGACTGCCTGAATGAAAACCGGTTTCTGGTTTATGCTCAGCCTATGAGTAACAAGGAGCCTGCAGCAGGGAGCATTATGCACCATCTGTGGTGTATGCCTCATTTGGAATTGGTGTGAGTACCTGATCTATTGTCTTGTGTCCAGGTTGATGCTGAAAAGAGTTCAGGAGAGGGTGTCAGCACCTCTTGTGGGAATTTTGGGGTGGAATTCCCAATGCGGAACAACTGGCAAAAGGAAAGGAAGTGATGGTGTGGGACCCCCAGTTGTCTTTTCTGAGCAGAGACAGAGAGATGATGGTGCATCTCACATGGGAGCAGCTGATGTCCTCATCTTCCCTGGTATGTGATGTGCTGTAATCCTGCAGCATGACAAACTGATGTCCTTCCAGTTGTGTGGAGTGTGCCGGAATATTTGCCCGTCATGCATGACCTCATGCATTGAGTGTGGCAAGGACTTCTGCATTAACTCCTCTCATGGGGAAGGTTGTGCAAAAATTGAATGGACAGAGATTGAGAAACTGGGAGGCATCCGATGTGAGCCCTGTTATGCAGCAAGAAAAGAAGTTTGGCGTGTGAGTTTTTTTTTGTGGATTGAGTATAATGTACTAAGGAGGATAAGTACAAAATTTGGGGGAGTTTGGAGGCTTGGGCAAGGGGGTCTGCTAAGCCATGGCCTATCATGGCACTCTTTGTTCATTGGAAGGAGGAGGACAGATTCAGCATCAGCGCCTTTTCATCTCAAGCTGCCAAAGCACATCTAGGGGGGATGTTCCTGAATGATAGAAAGGTGTGTCCGCATAGGTATTGAGATGTTTGACTGATGGTGAACAGATGGAAATGTTCAACTGGGTCAACATCGAATTATCCTACCTGGGAATGAGGTGGCAGGTGGGAAACAGCCCAGCCAAAGCAGTGGTCTCCATGGACACAACTTGGTTCCTCAAGGAGGACATTGCAAATTGTCTGGCAGGCATGAAGGCAAGGCAGAGTAGTGTCTTTGTTGGAAGATGAAAAATATATTGATGGATTACTAGGCACAGAGAAGACTTCCACATTCTGTGCATTGTGGATACACATTCAGATATGAAGGAAGACAACTTGCAGCTACTCTTACCTGGTATGGATGGAGAATGGGGCAATCTGATGGATGTAAGTATGGGAAGAGCTACTGATGGGATGGAACTAATCAATGGAATAGTTGACGGCCTTCCTCTTCAGGGACCTGATGCCTCGTTCAGAGTGCAAGAGCACATGTTGCATGTTGCATGCCTGTACAGCCGCAGTGACAAAGGGAGGGGGAAAAATCAAGCAGGCCAGGTAAGGATTTTGAGGAATTGCAAGTTGTATGGGCTTACTTTGGCTCAGGCACCTTTGGCATGATATCATTGCATTCACAGTGCCAAAACTTGAACCCCACCATTTGACTGAGCATTTCCTCCTCCCATTCCTCTGCCATTGCTTCCTCAACCACAGAACCTTCAAGGACACTGTCAGGCGTGCTTATGACAAGGAACTGTGCATTGAGCATGATTACAATCTCTACTGGTTTGGGGAAGACAAGACAAAACATTGCAAATCACAACTGGTGCTCCTCAGAAGAATTGGAATGGAAATCTGCTTGATCAATTCTGTCCCACCTGCCATTGGATCATGCAATGAAAGGGAGCTCAAAAAGGGAAGGAAGCTAAACATGGTCAATGGTTCTGCTGCACAAGGAAGCACTGCCAGAAGGGGCAAGTTATGCTGAAATTCCGGAATGGACAGAATGGGGTTTGGGCAGCTTATCCAAACCCCCAGGATGAGAAATGGCATGTACTCGAAATTCAAGTCAACTTCAATGAAAAATGGCCCTGCCTTCAGCCTCAGCCTACTTGTAACATTGGGTGGATTGCAGAGGCTGAGGAGGTGGAGGAAGATGATGGGGATGCTTCATCACTTTCACCACCTCCTGAGTCCCCTGTACAAGATACTGCTTGGATTGAGGAAGAGCCTTTGAAAGAGGACAATGCACCATGCAGCCTATTGCTGGCAAACTCTGGGGAGACTGAATATGACCCTGATTGAGTGACACCAGATGCTGATGCCATGGTGGTCAACCTGGTGACTGTGGACTTGAGGCAGCCAGGAGGGTCTAGCAGTGCTAAATGCTTGAGCACTGCTACCCGAAAGAATCCTGCAAGGGGAAGGGGAAGACCGGTTCAAAGAAAGGGAAGGGGCAGTTGGAAGGACCAGGACAACATGAGGGGGTGAAGAGATTGCCCGGAGCAAAATTGATGGCACCAGGATTGAAGGCATATCTCCATAGCAAGAAGACTGCCAGTGTGGAGAAGTAGGTGTCAGGGCACCAGCTCATTGCTTGGTCAAGAGACATGACTAAGCCTTTATGACATGGAAGTAGCTGGTATACCTTGGCATGTGCTGGAACCTGCTGGAAGGATTGGATGGTCAGGTGACCTGCTGTGCATGGCTGTGCATGACCTCATATGACCTCATCCTTGGTCATATGACCTGATCACCTGACTAGGCTGAGTAAGCAAGATGTTCTAGCAGGTTCCACCACAGAGGTATAAATATAAGGCCTACTCTGCCTGGGACTGTCTCTTCAGACTTGGTCTCTTAGGATCATCCACAGGTACCTATACTGTAGATAGGTCTTAGTCATCAGGTCTACTCCACTTCCTTGTTGCCTGCTTAGACTCTTGGCACTCTTAGGTGAGCAG
>NW_024467198.1:2027550-2051372 GCF_000292625.1 Dacryopinax primogenitus
TTAGGATCATCCACAGGTACCTATACTGTAGATAGGTCTTAGTCATCAGGTCTACTCCACTTCCTTGTTGCCTGCTTAGACTCTTGGCACTCTTAGGTGAGCAGACTCAGTCAGCCTGTGTTGCCCTAACAGTAGGGAACTAGATTATATGTTTTTTGGATGCCTTGAATTGATATGCTTTTGTTGTTGCCCATGCATCTATGGAACAATAGGATTAGAATGGAGAAATATTGAAGAAGATGTAAATGTTTGCAGATGAGGAGGTGAAAAAATGTGCTACCATGTAAATACAGTAGATATTGTAAAAAGGTAGTTCAAAAAGTTGATATTATGTCTAAGTGGATTATATATTATGTTGAGGAAAACCTTTGTTGGAGTTCTGGTTCCTAAGCAACATATAACAAGCACACGGATGCAAAAAAATTAAATTAAAGTGGAGCTTAAACTGGATTACTAACTAAAAATAAAATAATAATTAGGAGGCTGGGTCTCGCTGGAAGGATGGGTCTGAGAGCGATCTAGGGTCCTGTCCTTTCCCACTGTCCGTACCATAGGGACCCCGGATGCACAGGGTTTTTCTAATTGGGCGGCGCATTGCACGCGTCTCCGACTCATCGCGTCCCTTTGACGCGCCATAATTCTCGTCTTGTGCTGTCAGTCTGTGCATACATCTACCCATGATCCGTCGTGCACAAAGTTCGGATGATGAAGCGGACGACGTCGACGACGTCCCGCCTAAACAACAACGGACTTCTTCCCGAGTCAATGGGAGGGCCACTTCCCGCGTGGACATGCGGACGGAGGACGACGAACCAGAGCAAGCCGCTAGTGACGATGATGCTGGGGAGGCTCAAGCTGGCCCATCAGGATCTCAAGAAGAAGATCCAGTCGTGAAGACGGACGAGGATGATGATGAAAGTTTGTCGCGGCGCAAACGGGCGCGATTGGATAAAGAGGGATCGAGTCGAGTTTCGAAGGAGGAAAAGCTTGTACGGCGGGAGCCGTCAGTCAGAGATCGGGACGGGTGAGTGCACGGACTCTTTATCGTGAACATATCTCATAGCATTATGGGAAGTTACGTGCCTGGGTCAATCGTCAGGATTGCTCTCGAGAATTTCATGACGTACGACTCGACCGAATTCCGACCTTGTCCATATCTCAATATGGTTCTTGGTCCGAACGGTACTGGAAAGAGCTCTATCGCGTCCGCTATTGCCATCGGTCTGGGATTCTCACCTAGTGTACGTTGCTGTGCTCTTTCTGAGTAGATCTGGAAGTGATTGGTTCTAGCTCTTGGGACGGTCTAGTAGCGTTCATTCGTATGTGAAACACGGTGCTGAAAGTGGATGGATCGAGATCGAACTGAAAGGCAAACCCGGACAGGGAAACCTGATTATTCGTCGCGGCCTTGTCTCCAACAACGATTCAAGTACATACCTCCTCAATGGGAAAAATGTCCCGGCCAAGGCGGTGAAAGACGCTGTTGAGGAACTGAATGTGCAGGTTGCCAATCTTTGGTACGCTTGTTCTTTCTGCATGTGTTCCACAGTTCGCTAATTTGTTGCAGCGCTTTCCTTCCGCAGGATCGCGTCAGCGAATTTGCTCAGCTCACGCCTGAGAAGCTCCTTATCGAAACACAGAAAGCGGCTGGTGCAGCTGGCCTAACACGATGGCACGAGCAGCTGATCGATATGGGAAAAGATCGTAGGAAGATCACGGAGGAAACAGATGAGTTGAAGAAAGACGCAGAGTACTTAGAACAGAGAAACAGTGTGCTGGAGCGTGATGTGGCGCGCTTCCGAGAGAGAAGAGAGATCGAAAAACAGGTGAGTACCCCCGATGTGTCACGGGAAACGCTACTGAACCGAACAAGATCGCACTCCTGGAGTTGCAAATCCCCTTCGCGGCATATGCCCAAGAGAAAGCTAAATACGACGAGTTGAAAGAGGAACGAAATCGCCAATCCAGAGTTCTGGCTCCGCTCCTCGAGCGAAATGATCCTCTCAATGTTTTTAAGGCGTAAGTTGTGGGCAATATAGCAATGAACTGTCTTATGTGATTCTGTGTAGTGAGCAAGAAGAACGGAAGAGGAAGGTGGAGACGAAGAAGAAGAAAATGGAGGATGAGGCTAGGAAAATGTACAGTGCCACCAAGAAGCTGCACGAAGAGAGCATGAAACTGGTGAGATAATCACATATTTCACGTACGCTACATTCTCATAGTCCCACAGGCGGATAAAGCCGACGAGAAGCGAAGTCGAGTGGCCATCATCCGGAAGAATGAAAAAGAGAGGAAGGAGCGAATCAAGAAACTTAAGGCCGAGATAGCAAGATATGAACAAATATTGGCAGATCCCCCCGACTTTCAGACACCGTTAGAGGAGAATAAGCAGAAGAGGGTGAGAATGTACATCTGACTTTGGTGTCCATTAACACCAGCTTTAGCGGGCCCTGCAAGACGAGCTTCCCGGTTTCAATGAGGAAAAGGCAAAATACCAGCAACGATATCGAGCATTTGAAGAGGAGAAAGCTGTTTTCGTCGCAGAGAAAGAGAGAGCCTCTGAACTGTGAGTAAATGAATGAAATGAGCCATCCGCGTCTCACTCTTCATTAGACTTAAGGAGCTCGACAATCGATCAGAGGTGCGACTGAGAAATCTTGAAAGATTCGACAAAGATTGTGCCGATGCTGTGAGATGGCTGCGGACAAACCTGGACAAGTTTGAGATGGAAGTTGTTGAACCCGCGATCATCTCGCTGACTGTTCCGGACAACAAGTATCTTGATGCCGTTGAAAGTTGCTTTAACGTGAATCAGTTAAAGGTCAGTTTTTGTAGACGAGACATAGAGATACGTCTAACTGCCTCCAGACATTTGTTTGTCAAACCGAGCAAGATTTCAAGACGCTGAACCAACTTGTCAATGACACTGACAGAGCCTTGGGAAGGAAGGCTCGTATCAATACCTGGCATCGCCCCCGTAACCAGGCTAAACTGTTGCCGCCGCCATTGTCTCTTGAGGAGGTGGGTGATATACATTATTTTACGTATTTTATACTAAGCCTATGCAGGTACAACACTTCGGGTTCGACGGATATGCCATCAACTTTGTTGAGGCGCCCGATGCAATGCATTGGTATCTCAGACGTGAACTGAACATGCACAGAACAGTAAGAACGTCCTCATCCTCCCGTGCATGTCTGATGTCTTTTCTAGCTCATTGGACTCGACGCATCGCAAATCGACAACAGGGCAGCTGCTGATGCGGTCAGCGCTCAAATTCCCGGGCAAACTGGGACTGTGCCTCCGGCGACTTTTATTGCAGGACGTGTTTCTTACACTGTCAGCCGTTCCGCGTACGGAAAACGTTTAGTGCAACAGCAAACGAGGGATCTTCGGCCCGGCAGGAACTTGAACAATGTTGCAGGTTGGTTAGCAATTACAGAAAAGAATGAACATGTGCCTTAACCATTTGTAGTGGATCAAAACTACAAGAACGAGTTGATTGAGAAGCGAGCAATGGCAACGCAATCTCTGACAGATATGGAAGCGACGGACGTCGAGTTGCAGCAGGAGGATCAAAGGATCAAAGGGATGGAGAAGGGAATTAAGGATCGCAAAGTGAGCAGCGCACGGGCTCGAATCATGGCTGAAATAACCTCGCATCGCAGGATGAACTAGATAGAGAGAGGGAGAAGATCAAGCAGAATGAAGCCGCTTTCCGAAGCCATGGGTCAAAACTGAGTAGGCGATGTTTTCAGGCTCCTGCCGTGATTTGACTGACTGTTCCGAAGCCATTGTAAAGAATAAATTGCTTGGCGAGGAGAATGCTCCTTCTGCGGATCAAGAGCGCAGTGAGTTGAGGGCAGAGTTGCTTGAAAATGCACGCGAACGCACAAGACTTGGCATTGGGTACACGGTCAGTCATCAATGTGTTTCCAGTGCAGCTACTTATACTCCTCTGTATCCTTACAGAATGGCATGGCGGAGTTGATTGAGAAGTACGCCGACGTTACCGAGCTTGGTCTGGAGAGTATGCAGCTGGCGAGCAATATCGCCTACCTTGTCCAGCTCGGTTCCGAGCAGGGTGAGGCGCGGAAAGAGGCAGAAGCGGCGTATCGCGAAAGTAAGAAATCTTCGGCCTTTGCAGTTTCACCTGTTAATCCTGTTCTCAGTCGACGAGCAATTCAAGCGGTGCAAGCAGCGGGCGACTGACTTCCTCAATACATCGCGAGCAAAACTGAAAGAGGCGGATGATGATATCAAGGATGCCTTCCAGCAGAATAAAGATGTAAGTACCCTGGATTAGCGTGTCTTGTCAGCACTTGACGCTCGATGCAGGCTGGTGGATCGATCGACCTAGACGACCTCGAGCAACAGCTTGAAGCGGAGCGTGCGCGATTCCAGCTCAACATGGCCGTCAACCCGAGCTTGATCCGCAAGTACGAAGAGCAAAAGGCGGAAGCGGAACGCAAACGCCGGCTCATTGCTGAGAAGGAGAGGTCACAGGGAAAGTATACAAAGAAGATCAAGGGGACGGAGGAGAAGTGGTTGCCTGCGCTGGAGCAACTTATCTTCAACATCAACGAGAAGTTCTCTGACGCTTTCGCACGTAGGTACTATGTTTCTGCAAGTTATGAAGGCTGACTGGTACAGGCGTGCAATGTGTTGGAGAGGTCAAGATCGGAAAGGACGAGCACGATTACGCCAAGTGGAGGATCGAAATCTGGGTCAAGTTCCGGGATAATGAACAGCTGCAACTATTGACTGCACATCGTCAGTCAGGAGGGGTAGGCACGTTCAATTCTCGGGAGACAGTTCTCTGACTGCTAACAGGAACGGGCACTCTGTACGATCCTCTATCTGATGAGTCTGACCGAGCTCGCCCGCGCACCCTTCTCCCTCGTTGACGAGATCAACCAAGGAATGGACCAGCGATACGAGCGCGCAGTGCACAACAACCTCGTCGAAGTCACCTGTGCCGAGGGCGCGATGCAGTATTTCCTCATCACGCCCAAGCTGCTCCCAGATCTGAAGTACCATAAGCGGATGAGGATCTTGTGCGTGAATAATGGTGAGTGGCTCACGGGCCCGCAGAATAGTGACAAGTGGGGAAATATGAGGAAGATGCTGCATCACGCTCGGTATTATCCTCTCGGAAAGAAGTCGGCCAGCCTTGCGTCGCCTGTCATTGCGGTGCGGTGACTACGCTCTATACTTGTAGACTCTAATGTTACAATCATTCTCTGATGTACTCCCATCGGCAAGGTTACCGTGAGGATTCCCCGAAGCCTCCACGGTCCCTGTCGTTGGCGGTGGAGGCACACATACACTGAATAGGCAGCTTACTCCGGTGGACGTTCCCCGACGGATGGACGGCGCGGGCCTGTCTTTCACCCCATCAGCCAGTCGGAACTCGCTATATAAACCTACCGCCAAGCTGGCAATGGCCCTTCCATCTTACACGACCCCTACCAGCTGCAGCAAGCACCCTGCTTAACTCACACCTTACACGTGGATAGAAATGGTAGCTGGATCATTTACCGACAAGCATGCCCTTGGAGAGGCGCAGAGTAAACCTGCACGCACTCAGAAGAGGGTCATCGTCACCGGCGGGAGTGGCAAGCTGGGCAAGGAGGTCGTCATCTACGTGCGTCTACTGCTTCACGGACCGTGCAGCGCCTTGACCACGATGTCCCACAGCTCGTGGAGGCAGGTTATATCGTCGTGAATGTCGACAAGTTCGCACCGGCGAAGGGCGTTGCCCCCGTAGGCGTCAAGTATGTCTATGCCGACTTGACCGATATGGGTCAGGTGATGGAGTGTCTTTCCGAGATCGACGGCGTGCGTCTACTCCCCTCCTCGTTTCTCCTCAGCTGACGGTGCATGCGCTTCCTATCCTAGTCCTACAAAGGCGTAGACGCCGTCGTGCACCTCGCTGCCATCCCCGCAGCGGGCATGTCCGCCAACTCCCATCTCTTTGGGAACAACGCCATGGCGACCTACAACATCCTCGAAGCCTCTCGCAAGCTCGGGATCAAGAAAGTCGTCCTAGCGTCGAGCGAGACGCTCATCGGACTTCCCTTTGACCCGCATCATCCAGCCAGCTTGCCCATAACGGAGGAAAGCGAGCGTAGGCCGGAGAGCGCGTACTCGCTCAGCAAGCTCGTGGGCGAGGTCATGGCTGACCAGTATGCTCGGTGGGACCCAGAGCTGAGCGTCTTCTCCCTTCGTTTCTCTAACGTGAGTTATACACCGCCTTTCCGTCCTCGGTGTGGGTCCCTCATCAAACGCAGGTCATGTCACGGGAAGACTATGTCCGCTTCCATACCTGGCAACATGATCCCTTCCTGCGCAAGTGGAACGCCTGGGGCTACATCGATGGGCGTGACGGGGGCCAGTTTGTTGAGCTGTGTATCTCCTCCCCCCTCAAGGGGCACCACGAGTTCCTCGTCGCGAACGAGGAGACCGTCATGGAAGCCCCCTCGGCTGAGCTCTGCGCAAAGGTCTTCCCCAACGTCAAGTATACGCCTGTACCTGGACTGGGGCCGAACCAGACTGTGCTCAGTATCGAGAAAGGCAAGAAGCTGCTCGGGTTCAAGCCCAAGTACAAATGGACAGAGCAGGTCCAGGAGGCACAAAAGCTCGTAGCGGCTATGGAGGGAAAGTAGTTGACCATGCTCCCTCATTTTGCAGCTAGAGCGCCCTGCGGGGCCGAGTGAGCAAGCTCGCAAGGGATGGATGTATCGATATCGATCGTAGATGAATTAAGAACGCCTATGTGCCCTCTAATACTTCCATGAGCTCCTTCCGTCTCTTTCTTGCCATCGCCACGCACTCGCCCACAACTTTTATACCATCTGCCATCCCCGGCTTTTTTGCATCTTCTAGCCCAGCAGGACCAGCGACGTTGACCCCTACGCGTCCGGAATCACCTACCGATATTGTGATGAGTGTATCCAGCAAGGGCTCTTCGAATGCGGAGGGATCGGCTAGTAGATGTTGCCTGCTCTGCAATGAGCACAGTACATAGAGGGACAATGCACGGACCCGGAGAAGACCCCAAACGTTAGTGGGATTCGGTGGTTCTGGACTTTGAACGGAACTCGTTCTTCCTGCGAACAGATGACTCGCTTCTTGTCCTCATCCCAGTGCGCTTTGGGTAATGTAGCTACACAGCGCATCAGTAGGGAGGTACAAAGTTCAGAGAGGGGACATACTGTTCCTCAGCGCGGCTAGGCAGGCGAGCACACTGGCGTCAAAGGCGTTCCCGTCGTGGTTTATGCAGACGAGGTCCAGGTAGAGCACCCACGCAGATTTGCCGGGTTCGATACAGAGCGCCTCCAGGTCGACCACTCCTTCTCTACGACGGCGTCAGTTATCCTGTGATAGAACAGGACAGGGAAGAGTACACACCCAACAAGGAGCTCATACAGTCTCTCACTGCATACCTGCGCCTCATCCCCTGGCGGCCCAGGCCTATACTTCGGTCCACATATGGCCGGTAAATCCAAGTTTGGCACCAACCATCCCCTCTTGCCCTTCCCCGCACCTCCTGCCGCGTCGGGCTCTGCAAGTTCGGCCTTGACGCCGCAGACAACGGTAGTTTCTCCTAGTCTTACTAGGGCGCTGCCATCGGCGGTGGAGATGGCGCCTAGGTTGAGCTGCACAGGACGGGAAGAGGACGGAGCGCGCCCGTCCAGCCTGTATGAGGATTCGAGGAAGCGAGAGAGATAGGCATGCGGCTGTATGCGGCTGTATATCTGTGGATCTAGCGCTGGAGATGAGGATGTAGGCGCGGGCGCCATCTTGGACGCAGTGGCCGCCTTTGCGAGCAGGATGTCAGGAGGAATAGCGCCCAACTTTCAGGGACCGACAGCGCACACGACCCGACGACGACGACAATCACTACCGACACCCAAACTAGTGCATATACTTATCATTTCGCTGGGTATTACGATAGAAACAAGTAAAGTCTAGGAAGAACACTGTGGAATTGAAGTGAGGAGTAGCATGGACGACCTCGATCGGTGCGTTCTTCGTTGTATACCGCATACACGTCCTTACTCATTACAAACAACAGGCAGATCGAGCAGCTCAAACGATGCGAAATCCTCCCCGAGCCAGAAGTACGACTTCTATGCCTCAAAGCGCGCGAGTTGCTCATCGAGGAGGGCAACGTCGTCTATGTTGACTCGCCAGTAACAGTCTGCGGAGACATACATGGGCAGTTCTTTGACATGCTCGAACTGTTCTTCATCGGCGGGTGGTGTCCAGACACCAAGTATATCTTCATGGGTATGCGTGATGCTGGATGCATAGGATGGTTGGCTGACATAGTGACAGGCGACTTTGTCGACCGAGGGTTCTACAGCGTCGAGACCTTTCTCCTACTCCTCGCCTTGAAAGTCCGGTATCCAGACCGCATGACCCTAATTCGAGGGAACCACGAGTCCCGTCAGATCACACAAGTTTACGGCTTCTACGACGAGTGCACACGCAAGTATGGGTCCGCGACCGTCTGGCGCTACTGCTGTGACGTGTTCGACTACCTTGCCCTCGGGGCGCTGGTCGACGGCCGCATCTTCTGCGTACATGGAGGTTTATCCCCCAGCATCCAGTATCTGGACACGATCCGCGCGATAGACCGGAAGATGGAAGTCCCGCACGATGGGGGGATGTGTGACTTACTCTGGTCAGACCCGGACGATATCGCTGGTTGGGGCCTGTCACCGCGTGGTGCAGGCTTCCTCTTTGGAGCAGACGTCGTCCGCACCTTCTGTCACAGTAACGACGTCGACCTGATCGCGCGCGCACACCAGCTCGCTATGGAGGGCTACAAGCTCATGTTCGAAAAACGGATCGTTACTGTCTGGAGCGCGCCTAACTACTGCTACCGTTGCGGGAACGTAGCGAGCATAATGTCGCTGCACGAGAACCTGGACCAGGAGTACAAAATCTTCACCCACGCCGCTATCGAATCTTACTCCGTACCTGCTAAACGTCCGCCAGCAGAGTACTTCCTATAGAGTGTCTATTCATAAGCTATGGGGTTGCGTCGATATGGGTTGTGTAATTCTACTCCGGGTTGCTGGTGGTTGTTTTCACACTTCGGATTGTGTTCTCCGGCACTGTATTCTAAACTATAAAGAAGTAGCAAATAGAGTAATATTATGTCCTGCATGCTCTATCGCCCTTCTCCCATCGCAGGATGGCTCCAGCTCACAGCTCATACTGTTCCAGGCCCATAAACCTCTCCACACCGCCTCTCGAATGCCTGCACCATCTTCCCACTAACCTTATCGAAGAACGCCTTTGCAAGCACGGCATGCAGTGGGTTGGAAAAGCTATAAGAGAGGTCGATGGTGAGGAGTGTCGGGCCTGTGAGCGGATCTGCGACGGGGGCGGGTGTTGGGGTGTTGGGGTGTGAAGGGGAGGAGGAGGAGAAAGACCATGTCGTAACGAGTGACTTGAACAGAGGGATCTGGGAGGTTGCGGTCGCCTAGCAAAAACGATCAGCAAGCTCGGAATTATACATATTCTTCACGGGCTTTACCTGCACCAGCTCGTACGGTCGACCAATTACCCTGCTCACGTACTGCTCTTTCACACCCATGAACCCGACTTCGAGCTCGGCGTCGCACTCCATCTCCATCTCATCCGCCTTGGATGAACTGATACCAGACCCTGCTCCCAAATCTCTAGCACCATCGGGGAGCGTACGTGCTAACGGGCGGTATGTAGGACCGGAGAGGATACGTGCCCCAACACAGTAGGGGATGAACTGGGGATAGGAAGGGATGTCCGCTACCAAGGCATACAGTTGACGGCGATCATATCTACCCGGTTGTCGTCATGCTTCACGTAGACCAGAGTTGGGGAGAAAGGACGCACGGGAGGACCTTGCGCTCGTGATATGTTTGCACGTCCTCTTGTTCTCCACGCCCGGCTGATGCAGCGACCTTTGCGAGGTCGGAGAGGGATAGAAATGACCGACGTTGTGCTATCTGTGCATTTCCTAGACTGCGGAGTGCTGGTGTGATGGGGAGAGTGCGAGGTGGATGCAGGAGGAGGGTGGACATCCCCCTTGCAGTCTAATAGTCTTACAAGGGATAACAATAGTAACAAAAAAAAGTAATGTTTGTTGCAAAGCGGACCCTTTCAGCGACGGACATCGCGTAAAGATCGGCCGTTCCCAAAGTGACGAAATTCCGAGAGTTTCCGTTCAACTACGCCACAAGGCTTAGAAGCAACAGAAGCGCCCAACGAAGCAGCTTCGAATCGCGCCCGCGAAGTCTCCGCGGCCAGGTCCAATTTAATTAGACACCGGTTCGTATTCAATTGCTCGCCTCATCTTCGCGCCTTTGTGTCGGAGATTCGCTTAGCCCCTTTGTCACGCCTGGGCAGCGATGTAAAATGACGAGGGTGGCCAAGGATCACGAGTATGCTGCGCACATTCACAACGGTCGACGCCGGAAAGAGTGAATTGCACGCCGCGATTGACATTCGGAGCTCGAAGTACGGATCTTGATGCCTTTGTCCGGCCCGGATTCGGAGGACAACAGGGGAGTCGCCAAGCTGCCACACGTTCATTTGAGGGCAGCTACTGGACCGTGGAGGAATCGCAATCGGGCATGAGGTCACAACACCTCCGACACTAGGAGACGGAGCATGGCGTTGTAATTTTCCCACAGCGGGGCAATGTAGGAATTCATATTGGAGTTGGTCATCAGTAGTGTGAAAGGGGTATCTGTACCGGGGTAAAGGGTAAAGAAGTCTTCGGTCGTAAGAACGGTCCTGCATCCTCGAGCAGTCGGCACCGTTCCCCTCCGTTCCCCTCCGTGCCACGCTCACCATCGACGTGTGCCAGCAAGGCAATGCATCCTCCACTATCTCCCGCCCCACCATAGCTCATCTCAGTGTATCCGTGCTCGTTTCCCAGGCGCTGGGCCTTGCCTGCCCTCGTCTTGCTCTTGTTGGCCCACCAACATCCTCGAAACAACTCCCTTATGAGTGCTAGGCCACACCCTCAGTGGTCTGCCCATTGCATCCACGAGATTTTCTCCATACGATCCTGGGCGGAGCGGGGTTGAGCCTATAAGCTCGGCTGTGGCCCCAGTAAGCCACTCTCCCTTTGCAAAGATAAAGTCCTGTCTTCTCCTCTCTTCGTTTTGCGGTGGGAAACCTACGAGCTGCATGCTCAAACCACCGATCGTCGCACCTTCGTTCGGGTTCTGCGCCGGGTTCGCGGCACGGTACACATCGGTGAACCCTGCTTGTTGGAAAACCTGGGTTTCTTCGAGCGAGCGGATACTCAGATCCGCCAGCAAGAGAGCGTTGAAGCCCATGGCTCTGCCCAGCGCGCCACCGCGTCGGGAGATGTAGTGAAACTGCGCGGCGCGCGAAAGCTTCGCATATTCTGCATCTGCACCTGCGCCGTGCCCGTCTGGCTCCTGTGGAGAAGCCTCAAACTGACCTGTGGCGATACTGAACCAGGGTTGACCACTAATGTCGCACAGGTCTACACCGACGAGGTTGGAGTAGTCCCTGCTCTCCAGAGCGCAGTACCAGGGCACTACTTGCGGTATGATGGAGATGAATGTGCGGCGAAGTAGCAGGATAGAACCGTAGGGTGCGTCTCCATCGAACATGCGTACATTCTGCTCCTCAATCATGGTGATGATGTATTCTCTGCGGACGAAGGCGTTCTCATGCAAAACATCCCAGAACCCGCGCCCACGATAGCCAGGTGCTCCAGCGTCATCTTCAGAGCACCCGCTCACTTCCTGCATTCCGGCGATATCAGGTCCGATAGCGACGAACCGGGACATCAATGAATGTGCGCGAGCGACCGCGAATGCCGGGTCGCATGAGACGTTCCAAGTGAGAGCGGTGAAGTTGCGCTGGGCTGGATTAGGCCAATTCCAGACGTGACCTGGTGGCTGAGCTGAGCGCTCCCATACGACCCACTCGCGCTTGAAAGTATTGTAGACGTAGAATGCTGCCCGAGTCAATTCCGACATCGGCGTTTCTTTTCCGGGGAAGAAAGTGTGTTGGGTGTTGTGACCGAACGGGCGTGGCTTTATAGGTAGCCGCAGTGATGCTTTTGTGCGTACGTCGACCGCGTGTGCACCGTGTGGACAGGGTGACTCCTCTTTGGCGCTATGCGGGATTATGTCGTCCAGATGTAGATACGCGTCGTGAGGCGGTGGGAGGTGCTCCGCGGTGTCGTGCGCTCCTGTTTGCCAGAGGGGGGGGCAAAGGGTGGCCAGGAAATGATAAATCGTTAGCGTTAGATTTTTTGAGGGTATGTCGTGGAGGCTATTGACTCGAGGAAAGGTAGTTAGTGGTTGTAAAAGACCCACTTGGAGGCAAGAGAACGTCAGAGGGAGATGGCAACATGCACCAGGGTGTCCAAGCCTGCATTATATTCACCCCTTGGGATTTCGCCCCAGGCTTGCGGGAGAAATCGACAATCTGTGCAAGAGGAATCGGCAAACGAATCGGGCGGTGGTGATGAAAGGCTGGCCCAGGTAACTGACGGGGTGGATGTGTGGTTCCCAATCTAAGGGAAGATAATAGTCTCCAAGCGCCTGTGACGCCTGGGTTCTCTACTGACCTGTTTTGCTTCTTTTTTTCCTCCCTCGGCGTCGTGCCGGAGTTGGCAGTAAGGGGACAAGATGGACGGGGTAGGGCGTGGCCCTGTGCTCACGCAGGGGTACAAACGCAACTTTCCGCAAGAGAAGAAGCATGGCGTCAACCAATCAGAGACGGCCCCGCCCCTGGAGTGCGCGCGCTGCGCCACACTGCACGGGTCCTTACCCAAACCGGCCAGATGCCGAGCTGAGTTGCTTTACGACCCGGTCCACTCCTTTTTACATCTTCTACTACTTCTGCTATTCTCTCTTTTTGTTCTCCAACTATCAATCGCAACAGGTGGCAAGATACGCGTGCTGACTGACATAATTATCTCTCTAAAGTTCTACTACATACCTGGACATTGTGGCACAATGAGCCCAGCGCGAAGGAACACCGCCAACAACTTTTGTGCTGTAACTCTCCGAGCCTCCTTCCATAGCGCGTAGGACAGCCCTGGCATGTCATTCTACCTTCTCCATTTCCGTTCCTTCCCGCTCCCACGTCAATAGTTGCAACATCCCTCTCACGAGAAACCAGTTCGGCACGCAGATTCAATGGGGCGATCGCACTGCCTCACCCATCATCAATATCGTCATCAATTGCCATCTGGCACCTGGTTCGTCACAGATAGACGAGCAGATCACCTGCGAACAAGTGTGTGACGCCACGTCCCCGGCTCTTGTGCCAGCACTAGCCGGACAGCAGAGAGGAGGTGCCTTTCTTCGAGCGGGGTAGGAATACAACGATTATGGTCATCTCCCTACTCTTGATTGACTCAGCAGACCTCGGTGGGCTTCCATCCGGGTGGGGAAACGAACTACGCGAGGAAAGCTGCCCATGCAGCGTGTTCGCCGTGCGCCCGACTGTCTGGGCCTCGGTTGCTCGATCTAGCATGAATATTGACCGGTAGACCCGGATTCGGCCGCCGTGCCGTTCCGGACTATGCGAAGAATTCTCACACTGGTATTGCGCTTATTGAACCGTATCAAGCCAAGGGCAACATCCAGGTGAAACAAAGATCCGGAACTCGTCTTCCAGCGTGGAGGGCGTCCACGCCGGTCCCGGTGCCTTTCTTTTTTCCTCAAACTTCTGTGTTCCGGCGAAACACTTTCCCCAACAGCTGGGAATAGATATCTTCCCCTTTTGGTCCTGAGCAGGATTTCTATGGGCCAAGTTGTTATTTTCGTACATGAGGCAAGCACCCAACAGTCCCTGCGTTCACCATGCTCGGCCCGCTCCCCAAACTTAGTCGGCTATCCGAGATTTCTATACTCTACGCAGGACAACAAACCTGGACTGTATTTCATAAATGCAGTTCATTGTGGCCACCGTTTCACATCTCTCTAACCATGTGTTCCCCTTCGGCACTAACACTCACAGCGCGTGGCCATCGATTCTTCTTGTACAATCTGATCCATCAGATCGATCCGCATCTGCACCCGCGCCGACCGTTCGGCCTCGGACCCCCTGCGTTCATGAGTCCTTCAGGAGCAGAAGAGATTGATGTGCAATCTGGGGAGAGCGTCCGGGAAAGCAGGCAAAGGAAACTCATGACTTGTCACAGTTTTTGACAGCTCCGTGTCTGACATGAGAAATATTCCAGCCAAGCACCCCCTTAATAGGCGCTCACACATTATGCAACTTCGAGTTTGCTTGAACTCAAACAGCGGACCGGGAGTGCAAATCGGTGATCTTGGGCTTCCAATCCCTCACGGAATGTTTGAGAAGCCTGAGCGCTTGCGGGAACGGGCGGTATTGTTGGTCATTAGATGCAAAATGGGGTATTATGCTATCCTATTGCTACACAAACGATGAAATCGCGTAAGTCACACTACGAGCTTGTCTCTAAGCAGCGACATTCCCAAGCTTCTTTTGCATATGTGCGTCGAGAACACTGGTGATCCCACCCTTCTTCCCGGGCCCGTCCATCTTTTCGAACAGCACCCCAGCCTTACTCAACAGCTCCTTAAGCTCCGCGAGTAGTTCGCCACGCAGTGCCCGTTGGGCTGGGTCGCTGGTTGCCGCGCCTTTGGGCCTTCGACTTGTGGTCGATGCGTCTGGATCTTCTCCTGCCAGAGAGGTGTCCACCTCTTGTCCAAAGTAAATTCCGCGCGTGATCTCAGCGGTGATGTACAGCAGAAGCATCTCAAGCGTCTCCCTCAGCGCTTGTGTACATAAGATCTTGTCAAATGTCGGACACGAGACAGTGCATGATGAGACGGGTTTGTTGGAGATATTGCTGCTGGAGAAGGATGTGATAGCAGCTAAGGTGTCCCGCGCGACGTTGCCCAGCTCGAGGAGAGTGCCGATGGAGGCAGGCTCATCAATCGACACCGCAGCGGTCTACCCGTCTGTTAGTATCGAACTACAGTGGATAATGAAAGGGCGTACCTGAGCCGGCGCGTGGACCTTGGCAGGTATCCACCACTCGTCCATTTCCGCAGAGCGAATCACGGCATCCGGACGTGAAAGGGCAGTCATGGATGACATAATGTCCCGA
The DNA here is from genome assembly GCF_000292625.1 of Dacryopinax primogenitus. Lineage (NCBI taxonomy): Eukaryota > Fungi > Basidiomycota > Dacrymycetes > Dacrymycetales > Dacrymycetaceae > Dacryopinax > Dacryopinax primogenitus. The sequence continues at coordinate 2,042,687 of NW_024467198.1, forward strand.
CTGATAAGGAAGAGACGTTGCATGAGTGCGGCAAGGGCTGGACGCTTCGCGGGGTCGATCGTGTCTGCAGAAGAACGAGAAGCGCCGATCTGCTCGTCTTGCTCGAAGAAGGCGTGCTCTTCCTGTGAGAAGGGCTCAAGAAGCGAGAGAGTGTGGTTCGGATGTGTGACGGCATAGTTGAGTTGCTGTAACAGGTTCAACGCCTTCTCGCTGTAAACCGAAAGCAGCGCCCAGGTAGGGCTGGAGAGTTCCTGTTCTGTCGAAGAACGAACAGACATTGTGTAAAAGAAGGCGACCGTTCGTTCTAGTTCTTCCAGCAATGGCAAGCTCAGGCTTTCTTCCACCTTCCAACCCAGGGCACCGGTGAGTTGCCGACCATAAGACTGGACAAGCATGACAACCTTCGCTTCCAGGAGGTCCGATGTAAGCGAGCTTATGCCCAAAAGGGCAGTCGTAATAGACAACATCATGCACCATACTTCATGGGCCATGCTGCGACCGTTCGTATCCGGATCTCTCGGCAAAACATCACCGTGTTCAAGCATAGGAGTCAGACAGTTCTCAGTGTACACACTGAGTACACCGGCTCGGGCCAAAGATTCAGCGGAAAGCGCAGCCTTGGTCAAGGCCATATGGAATGTAAGCACATGGTTGGCATATCCTGCATGCAGAAGCTGACGACTTGGGTTCTTATTGGTCCTGCCGATATCGGTCAACGCGAGCACCTCGAGACTGATGCGAATAAGATCCGCATCGTCGCACAATGAGAGCCAAAGGGCGGGCACCGGGTGCAACTCTGGTTTTGTACAGCGATCGAACATGGTCACAAGGAGTTCCAAATCCGCACTGGGCTGTTCAGTCGGTTGGGCGACCGCATCGGCGAACACACTACGCAACGCGGGTACAAGGAATTCTAGAATGGCCGTCATAGCGGATGACACAGTGGTCCATTGCTGGGCTGTTCGCGTTTTGACCGCGTCGCGGGTGGCAAGCAACCGACCACACCATTGAACGATTTGCAGCAGTGGCCGATGGAACGCAGGGGTCACCCGACCTCTGAACGAATCCAAGGGAGAGAAGTGTTCGTGCACTACGAGCGTGCGGATGCTCCCCATCAAGCCATACAGATCTGTCTGTACAATAGCAGGGAGGTTGGTTGGTATGCCAATGCTTCCGATGATGGCCTGGAGAAGCGCGATACGAGTAGAGTGTACAGCAACCATAGTATTGCCATCCCGCTGTTCAGCAGCTATCACAGCAGCGAGAGAAGCTACGCTACTGATCAGAGCTGGGCGCAGAGTCGGTAGTGTCGATATCCACGGTGTTGCAGCTTCGAACAGGGCTTGCCAAGAGCGCGTTAACGCAACGTGACGATCGAGGAGAGACCACGTGAGGTTAAGAGCACAAGCACGCTTCAGTGCCAGTGCAACCTGATTGTCTCCGAGGGAGAAACCACGGAGTTTGGTGAACACTTCTTCCAAAGAATACAAGTACTCGTCTCCCCCTTGACGGCCTTCAGCAACAGGTGGGCAGCGTAACAAATCCGTGTCAAATCCACTAAAAGGCTTGAGATCCCTGGCAACACCTGCCATGAAAGCGGGAGAATAGGGACTCTCGATCGCTTTGGAGAGGACCTCGGTGGCTTTCTTCGTTTCTCCTAAGATATCTTCCACATTCTTGAAACTTTCAGGTGACGTCCGTGGCTCTCCGGGGACGAATTTCTCCGACTCTACGGCCATATCAAGGGAAAGTAGATGTACAGCATGTGCTTGGAGAAGCAACCGATCCGAATGCCGTGCCACGTCCTCGTCCAGCGAACTGCAATATTTTCTCGTAACAGTAAAGTGAAGATCGAACTTGTCTACGTTGACGTCCGGGCCAATGTTCTGCATGGCGATAGCGGCGAGGGTCTTCCATAGAGCACCATCTTTCCTATGTTCGTCCAGGGCGTCGCTATATTGGGTATACTGCCGCCAACACACGTCCAGGAAGTTCAACGCAGCGAGTGTGACGCTGCAGTCATCATCAACCTGCTTCTCCCAACCTTTGACCAGCGCGATCGCAGCAGACACGGCAGAAGCAGACGCAGAAGCAGGGCCAGTGCTCCCGGGGCGCTCAGCCCGCTTCCCCCTCGCTTTCTCCGACATCCCAAGCCCGATAGGCAAGCTCCCTGTGAGGAATATACTCCCCACAGCCTGCTTCGTATCGATCGTCGCGGCCGCAAAGTCCCAAACCGCGGTACGCAGGGGGATGGGAACCATCGGATTCTGCAAAACGTCTTGTACGAGCGTGTTCACGGTTCCGACGGGGTCGTCTAGCGCGCCCACGAACGAGGGGGAAGAGGAGGAAGGGCCGATTGATCGGCAGAGGAGGTATAACACCCTAGCCGCCTGGACTTGCACAGAGCTAGAAGGGGAGGAAGTAGTGACGTAGTCAAAGAGCAGCTGGATCATCCCTCCCGCCACCGGGCGGGACCGGAGACTCGAGACGGTGCGGGGCTCAGGTCCAGAGCTGAAGATAGCATTCTCGAGCGGGGTGAGCCCGTCCTGTAATTGCGGTTTCCGGAGGAGCGCGAGCTGCAGAAGCCGGAGTGCGCGTTCGACGACCCCCGCCAGCAGCTCACGGTCGAGGGAGCGTTTCGCTTTGGCGAGGCTGAGCATCGTCTCCGGGGCAGAAACGAGTATAGCCGTGAGGGGGGTGATGGCCGCCTGGTTGCTCAGAAGCGTAGAAGTGATGCTGTACACTACTTGCCGGTAGGGCGAAGTTGCCGAAGGTTCGAGAGGTGCGAACGCCCAGTCCTGGAGTATACTTAGAAAGAGGTCCATACACCTCTGGGCAAGAACAAGTCGTTCATTGAGCGAGGTATACCGCCAGCCTAAGAACGAGCTCCAGACGTCGCGGAAGAGGAACGTGGTGGCTTGGAGTAAGACTTCCGCTTTGAGCGCGTGCGTCGCCGGGTCGGGAGTGGCGAACTGCTGCTGCCTAGCGTCGGTAAGGAGGGAGGAGACAAGGCGGATGAGGACTAGCATCCCAGCGTAGGAGCCTGTGACCTGCTCACTGGCTACAAGGCGGGAAAAGGCGTTCCCTGGAGCGAACACCGCCGCTGATCGGAGGTACGCCCCTAGCCTCAAAGCCATCGACGGGCTTTCAGCAGCAGAAGCGAGTATCTCCAGCAGGGGGATGACAAGGCGCAGCGGGGGCGGAGCGCGGGGGTTCGTACGCAGGAAAACCAGCTCGAGCAGCTTCAGCCCCAGTTCCAGGAACGGGTGGGGCGTCTTATCCAGAGGGGAGAAGAGGGAGTCAACTTCCCCCGCCAGGGACGGTTTGGCCCGTAAGAGAGCAGCAACGAGGTCCAGAGCAGTGCCGACCAGCTCTGGCTCCTCAGTACCGGTGTCGACCTGTATTTCCTCAAGTTCAAGGTTGACGATTCTCGCTTTCCGCCTCTCGTCCATCTTCGTACTCGTGCTCATGTTCGGGGGTAAGGTCCTCCTCCCCGCCTGCTGGTCGTGCTTGGCGATAAAAGCCCGGAAGACGTCCAGCAGGAGATGGAGGCCGTTCCACGTCACGGGCCAAGCGACGACGACGCCTTCTCGCCCATCTCCCTGGTTCAGGATCTGGCCTACAGCGTCGCGTTCCACGATTCCTCCGCCGGGGAAGGACATGGGTTTTCGTGTGACCCAGCCTGAGGGGGCTACTTCCCATAAAAGGCCGATGTCGGCGGGGGTGAGGAGGAGGGCGAATTGCCGCCGTTTGGTGAAATACCGCCAGACGTGGTCCGCGCAGGTCTCCTGGGGCGGGGGGTCGACTGACAGCCCTGGGGACGGGGGGGCGCCGTTCCCGCAGAGAGGGGTGAGGAGCTTGAGCAGGGGTGAGAAACTCAGCGGGGCCCTTGTGGCTGGGACGCGGAGGATAGACGACCTGAGAGGGTCTTGGGAGTCTTCGGTCCAGAACTGGAGGGCTAGTTGGCTCACTTCTTCCCCCGGACCGTGGAGGAGTGCGCAGAAGGCAGAGAGGTAGGCGTCGAGCGACGCGAGGAAGGGGAGTTGGATGAGCGTAGGGATGGACAGGAGGAGAGATTTGAGTACGCTGCGGTAGGCAAGCGTGTTTGGCGCGGAGAGGAAAGCTGCTCCGGGAGAAGAGGAGTCAAACGGCGGGAGAGTGAGAATGTCCTCTATCATTGGGAAGAGGTTCATTCCCGGGTCCAGAGCGACACTAGCGAACTCTTCGAAGGCCATGCGCCTGTCGGGGAGGAGGATGGCCGGTCCCTTCTCCGCGTCGGGGGCGATTGCGCGGACTAATGGCAGCCAGATCTGGGGTATCTCTTCTGCCGCGAGCATGCTTTCTGTGAGGGAGTGGAGGAGGACCGACCAGGCGAGGACGATGGGTGCGTAGGCGCTGTCCGAGGGGGTCTGGAGCAGGGTTTCGTGGATTTGGAGGAGGGTGTCTGGGTTTGTCAGGAGGGAGGTGCCGGACTGTTCGGAGAGGACGAGGTCTAGCCCCCAGAGGGAGTCGAGGTTCAGCACGCTGAGGCCGAGGAGGAGGGAGGCGATTTTGAGCGATTTGGTATGCGCGAGCCCGGGGTCGTCCATCAGGTGCGCGTGGAGGGAGTGGGCTGTGCCGAGCTGGGTGGAATAGAGGGAGGAGAGGATGGATTGGGTGATGCTGGCCGAGGGGGGCTGGGTGTAGTTTGCCAGGAAGAGGAGTTCGAGCAGGGCGATCTGCTCTTGTACGATGTGCCTCGCTAGCTCTGGGGCGAGGGACCGATGTTCCCTCGCTTGGAGAACAGTGGGGAGAGGCTTTGCACACCGGTCTTGAAACCCCGAGAGAAGCTTCTGCAGGTACTCGTCATACGGGATGAAGATCTTTTGGTAGACGTCCCTCGCCACCGGGTACATAGGGTCAGCGTCGTTCCCCGCCGCGCGGAGGAGAGCGGCAAGCACGCGGAGAACGTTGAGCCGCTCTTCGAGTAGGAAGCGAAGTAATGCGTGCGTGTGCTGCTGTTCTTCTGCTATGCGGGCGTCTTTTCCCGGAAGCCGCTGCAGCGGGGGCAGGCTGTACGCCAAAGTGTAGGATCTCCAGAGATGGGCACATTGGAGTTCGTCCACCTCCCAGTTGGTGCAGAACTGGAGGATGAAGTCGTTTTCTTCTTCTGTAAGAGGTTGGCCTCGGAGTTTTAGTTTGGAGACTGCGGATCGGGAGGAGGGGGAAGGAGAGCCAAAGGGATGCGAAGGGTTGAGGAATACGGGAAGCCTGGCGAGGAGGAGTGAGGAAAGGGAAGCATAGGTGATCGTACTGGCCAGAGGGTCGGTAAGGAGGGCGAGTATGTCACCGTACGTTCTACATATCGTAAGTGATGAACTAGGGTATGAATACGAGGTGCTCACAGATCTGCTAGCCGGTCCTCCTCGCTCGTCGTGCTTGGGGTCGTGCCTGTAGTTGGTGCAGAAAGGGCAGCAGCGGTAGGAGTAGACAACGTTCCCGTCCCCCCCGCCGAAGTGGTCGTCGCTGATGGAGGGATGACATTGATGAGGGGAAGAGGGAGTGCCATCCCATATGCCCAAGTGTATTTAGCAACAGAGTCCAACTGAGCGCTTGTGTAAAGGGACGTGTTGTATATTGGGTGGCGAACGACGCGTCTTAGTGGCTGTGCTATTTTTATATCGGAGGCATTTACAATGGGCGTTTCTTGTGCATATATTCAACTCTCAACTCTCTTGTGCATATATTCAACACTCATCTCTCATCGCTGTTCATCATCTACTTACACCATGGCAGATATAAAGACTTCTAAACCAACAGTAGACAGAGAAAAAGTAAGTTCATATATCATAACTATTATATGTGCTAATGCATGCATGTAGACATGTCCCTTCCTTCTCCGCACTTTCGTACGCCAAGGCTCATTCCACCCTCTGACACTATTCGACGCCTCCCTCCCTCCTCCCTCTGACGAATACGCGCTCTATACATGGAGGGATACGACGCTTAAGGAGCTTGCTCTACTGCTCAGGGGTGCGGTGGCTGAGGGAGCGGGGAAGAGCGCACTGGCGAGGTGGAGCTTTAGAGTTGTGTTCCCCGATCAGAGGGGTAGGGTGGGGAGCAGGGAGTTGGGGTTCGTACATGCTCGCGAGCTGGGAAGCTGGAAAACCGAGGAAGGAGAGAAGGAGAAGGAGGGGGAGGAACCGTCGAGTGCTGCGAGGGAGAAGCGCCTGAATCTGACCCCAGATGACCGCACCCTCGAGGAGCTCAGGGTCGTCCCAGGGGACATACTCAGCGTAGCTGTCCTCACCCCCCACACCGGGCGTCAAGCATCAGGAGGAGTGGGACGCGGTGCCGGAAGAGGGACGGGGATGGTGCAGGGCGTTAGGGGTGCAGAGCCTTGGGCAGGGCTGGGAGGGGGAAGGGGAGCAGATCAGGCGAGCTGGAGAGGTGGGAGGGGGGGACCTGGTGCTGCTGTGGGGAGAGGCGTGGGCAGAGGGGTTGGGAAGGAGGATGAAAGGCGCATGGGACGGCGTGGGGATCGGGAGTTTGAGCGGGAGAGGGAGAGGGAGGAACGACCCCGCGACAGAGCCGACTACGGGAGGGAACCGGAACGCGATACAGACTTTGGTCGTCCTGGGAAAGAACGCGATACAGAGCGAGAGCACGGGATTTCGCCTACTCGAGAGCTGGACTATGGGAGGGACCGAGAACGAGAACGAGAGCGGGAGAGGGATCGGGAGCCAGCGTATGGACGACGGGCACCGTTGCCTCGCCGAGAGAGGGACGACGTGGACATGGACGATGACCGGCGTGATCGTCGTGATCAGAGCAGGGAGAGGGAGAGAGATGGAGGGAGGAAGAGGAGGAGAAGTCCGAGTTATTCGCCTGTGAGGAGGGACAGCACAAGTCTGAGTAAGAGTCGCAGTCCTCGTAAGGATTCACGTGATTGATATTACTGCTCTAATACTGTTACTCTCTGTCACTCTGATGCTGATTGATGCTGATTAGCGCTGATTGTTGGATAATATAATTGTTCATTTCCCATTGTAATAATAGTAGACAATTCTTGTGCGATATTTCCTTCACAATACATCCCAGTCAGTCATAAAGCGGGACCAATAGCACGCCCATTCCGCGTGCAATCATCCACCATCCACCATCCACCATCCAGCACTTCATCTCCTTCCTCTTTCCCATACCACTTCCTTCCCTTCCATCTTGTTCAGTTGTTCCAAGTATAGAAGATGTTGATCAAAGTAAAGGTATGTCCATTCTCACCATCACACACTGACGAGCAGTCACTGACCCTAGGAGTAGACGCTCACGGGGAAAGAGGTTCGTGCTCCCTTCCTATCCCAACCAGCAAGCTAACTTCCCCAGATCGAGATCGATATCGACGCAGACGACTACGTGCGCCCCCTCCCCCATGCACTATGCCATGTATACCGTGCATGCTAACCCGATACAGATATCGAGGATCAAAGAGAAAGTCGAAGAGCAGTCCGGGGTTCCCCCACCCCAACAACGGCTGATCTTCGCCGGTCGGCAGATGTACGCCCCCACGCACCTTTTTGTGCGAGAAGTGATGATTGACTGTAATTTGTGATTCTTGCTAGGGCGGACGACAAGACTGCTCGAGAACTGAATATCACTGCCGGGAGCACGCTTCATCTTGTGCTCGCCCTTCGGGGAGGCCGATGAACGGAACAGAAGAGCGAGGATCAGCTTGGCTCAACTCGGCTCAGCTGGGCTGGGATGTCGTGGAGCGAGCGGTGGGTGGAGCGCCGGGTGCGGGAAGTCATGCAAGGGCAGAGCGGAGCGGTAGAGCGGTAGATGCACGCATGTATGAGGAATACAGATGTGTTTTTCCAGCGCTGATGGTTGGGTTCGTCTTGTGCCTGGTGAGAGCTTAATGGGAGTCTGGATGATAGGAGACGGGAGATTGGTCTGCAGGGTGTGTCCTACCTGGGATGAGGGGAGGAATTGGGAGGTTCTCAAGCAGGTTAGGAGATGTCTGCCTAGGAGGACCAGCAATCCAGGGCATGACCGCTGATCAACACCAGCCGAAGTTGGGTGGGGATGATCAGGCAATATTGGAAGTGTGAGAAGATGTGGAGTGTCGGATATCAATTCCGTCGTGTTGAGTAATAACGTTACGTTTGGCACAGCGACGAGTAGCATCATCAACACACTGGTCGCACACAAGGATATCGTATAGAGTATCAATACAGCATACAGCATAATAATACACTCGATAACGCTACACGAACGAGAGGGATATCAAGCAGTGACAAGCGCCTGGAACATCCTCTTGTCCAAAGTCTGCAATTGCGCAGCTTCAACCTGTCGTTACCCGTCAGAGGATGAAGAACGCCTCTGGGTGCTGCTCACCTGCGGGATCGTGGGACACGCAACAAGCAGTTCGTCCCAAACTTCCTTGAGCGAAGCCAGCAGCGTAAGCGTATCTGTCATTTTATGAGTCCCTATCACATTACCCGGCAGTCGGTGAACGTTTACCTTGATCCTTGTTAAAGATCCCGCTCACCTCGACCCACGCTTTGAGTAATCCATACAATACACGCTCTTTCCACTCCCCCGTCCTGGGCGCACATTCCCGGATGACCACCTTCAGGCATGCGGCAGTCGAGATCTGAAGCTCTCGAGCAGGAGGCATAAATGGTTTGGTGTACAAGTTGTCCGATAA
>NW_024467198.1:2052725-2063399 GCF_000292625.1 Dacryopinax primogenitus
ACCCATTGCTGACAGCTGCATCGTCGATGTCGAGAAGCTGTCCTCACCACGTAACAACCCAGCAGAGATGACGACCCGTGTTCGCTGCTCCAGCTCCAGCTCCGGTTTCGTACGAAGATACTCTTGCAGCTTGTACAAATGCATCTCAGTCGCATTCTTCCACTCCTTGAGCTTCGCCACTTTCTCCGGGTCTGTCGTTCGTCGTCAGGCACCCGTGATACGTTGCAGGGTTAGTGACTGACCGGTAGGGACATCGTCTGCCATGAATTCGGTTGGAATAGGCAGATCCTTCGACAGGAGTTCGATCGCTTCATCGAATGCGTCGATAGTCCCCACTTCTGGTCCCTTGGATATCTCTTCTATGATAGGCATATTGGGATATCAAAGCTGTCGAAGTGGAACGTCGAGGACGACCGTCGCCACATGGTGTTGGTCACGAACCAAGGGTCTGATGCGACGAGAATAATGAATATCGTCAACCCTTTCCTCTTGACTTGCGCACTGTTCCTCACTTCTGCAGACTAAGCCGAAGGCAGCCATCAGCCCACATAAGATGCTCTTGCCATAACTTGCTCTTTGATTTTGGCCCTCTGCTTCAGTCAGCTGACACCAGCTTAGGCGCATATACCTCGCATGCAGGACGAGGTCATTTGGGAATGAACGCTTTTCTCTGGTTTGCTGACGTCGCCTGCCCGCCTATGAACGACACATTGCTGGATTTGTCGAGTGGACATGCATGACCCAAACGGATCCCTTTCCGTCGACTTATGATGGTCATGTGTGACACTATCTATCAACACCATTCTGCAGGCATGTCATTCCCCACCAGGTGAGGATCCTCGTCCTCGCCTTTCTTCCAAATGGAGATTACACAAATCCTGTTAGACCACCAAGCTCTCCGGTCTCTCCAAGTCCACCTCCAACAGCACAGACCATAGCTGACATGCATATGTACAGACATGACGCCTCCCCCGGGCTCCCTGTCCGGTCAACGACCCTGGGACACCCAAGCGTTCCCAAGCAAGACGAAAAGCTCTAACACCGCCCGCGCCGGCGGGACGGTAACCTCCCGTCCGGCATCCGGGCGAGCCGACGTCCTTATCCAACGAGTTTACCGTTCAGGCAACTCAACTCAACTCAACTCAATTCCGCGATGATCCCGCGTGCCTGCTTATGAAACTATGAGTGTGGCGCACAACTATGTTTATCATTAGCGGACGGTTGTCTTCAATCAAAGGTAGTGGTCTCCCGATGTTCTTCCATGTCTCCGATATCGTCGTTTGAATAAAACCGCAACGCACTCACTTGACAGCACTCACTAGTCACTAACTCCCGAATTAGGAACAAGAAAACAGAATGCGAATAAAAATAAGAATAAGAACGGGAAAAGGAAAACGTAATAGAATGTTTCAGCTCTGCAAGTCTAGTTTAGCTCGATGAACGTGGCTCCACCCAACAGAGCTGTCAACCGGTGGACACCTGAGACTCTCCCACATACATTAGCGTTCACAGAATTATCGACACGCATCGATCGGGTACGATTAGGCTTTTGATGGAGAATGGGAATTATAGGACAAGGACATGGGAGTGAGAATTATGGGATTATAGGCCTAGGCAAAAGATTATGGATTACGGATTATATTACCCCTTGCCCATTGCCCAGGGGCAGGCTAATCCTTTTACCCCCACGTGCCATGCCACCCGCTCTTTCGTTTCAAACCGCCTCCTATGGACCAACATGAGACATGAGAGCCTTGGTGAACATGAGACATATGTACGAGAGAGGAAAAATTGCTCGGTGGGTCGGTGTACAGTACTTGGTTGTCATACCTGGAACAGAGAGCGAAGGGAAGTGGAACCGTCGGGGGAGCAGAGCAAAACACAGAATTGAACAGAACACAGCACAGCACAGAATAGAACAGACACGTAGTAAGTAGCACAAAAAAGGACTCGTGAACCGAAAGAAAGAAACATTGACCCCATAATCCGAACATTGAGCCCCGCGTCCCACTCACCCCCTCCTAAGCGTACTTCCCACATCCAGGGAAAGCATCACATAGCGCTAAACAGGCGGCAACGTCTTCGTTACCCGTATCATGTCTTCCCAGCACCTAGGCACCCTCTTTCCAGCCATACCAGGGCCATTCCCCTCCTTGCCCCGGCCCTGCCTGTCCAGCCGGGGGCACCGTAGCAGGTGCACTAGCCGGTCCAAGGGGCACTCTGATACTCGTCCCCTGCACTCCAGGATGCATAGGCGCCGAGGCGCCCTGTTGTCCCTGTGGTGCCTGCGGCGGGCGCTGGGTGCCCCTTACCGCGCTCGTATTCCCCCACCCTGGGGTCAAGGGGGAATTGGACGTTCCCGAGCTTCCCAGCCCGCTCCCCGAACTAGGGGAGAGCGGGGGCGGGTAACCCTGCTGCATCGGGTTTGGGTAGGTGGGGCTGATCTGCTGATGATATGCCTGATGTGGGTGGGAGAGTGGCATTTGGTAAGGGAAGGAAGGGGCGGGAAGGGGGAGCTGCATCGTCGGATGCTGGGGGTGGGGTGCGCGGACATAGCTGTTATATGACGGATATTGGGCAGGGTCGATCCAGTGCCCGTGGTCTTCAAACCCCGGTGACGTGAGTGGGACACTGTCGATCGGGGAGGGGGAACGGGAGCCATCGTCAGGGGGTGTAGGATGTCGCGGGTTGACGGGGTGAGTGGAGGTATGGGAGGGGTGAGGGTGCATAGGCGTCGGAGTCGCTCCGTGCGAAGAGAGGCTCTCTGTCGAGGGGGCGGTGAGGGAACCGGCGGATTGGAGGCATTTTTGGAGTTCCGCACGGACAGCGGTGCTATTTGCTCGCCGTTCTTCGCGGGGCATGTGTACGCGGAAACTGGAGAGAGTCAGCCTGAGCTACTCCAAACACGGAAAGTGGGGAGATAAAGGGGAGAAGGGGAAACGTACTGCTGTACAAGGTTATCCTGCCTGCTGCAGCGGGCGTTACACCCCGGAAAAGGGCATGGATGATTCCTCTCCCCGGTATGAACACGAATATGTCGTGCCAGATGTCCCGAGGTGCTAAAGTCCTTTCCGCACGTTCCGCAGCAGAAGCGTCTTCTCCCTGCAGCTTGGGCAGGGAGGGTAAGAGGGAGCTGGGGTCGGTGCATGCCTGGTGGTGAGGCTGATGAGTGGGAGGAAGCGTCTTCGCTTGCTGATGTATGTAGCGAGGATGAGGTAGTGGATGAAGTAATTGAAGAGGATGAATATTGATGAGGATGCATAGGCGGGCGCTGTTGAGTTAGCGGGTGCATGCTCGCCTGTGGAGGAGGGGGAAAGTTTGGGAAGGATGTGTGTTGTAGTTGCGGGTTGAGGAGAAGCGGCAAGTCTGGTCTGCGAGATGAAGCGAGTCTGTCCATCGTTTGAGGGAATGGATGAGTTCCAGGGAGTATATAAGTTGAAGCAAGGGTTTGCGTTACCTTATGTTCCCTGTGTGGGGGAAAAGGGGGGAAAGGGGAAGGGGGAAAAGGGAAGAGCGGAGAATGGGATGAAATAGAGGGAAAAGGGTCGAGGAGGAGGAGGAGTAAAAGGGAGGATGAGAATAAAAGTATATCTCACCCAAGAGGGGTTGTGTGTGCTCCCGCTTTCCCTTCCCACTCTCTCTCCCTTCTCGCTCGAACATCTCCCGCCCTCCCCCCTCTCTAGCGCCCACTAAAGACCCCAGTCACCCCAATTTCCGTCCCTTATTCCATCTCTCTCTTCTGCTCCCGCTTATCACTCCTTTCACTCATTCACTTTCACATGCATAGAACCGTTTCACGTCCCTTTTTCCCCTTTAAGTGTTTTGTGCAGAGAAGGGTGTCACGGGGTCCAGTCATATACACCATCGGGAATTAACGTTCCACGTCCGATTCCAATGTACCATCAACCTAAGATGATCCCATCTCATCCCAAATCGCACACCATCCACCGCATACCAAACACACCTCCAACTCGCACTCACCACTCACGCGCAACGCTGTCTCGCCAGCCCTCCCCGGACCTCCACTAGCAGCGCATCAGACGCTTACCATCCAATCACAAGACCCTTTCCCTCTCCTTCTCCTCCCGCCCAGCCCCCAAAGCCCCCCTTACTCTCCCTTGCACATTGGACGTTGTAGCCTCACAGGGCTTTCCCCCCTTGTTCACTTCCCTTTCCCTTGTTTACAGCATAGAGCCTTGTATTCTAACCTACCACATCCTATGTATTTGTCATTCCCTTCTTTTAGTACATCTGCAGTCCGATCTATCCTCTCCCACCCAACCCAACCAAAACACGCAACAACACCCGAAGCACCCGAAAGCACCCGCTCACATAATCCTCCGCTTCATGTCTCGCCCAGTACACCCGCCCATCCCACTCTCAGCCAATCCCAGCCCAGTCCAGAACGTTCGGAATGAGCACGGGCTAGACGCGGGGGCGCGGGCGCTTCCGTGCCCTTCTCTGGCTATCCGCCCACCGCTAATTCCCCCTCCTGCTCCTCCTCCTCCTGCTCCTCCTCCTCCGGTCACTCCCACGACCAGTTTTCGGTCTGGCTGGATACCCGCGAGACAGTTGGACATGCAAGCTGTGCAAGAAGTTGCAGCACTAGCTTACTCTATACTGTAACACCATCAGGTGGTCCCAAACACAGAGCCGCAAAAGCAAAACATCATCTTTCCCAGCCCACTCGCTTCACCGTCCTCCGATCATTTCGTATCGCCTTTCCTATCGTCTCCTTCCTGTGTCATCCTCGACCCCCGGATCTAACCCCCCTACCGCGGTTCTTGAAACTCCTTCTGCTGGCATTAGGCGCTGTGATACATTCCCACACCCCGTGCATGCACGGCCCAATTATCATAATATCAATGGCCAGACCGGTGTTCTCGTGGTTATCATGTATCCGGAAGGAGCATTTCAGCAGTTGCAGCTGAATAGATCCGTTTCAAGTGTGAGACTGTGGACCGCGACTGTGATTGGCACTGACATTGGGATTGTGACGATGTCGGTGGCAGGTTGTCGTACCACCTTTGCAGATCTTGGGGAACAACCATTACACATCTACTTTTCGCTCGCTTTCGTACACTGTTCGCGTTCGCACGCCAGAAGCACCGGTTGGAATCACGTTCACCCATCAGCAGACAAAGAGATGAAAGACCAGAATCCCGTGGATTGGTCTACCTCACACTAGTACTGACTCTGCCGTGCTTCCCGGGTTCGCTGTCAACGAGTCGAACTGCCGCGGGTGCTCACGAGCCTGTGAGGTTACGAGAACGAGTGTATGCTGCTATTTCGCTGGTTGGTCCTTTGGTTCGTCTGGGTGTTACACCCAGCACACCCGATCTTGCCCAAGCGAGTTTAGCTGTGCTTGCTGCTGTTCACTTCGGGTAAGGACGGTTCACCAGGTCTTCCTGCATATGAATACATCACGAGACGATCGAGGACGCGTACCGCACGCGTTGTTTAGCCGGAATATTCGCAGCGTCGGATAGAGTTAACATTCAAGTACTTCTAGTCTGACACGTAGGGGGATAGGCTTACCCGGAGTGCGCCCGGGGTGCGGTGCAACCAGGGAAGACAGGCACGAATAAGGGCTGTAGCTCTAGCAGAAGGTTTCGTACCCCGATGCGCCGATGTTGATGCTTGATAAATGGATAGATAGATGAATACGATATGAGGTCAACATGTATCTTGTCTTGCGATTGGTAAGTTTATCCGCGTGTGACCGTGGGTCGCTGGATATCGATCGTGGATGAAGTGTCCATTCCTTCGTCAGCATAAAACGTGCGCTCCGACCGGTAATCATCTGCGTCCTGTCTGTCTGTTCTCGTACGTCCGTCCAACAAAGCACCGGCGCGTGATTCCCCTCCCAACGGCAGGTTTGTAGATTGACTTGCCATGTAGCCGAGCCGGCGGGTCGGCGGGGCTCCTGCATGCCCGGTCAAAAAGTTGGCTCCTTGTAAGGGTAGGCAGCCTAGGCTCGTGCAGAGAAAGTCCGTTCAAAAGGTAAGTTGTTGCACTCTAGTCCCTGTCGAACGTACGCTTTCCGAAGGGGTTGGAAACAGACGAATGATTGCGGTCGGCTTCGCGCCCTGCCGCGCCCTAAAGGGTAAGGACCCGCTTTTGGTACAAACTTCTTCACCCCTATCTCGTCCAATCATTTCCCATGACCCTGTCCTCGTTAGCACAATCCATTGTCAACCACGGTTGTACGTTGTAAATTTACCCATCTCTTGCCTCTGTGCCAACACGAATGTCATGTCAGCTGTCCACCCGCTCGAATCTTCGTCCTGTTCCGCATTCTTCCTCGTTAACTACCCAATCACGGCCGCCGAACTTTGTCATATTTTAACACGCGGCGTGTGCCTCGCAGTCCCCATCCTTCTGCATCGCCCATCTTCCTATTCATCTCCAACCTACCGACACCCGTCAGTATTCCCTAGTCTTCTCACCGTCTTCTGCCCTCGTTATGGCGCAAAATTGGCCCTGCAATCCGCATGCGGTCCCGTCGTTGTCATCTCCCGCTTTGGTGCGTCTCCTTGCCATCGGCAGACATAATTTCCATATCAATAGCCCGGGGAATGTCCGAATAATCGACCCAGAGTTCTGCTATATCTTTCGCTCTGTGACCATCATTTGTCGGCGATGATCCCCCGACCCGCTTTCTGCGCTCTTTGTTCCCCCGTCATTCCTGCAGCCTCCCCCCGTGTTATTCATTCACCGGCTGGTCTATGCCGCATCACACTGCCCCGAAACGTGGCCCGCTTGTTCAATCAGCGGGGGGACATGCGGTGGCCGCTTGCTCCCGCGTGTTCTTACCAAACGAACCAGAGAGTCGATGAAGATGGACCAATCGTAGCAGCTGCTGGATCCGAACGCACGCTCCACTCATCGACGCTCATATTGACGCACTACTCCTCGTGGGTTACTTGCCTCATCTCGTGCTACTGCGCTCTGCCACCCAATGTTCCAGCAGCACTCTGGCACTCTGGCACTACGTGGTGCATTCGCCTTGGGCCAGCACTACAAATTTCAGGTATGAACTGATGTATGCGACATCTACATCGGCACTTGTGCACCAACTGACTGCTGGTGTGATATCTCGATATCTCATACTGAATGTGGCCAGACCACGCGAGCGTGAACAAGCGCCCGCATCCTCAATTTCCCGCGGTTCCCCACGGCGATCGCGTCTGTACGCCTGGCTTCGCGCTTCCGGATTTCGCGTTTCATCCTCCCCCAGTTGCGGCTTCGGTGCCTTATGCAGGCACAGCAACTCTGGCTTTAGCGGGATTCGTCGACCTCTTCCGCAACCGACGGACTTGGGCGGGAATCCTTCAGAGTTCAATGTTGCTTGTTGATGCCAACAATCCAGAGTAATTCCATTTGGCAGATCGGATTGTCTGGAAGAGAATGACCAAGAGCAGCGCGGTGGCAGCTAATGACACTCTCTGATCATTGTTGCGGGGGCTTCTGGTCATACGAGCCAGCCAATGTGCAGGATATTGGAAATTCGTCGATGTGACCTTATCTCTCGAACATTCTTAAACTGTGTGCTGGCTCGAACGTGCCTCGATCATACTAATCGGCGGGTGGCCATTATGAAATGTGACAGCCTATCTCGATACCATGTACCTCTGGGGCAGTTGAATTCGTTTCAATGAGGTTATTGTCAGCAGTTTCGCTGTCCGTTCGGTGAGAAGGCTAGCAACATCGTACATATCGTATAGCATGAACGGTGAGGTGATCCAGAGTTCAACATTCACGAGTGTTCTGAGAAGAATTTCTACATTCCGGCGCGTCCAGATTATAATCACCGGTATCGGCAGTTTCCACCTGAATTCTGTCGAAGCTTCCGCCCTCTGCCTCAGTTTTCATCTGTCCCCGGGTGCCACGCTTCGCAGTCCCGTCCTCAATAACCGCAGGCACCATTCATCGAACTCACCTAACATTACAAACATCCGCCCATCCCCATTCATTCGGCCGAGAAACGAGCTTGACAGGTGAGCTGATGCCCATACTACAGCTTTCATATCACATGCACAGCCTTGTCAATGAACAGAAAGCGATTTACGGTTGCTTCCTTGATGGGAACCTTATGATATTATACTTTTACTCCCACCTGCGAGGATAATCGACTTGACTTGCTCATTGATTGAATGAAATGATTTACTAGCGCCGCTGGTAAGATCGGTACCATACCCGGGGGATTTTTCGGTTAGCAACAAATGTCCACTGTGTCACTCCAATATCAGCATTTCTGATACATTCTGTGTTTACGCTCATACTTCCAAAGGTAAGTCATCTCATGGGGTCCTGACTGAGCTGTTGGATGTGAGCGCGGCTAGATACTCGGCAGCAGTATGAAAATTCCCCCTTCGAGCGCACACGTCCGGAACTTGTAGCCAACAACTTCTTCACTCGCTGGCCCAGGCACCCGTGATATCCCATTTGGGAACAGAAGAGATTGACAGGCTTCCGGCAATCGAAAGGAGGTGGCCCGTTGCACAGACCGCATATTCCATTGTCCACCGCTCATGACAAGCTCTGGTCACTGATCTCAGAGACGTGAGCGGTTCACGCAGGTGGCAGGATAACTCACTGCAAATATTTCTATCCGCACCCGACTTTAGTCGCTGTTAGATGCAACTAGTGGGATGACACCTCGACAAACTTTGATCATAGTTCAAGCATAACGAGACACAGTTCAGAGTAACTTCATTACCATGACGTACCATATTGCGGGGGAGAACAGTCTGTGGCCCAGTGACATACATGGACGACTGGAGAGATCAGCCACGGCGGGCCAGTAATGGAGAATCGGTTAGACCGCGCATACATTCGTTCCTGGAAATATCTTACGGTGCCTGCCACATACCCATGGCAGTTACAAAGGAGATACGCATCCAGTGAAGGCATTCCATAGGCCACTTTGTGAGAGAGGGGCCGGGCAGAGATCAAAATCACTGGTTACTGTTGTTTCCAAGTCCCAAAAAAGCAGGAGGCTTCTCCAGCCGCATCTCAGAGAGCCCTTCATCTTTCGTCCGAGGATCGAGAGGGTTTCCTGCAATCAGAGTCTCTATACGCAGATATCTCCGAAGATTCCGACCTCGTAGCAGCTAGCAGTTGAAGCGTTCCGGGTCTAGATGGAGTGAAGAAGGGGGAGAATATGCATCGAAACCAAGATAACAAACTTGACGACTCTTGCTTGTGACAGGAATAGTCAACCGCAGTCGAGTTGCATTCTGGGATATGATCTGTCGCACCACGTTGTGATCCATTCGCCGAAGTCAGAGCGCGAGAGTGTTCAGAAATACTGCCAAATGTATCGATTGAGTCACCGTTCTGTGTCCACAGTACAGTATGTGTTCGGGCAGTCGACGTCGAGCGTGGTCGGGTGGCCGAGGTAGCTGGGAGATTTACGGGCGGGGGAGCGTATAGTCTTGAGTTCTGGAATGATGCCCCAAAATGGGTCGTCAACGTATGAAAGGTTACATAGGGTTGTCTTGCTTTCGCATTGCAACTGTCTGCGGATCCCAGTACGGAACAGAACTCGCGTTCCTGCAGTGGGAGGGCTGGGGAGATTTTGCGAGTCAGAAGGTGCAAATTCTCTGTGCCAGGGATCATTCACATACCTGGACATGGAGAGAGACCAGATGTTACACGATTCAAGCAAAGAACTGAGAATGCATTGCTCAACCACGACGTCGGTGTGTCATCACCAACAAGTGTGTTTGTTTCTTGACGTGGAAGGACGTACTACTCCCATGGATCCGGAAGATCGTAGCATCGAAGGGGAAGTCTTCTGGTTTTCACCCAATTCGGATATGAACGGTGACCAGCATCATATCGGGCAGGAGAAGCCTCGACGCCGCCGAGTTCATGTCCAGATTCCATAGCTTAATTGATGACAAGATTCGAAAGCCAATGGCCAGGAAAAGTAGGTAAACATGAGTTACACAACCGTTCGCCAAAGAAGCACAAGAGACTGGTTGAACCATTGATGGACCTCATAGGTGGGTGGGCCACCCAGACAGACACCGAGCATCCCGGAGAAGTTCGATGGAGACCGTATCCCTGGTACAAGAGGACGGACACAACAAAGAGATGGCTTTACTCCCCAGTAATATACAAGACAGTGGCTCCCTTGTAGTCTGGCCTAGAGTTATAATCCCTGCATAAGTCGAGGGGGAAGGGTTGAGGTGCAAAGGATACTGATCGATTCTCATTTTTTATTCGTCGCATCAGACCCTTGGTTCGTGACCAACACCATGTGGCGACGGTCGTCCTCGACGTTCCACTTCGACAGCTTTGATATCCCAATATGCCTATCATAGAAGAGATATCCAAGGGACCAGAAGTGGGGACTATCGACGCATTCGATGAAGCGATCGAACTCCTGTCGAAGGATCTGCCTATTCCAACCGAATTCATGGCAGACGATGTCCCTACCGGTCAGTCACTAACCCTGCAACGTATCACGGGTGCCTGACGACGAACGACAGACCCGGAGAAAGTGGCGAAGCTCAAGGAGTGGAAGAATGCGACTGAGATGCATTTGTACAAGCTGCAAGAGTATCTTCGTACGAAACCGGAGCTGGAGCTGGAGCAGCGAACACGGGTCGTCATCTCTGCTGGGTTGTTACGTGGTGAGGACAGCTTCTCGACATCGACGAT
>NW_024467198.1:2064619-2114445 GCF_000292625.1 Dacryopinax primogenitus
AGTGGAAAGAGCGTGTATTGTATGGATTACTCAAAGCGTGGGTCGAGGTGAGCGGGATCTTTAACAAGGATCAAGGTAAACGTTCACCGACTGCCGGGTAATGTGATAGGGACTCATAAAATGACAGATACGCTTACGCTGCTGGCTTCGCTCAAGGAAGTTTGGGACGAACTGCTTGTTGCGTGTCCCACGATCCCGCAGGTGAGCAGCACCCAGAGGCGTTCTTCATCCTCTGACGGGTAACGACAGGTTGAAGCTGCGCAATTGCAGACTTTGGACAAGAGGATGTTCCAGGCGCTTGTCACTGCTTGATATCCCTCTCGTTCGTGTAGCGTTATCGAGTGTATTATTATGCTGTATGCTGCACCGATGCTCTACACAATACCCTTGGCATGTGCGACTTCGGCATTGGTGATGCTACTCGTCGCCGCGCCGATGCCAACATTATTACTCAACACGACAAATTTGATATCCAATACTCCACATCTTCTCACTCGTCCCACGTTGACCCCTGCGCCCTCTTGATCATCCCTGTCCAACCTTGGTTGGGGTCGATCAACCTCTTCGTGAACAACAATAGCCTGTTTGGGTGCCGACGGGCAGTTGAGGGTTTGCGCCTCACACGTGTATCTCCGCATCGCATCCTTCACCTCCTCCGGGGAGGGTGCCGGACGACGCTTGAAGCTGACGCTGACGCACTCCGTGTGCCCCTCAAGCACGGGCACGCGGTTGCAGCTTGCGCTTATTCTGAGAGGGCTCTGCGCGTGCAGGTCAAATCCGGATGCGTCGGCGAGTACCCCTCCTAGGATCTTGCTTGTCTCCCACTCTATTTTCTCTTCCTCGCTCCCGATGTACGGCACCACGTTGTCCATGATGTCGAAGCTCGACACACCAGGGTACCCAGCTCCCGAGATCGCCTGCATCGTAGTAACAATAACGGCATCCAAGGGCCCGAAAGCTTCTTCCAGAGCTTTTAGAGGGATGACAATGCCTGTCGTGCTGCAGTTCGCGTTTGTCACGATGAATCCCCGTTGGAGGGAGCGGGCGGCTTGTTGTGCTGGAAGAACGGAGAGATGCGAGGTGTTCACCAGGGGAACGATCAACGGCGTGAGTGGATCCCGTCGATGGTTCTTTGCATTGCTGAACACCGGAAGTTCAGCAGCACAGAAGGCGGATTCTTAACAGATGTTAGGTTTTGCGGCAAGCGGTGGGAAGATCTACAGACCAATTTCGCCTGCATCTCCCTCTGCCAACCCACTGAATATGAGATCACATTCCTTCCACTTGTCATTCACGACACACTCCTCAACAACCATCTGGGCGATGTCCTCCGGCACTCGGGTCACCTGTTTCCACTTGACAACCTCGATGTACTTCTGCCCCGCAGAGCGTGCCGAGGCGCCGAGGACGTGGGTGTGCATATAGGGATGGAGAGCAAGTAGCTTTATGAATCGCTGGCCAACAGTGCCTGTGGCCCCGAGGATGCCGACTTTGAGCTGCCTTTGAGGCGCCATGGGTAAGCAGTCAAGATGGAAGAAGAGATGAGGATAAAGAGGACGTTGAGGGTTGAGTCAGGCACAGTATCGAAATTTCACAAGTCAGGGTCTTCTCCCACGCCCATCATCTTCCAACATGCGGCATCCAAGTGACCTGACAATGGTATTGATATTGCACGTATATATCGTCCCATTGAATTGTAGACGACACTATGGCGATATTCTCACCCTCATCGCCTTCTTGTTTCTTTATTCCACGACTGTGATCCCTGCCAATATGAAGGGTTCCTGAGTCTGAGGTACGCGGACATTGTACATTATTCAGACCGTAACATTCGCGCTTATAGCATTTCGCCCAGGTACGATCTTATGACCGACCAGGCCATCACTGTCCTCCTTATTCTGCCGTCAACTGAGCTAAGACTCCGATCACAAGCGACGAGAAAAGTGTTGGCCAATCAAGATGGGTCTTTTATCACCGACGCTTGCTGCTCCTTATCACCGTCGTCCCCGTATTCCGCCATTCCTTCTCACACATCAAACGTCGGCGTTACGCCGTCTTGCAGGGGTCTCGAGGTGATTCTCAACCTGTGGAAACGCTGTTGCCTTGCTTCTAGGCATACGGACGAATAACGGGGAAGTGGGGCTCGGGTTATGGCCGACACTGCGGTGTTCCCTCATCAATGCCTGTACATTGGCGGAGATGTAGGTAGGGGCTACCCCATATAACAAAGACCTGTTGAACAGGTCCCCCCCTCGCCGACTTCACCATGGATCATCACCCTGTTGTCCTTGTTACCGGAGTGAATGGATTTCTTGCATCAGCTGTGACGCTCGAGCTAGTGCGGCACGCCTTCAGGGTCAAAGGCACAGTGGTGAGTTGCTTCTTCACCTTCTTTGCTGCGTACATGAATATCCCCAGCGTTCTCAAGCCAAGGCAGATGCCTTTCTTGCAAAGTATCCCCACACGGCACAGAGCATCACCTTTGTGGTTCTACCCGTCTTAGACACCCCAGGAGCATTCGATACAGCGATGGAGGGTGTCGACTACGTTCTCCATCTCGCTACCCCTATCTTCTTCGGCTTCACAGATAACGAAAAGGAGATGCTCCGTCCGGCGATCGAGGGCACGCTCGGGCTCTTGCGCTCTGCTGCTAGGCATCCTAGGGTCAAACACGTGACAATGACGAGCAGCTTTGCTGCGGTGGAGAGGAATGGGTTCGGCAGACCGGGAAGGACGTACACGGCGGAAGATTGGAATGATACGACTTATGATGAAGCAGCTAAGGTGCCGCCTGGATCAGACACCCTTGTATATACAGCTTCGAAGGTCAGTGTTGATATCAACCCGCGATCTCCAGGATGCTGACGTTCTTCGGTCTAGGCATTAGCAGAAAAGGCCGCCTGGAGGTTCATCAAAGATCGGAAGCCGCAATTTGGGTTCACGACTTTCTGCCCACCGATGATATACGGTCCACCTTTGCAACCATTCGACACGGTTGACCAGCTAAACTTCTCCTGCGCTGAGTTGTGGGAAATCATGTGTGGCAAGCAACAGGATCTGTCGAGCACGCCTTGGCCGCAGTGGATTGATGTCAGGGATCTGTACGTCACCACATTCCGGCTGGCAAAAGACCTACTGAACAATATATTTCTAGAGCCGTACTCCATGTCGAATGATTGTGCAACCCCAAAGCTCGGAACCGGCGGTACCTGTGCAGTGCTGGGTTCTTCAGCTATAGCCAAGTTGCTCATATTCTCGCCACTGCCTTCCCAGAACAGGCACCGCGAATTGCCAGAAGTGATAACACTCCGCCAGATGTGGATTACCGTATCGATTCGTGCAAGGTTAAGAAGGACTTTGGATTAACCTTCACAACCTTGGAGAAGTGTGTAACGGACATGGCTAAGGTGTTATATGCGAAGGAGAGACAATGCCGCACATAGCATAACTTCGAAGGTGATACCTTGATTTAATATACGAAGATCCGCACAACGATTCCACCGCGGAAACCCATGGCTCGAAAGAAAATTGCAAAACTATCGGCCCATATGCCTCCTCATCGTGCCAAAGTGTATTCTATAGAACCCCTCTGCTGTATATGGGCTCTGAGCCGGTTAAGTTCACTCGCGAAGTACTTCAACCCGCCAAGTGTTCACTTTGTTGATCCATGATTGTAATAGCATCACCTTTGTGAGCAGTCCTTTGCGTTGATATGCGCCGGCCAGGTTCATGGTGGTCGTTCCGGAAAGTCGTCGCCTCGGACCATATTTCCGGTACGGCAGGGTACATTGTTGATTAATCCATCCTCACACAACAAACAGTTTCTTGCACCGTACATACCATCCACATCATCATTGCTCACGTGATCGTGAACCCGCCCAATTGTTCCACTGAGGGGTTTTTGCGAACAAAGTGGGTCGAAGGGCCGCGGTAACCACGCAAGGACCGGCTGCTTCGAAATCCATGCGGACGAACTTCCTCCGCATGGAACGTCCAGGGTCTTATTCCGTAAAGGGAAAGAACGACTGGTCTGAAATTAAGGTGATGTTGGCTATGAAAGGCATATATAAGGACCAAGATGGCCCAGTAATCGAGTCAGTCGACAAAAGATCGAATTGACAAGCATGGCGACTGAGACTGTTCTCATCACCGGAGCGACTGGGTTCGTTGGCTCGCATATCACTCTTGACCTTCTCGAGAGAGGCACATATAAGATCAAGGCAGTTGCGGTGAGTTTCTGGTCCAAGTCCATGGTCAACATCTAATAATAGGCCATCAGCGAAGCCAGGAGAAAGCTGACGCTTGGACGAAGAAATACCCGCACAGTAAAGGACATCGACTGGGCGCTCTTTGGGGACTTGTCAGCTCCCGGTTCTTTTGATGCCCTCATGTCTGGTGTCCATTATGTGATCCATACGGCGACACCAGTCATGCTAGGCTTCAAAGATAACGAGAAGGACATGCTGATCCCTGCCATCGAAGGGGTCATGTCCGTCATGCGCGCTGCAGCGAAACAACCGAGTGTCAAGCGTGTCATTATTACCGGGAGCTTCGGTAGCTGACGAGCCCGGACGTGTTTTCACCCCAGACGATTGGAATCCGACGACTTACGAGGAAGCGGCGAGGTCGCCCCCAGGTACGGCCGGCGTGTATTCCGCTTCGAAGGTGTGTTGTGTTTGGCCATGCGCTGAATCTTGTTGCTGAGCTGCAAAAGGCGCTCGCTGAGAAAGCCGCTTGGAACTTTGTGGAAAGTGAGAAGCCGTCATTCACTTATACCAGTCTATGTGCGCCGATCATCTACGGCCCTCCGGCGCAGGTGATCGACTCGATAGACAAGCTGCCGGCCTCTTGTGCGGAGATGTGGGCGATTTTTAGCGGGAAGCAACAGGATCTGAGCCACACACCTTGGCCATGGTTTGTGGATGTCCGCGACGTGTGGGTGCTTTAGTTGACTAGGTGTGGAGAGCGCTAACCGACCAGATTAGAGCGAGGTTGCATGTTGAAGCTCTTACGAACGACAAAGCGCAGAACCAGCGCTACCTGACTTGCGGCGGTTACGAGTCCTACAATCAGATCGCCCACATCGCGGCAACTGCGTATCCAGAGCAAGCGTACCGTATTGCCCCATCCGATAACTCTGACCCTCCGTCTCACGCGATCCTTGATTCAAGTAAAGCTCAGCGCGACTTTGGCATAACATGGACAAGCCTGGACAAATGTATTACTGACATGGCCGGAGTTATGTATGCGAGGGAGATTGAATTGGGGGCAACGCACCATGACTAGAGACCACAAACAGATCAATGAATGCACAATCCTGTGGGGGAATGATACAAGACACGCAAACAGTCCAAATGCACGTTGCTAATAAGATTTCATTGCGGGGATGAAACGATGCAAAACATGAAAAAAAACGATAGCGAGGTCATGAGAAGGGGACGTCGCGTGGAAGAAAGGGAAAATTAGGAACCATCATAACAGGCCATGGTCCTCAACCTCTCACGCACCCTCCTCAGGAGCAGCCTCATCATCCTTTGCCTCCGGCTTATCTGCGCTCTCTTGCATGTCAGACGTCCAGAGGGTAAGGTTGTCACGCAGGAGCTGCATGATCAGAGTTGAGTCCTTGTATGACTCCTCGGACAATGTATCGAGCTCAGCAATTGCATCGTCGAATGCCTGCTTGGCGAGGTGGCAGGCACGATCGGGTGAGTTCAGGATCTCGTAGTAGAACACGGAGAAGTTGAGTGCGAGACCGAGGCGGATGGGGTGTGTGGGGGGGAGCTCGTTGATAGCAACATCGGATGCAGCCTTGTAGGCCTCAAGTGACTTGTCGGCAGACTCCTTGCGCTTCTCGCCGGTTGCGAACTCGGCGAGGTAGCGGTGGTAATCACCCATCCTGACGCATAGATAAACAAACGACGCGTGAAAAACGTGAAAGAATGCGCATACATCTTGTGGTAGAACACCTTCGACTCGCCGGATGCAGCGGAAGGAATCAGGTGCTTGTCAAGAACATCAAGGATATCCTCGCAGATCTTAGCAAGCTCAGACTACGACACGCGTCAATCCCGTTGTTTCCGAGGGGGAAAATCGCCACATACCTCGATCTTCTCACGGTAGCCCTTGATCATAGCGACCTGCGCCTCGTTGCCCTTCGACTCCTCCTTTTGCTCAATGGAGGAGACGATGCGCCAGGAGGCACGACGAGCACCAATAACGTTCTTGTAAGCAACGGAAAGGAGATTACGCTCCTCAACGGTCAGCTCCTGATCTGAGGAGGCGACTTTCTTCATGTTATCGACCATCTCTGTAAGATTGACCATTTTAGGCAATCCGAACACGGGAAAAAAGAACGCGTGTATGCGCACCCTCGTAACGCTCAGCCTGCTCAGCGAGCTTGGCGAGGTAGACATGGTCTTCGCGGACGTGGGTTTCAGCCATCTGGAAAAAAAGGACGCGTCAGACGCGTGTTCTCTAATCTCTTCCTGGTGGCAGATAGACTGACCTTTGGAATGATAGAGTGGATTTAAGTTTGGATACGCTGTATAAGTATGGAAGAGGGATTCTACGGTGAAAAAGGTGTGGGTCAGTGAGGAGAGACACGACGAGGGGCAAAAAGAGGACTGACGGGAGAGTGGTCGTCAAGGACAGAAAGTGCAGAGAGGGGGGGTGACGATTAGAACGGGGCGAAGCAGAGGGTTATGATGCGCCGGCCGCAGAAATAGGGCGGCGAGACGAATGTGGGCCTAGGGTTACGGGATCTTTCCGCACGTGGAAGGAGTGTCCGGAGTCTGCCCATTCCGGCCTCGCCCTTTCCCCCCTCCTCTCTTCCTTCCCCTTGGCCCACATTCAGGGGAGATAATCAACGTTATCAACGTTGTTGTGGGCATGATTCATGCTGTGATTATTACATCTCCTTGTTCGAGGGCAAGTTCTGAATCTTCGTAATAACAGGGACGTTCCCGCGCGTTGGACGCGCCCACCTTAGCTGTGACGCGTAGTCATGCAGTGTAGTTTGAGCGCCATCAACACCGCGGACACCGCATGCCGATCCTGGTACGAACGCCCAAGGAACTGCCCGTTTTGATCGTCACTGGTTTTGTCGGGAATGAGCGGTGTGAGAGTTGTTTGGATTGTTCTAGAAGGCGTGCGACAAAGTTCATTCCCTGACAGTATTGTGTACCCCTTGCGAGAATTCTGAAGCTTGTTATTCTTCCTCCAGTTGTTAGAGGGTGCATTTGCCGAGGGTATTTGGAGCCCCGCCCGTATGCTCCACTCTTCGCAATTAGGAGGTGACGAACATGTCACGTTGAGGGGCGGAGCATAGGGATTCTTTGGGGGCACAAACCCCTCTACAACCATGACGTGACCTGCATGATTGGAGGAGGTAAGTTTGGATGGCAAAGTCGGATTTGAACAACGTCAGAAGATTGTAATATTGGGAGAGACGCTGGGCCCACTATTGACGACGTTACTGAGTGCCACTGTGGCTGATCTCCATATTATTAGTTTGGTGGTCTACAACAAGCTCATCCCTGTTTTCGATTCCGGCGCTGTTCGTTGTTTACCTGCGAGAATAACAATAGAATCTGTGGACAAAAGGGGCTGTCGATGCATAGGATTGGAGTTATCCACCGGACGGGGTTTATCACTTTTGTATTCTCAAGTTGACTAACTGTGCTTGGCACAAAACAGAGGGCGTCTGCGTGACGACAGCCATCTGACCACGCGACCCTTTTCCCATACAACCCGAGCGCAACCCCGACGCCGAGCATCCGTCCCCCACAAGCCCAACCAATCCCTTGCTCTGACACTGCGCCTTGTCCTGTAACGCTTGCTTGTTTGCTGTAGCTCGCTATCCCAAAGTTATCCCTCTGGTCCATACATGGACTCTGTCCCTCCTACACCCTCCATCGAATCATTAGATTTATTATCCGATGACGTCCTACGCGCCTCCACAACCATCAACGATCTCCTCTCGTCCTTCTCGCGCGCTACGACCCCTGATGGCACATCATTTGTCGGGGAACTACGTTGCTGTTGCGGAAGGGACGAATGCGAGAATTATGAGCGTTGGACAAAGATGAGGGAGAAGATGGAGAAGAGGCTGAATTTGAGCGCAGGTAAGCAACCGTTTCACTTGCTGCTTCACGAGCTAATAAGAGCGTATATAGAGATTGGTCAGGCCCTGCTGCAGAGGAATGATGCGTACATGCGTCAACAAGATGTTCAGACTAAAAAGGTACGCTCATAGGGGTGCGTCAGCTAAAGCGTGTTCTCACACGTGCGCAGGTCGAAGAGCTCGAAAGGAGGCACCGGGAGGCTATAAGTCAACTGTCCGCCGTGCGGCAGGCTAACGACCAACTCGTGGCACGGATGTCAGATCTTGCAAAGCAGAATGGCACAATTGAAAAGGTTCGTGTTCGTGTTCTTCACCGTTTGGTACGTATCCCTAATACTGTTCCTAGCGATTGTCACAGTCCCAACTGAACCTTGATCTTGCGGATGCCTCCAACCGAAGTTTGTTGCACGAAGTCGCTGAGAAGCGCAACTCCTTGCAGAAGTTGCAGCATCACAGCGCGCGATTTTCTGGTTTACAGGCACGAGTCGATGACCTCACCCAGGAGAACAACGATCTTCGAGATGAAATGAGCGAACATGATCGTCGGACACAGGCTGCGGAGTCGAGAGCTGCTGCGCTAGCTCAGCGATGCGAGGATCTGGAGTTGGCCATACAGAGAATAGAAGACTCGCGTGACGCGGATAAACAGTCGCAGGAAGAAGCAATGCAGGAGCTCGTTACTACCGCTCGCTCGCGGATCGAGTCTATGCGTTCGACGCTAGCCCAGACGTCCGGATCGGCCTTCATGTCAAGCACGGAGATGGCAGAGGTACTCGAGGGGTTGGTGACAGATAACGAGGCGCTGAAGCGGGACAATGGGGAACTGCGGAATCTGCTGGTGGAAACGAGGGAGAGCTCGAGGGCACTGCAGGACGAACTGGACGAGTTGCGTGCCATGGGCTTTGGGGGACGGCCCTTGCAGACTGTGGATGAAAAACTTGGAGGTGCCACAAGCCCGTTCAGCCATAGTCGGCGGATATCACTGGCGTCAGTGAATGGCGTTAACCATTACCGGAAGACCAGCTCGGTCAGTATTCCCACAGCTATGCCCTATCGCCGCACGGAGCAACTCGCAACGCCCTCGCTCCCATCGTCAGTTCCACATTCACCGCATATACGCAGCATGTCACCTGGAATGCGAAGCGTATCTCCGGTCTTCGCTTCTTTCGTGCAGGCGCAGCAGGCCAAGGCATATGGGCGCGAGCCCGTCCGGAGCCCTCGAAGTTTCGCAACGAACGACTTGTGTCCACTCTCTCCCGATTCTCAAGCGCAGGACTCCTTCCCTCGTCCGCCATCCCGTCTCAGCTCAGAGTACGAGCCTGAAACGAGTACCCAGGAATCGCAGGACCTCGAGTCGGAGCCTGTCAAGCCTAAGACACGCCCTCTGATGCTCCTCAGCCGATCAAGAGGTGTGCAGGCTGATTTATTGCCTACATTCGATCCTCCAATCTTGGATGACGACACGAGCACTCCCATTTCTGGCCGTTCAAGAACAGTCACGATGGAAGAAGTCCCAGCTGGACAGACTCTGCCAGAACTCATCTCACGAGTTACTGGCCTTATGAATAGGCTGAACCAAGCTGATGTGGCGACACTCACTCAGAGGCTCAAACGACAACGCCTTGCAGGAGATGTAGGACACCTGTCGAAGACGACGATCAAGTCTATCATTGGCGATGTCAACGGCTTGCGCGCCGACTTCCACGTGGCTATCAATGGTGCAGCTGCGCAGGAGAGTGAACTATCGAAGGCCGACCTGCGAGCACTTATTAAGATCTTCAAAGATCTCATCATCCACCTCGCACATCTGCGTGAGATTGTCAATGATGTTACGTTGGATCCGTCATCCGCAGCAAAGTTGACAGAGTCGAAGCCTCCGGTAAACATTGCTGCAGAAGAGCTGAAAACTCTCCGAAGACCTGCGTCTGCTATGGGAGGATGGATCGCGCCTATTTCAAAACTGTTTGGCGGAAGTCCTGACATGGACGAAGGAGCATCTTTCGCCACTAGACCGAAACCATCCACCGGCTTGGGGTTGGCACAGCCTATTCCCAAGCCAGCCCCAAAGCTCTTGCCAGAAGTTGCGCCATCCGTCACAACCGTCAATGTCGAGTTCGTTGGTTCAGGAGTCATCCGACGGGCCGTATCCACCGCTCCTCGCGATCCTGTGGTGCAGCTTCCTCCCTCTCCAGATGCTTCTGTAGGGCATCCCGAGCTGCAGCCGGCCCCCATCGTCGTTGCTGGTGACCAGACTCTCCTCCATCCCCGTCCAAGAAGACATGATGATGGTCGACGAGAGCAACTGCGCAGTATTTTCGCTGGTTCGAGAATGGCACCTCCTTCAGAAAGCTGGGTGGTGCTACCCCGTCCAAAGCCGAGCTTGGCAGGAACGTCACTGGACATCAGAGATGCAGAAAGTCGAATAGGGGCTTCGAAGAGGATGTCAACCCATGTCGATGCAATGCTCGATTCATTACAGCCTCCTCCCAGCCATGTGCCAGCTGACTTCCATCCCACACTACTGGATCGTACACTACGCCGGAGAGGGCTATCAGATTCATCCATGCACTCAACGTTCATGCAAGCTGCCCCAGTGGGTAGACTCATCACTCCAGCTACGTTGTCCATTGCAGCATCTGATGCAAACAGCACATCAACCCCTCCCTTATCCAACGTTGGGTCATATTCAGATCGACCTTCGATTTTGCAATCATGGTCGCGGAAGGTGTCTAATCTCACATCAAGTGTTATGGGCTCTAGTATGTTATCGAGTTCGCCGAGAACGGCAGAATTCCCGCCCACGGAGACAGACCCTCCACTGGAAACGCGATCGGAAACACCAACACCACAGATTGTTGTGCGGAAGCCGTCAGTTGCAATGCCGATCAGCATAGTTGGCACCGCGCGCGATAGCCCAGAGGGCTACGGAAGTTATCGACCAGAGAGTTATGTACGCCGTCAATATGTCAGCAGGGACGGGAAGGATTATTTGTGATTTTCTTGCTTATTTCTTTTCTGGGTTTCGGGTATGTTTCCAAGGACTTGCACGCAACTATGGCACACGTGTATTGTGTAACAACTCGCGCCTCTTGCATAATGTTTTGCATATCTTGTTGTCAGTATGAGTCAGTTCTGTGATCACTTAATAATGCACGGCAATTTGACCAATGGCCGGAAGCAATTTATCATCTTGGAATATGGCTATCACAACACAAACGGCATTGTTGGTCGAGAAGTCCCTAATTGAAGGCAAATGGCGCTCTGAGATAGACGAATTTACCGCTCAACTGCCCATTGAACTTGCTCATCTAGTTGTGGACGGAAAATTCTCCCAGGTCCTCGAGCACAAAGAAGGCAGGCGATTCTTTCAGTCTCCCTCGTCCCTGAATTCTTCGCGGTCGGGACGTATTAACGACCTCTTGAGCCCTTTCGCACAAGGCCTAGAGGCAGAGTTGACTCGATTAGCTGTCGCCGTCGCTTGCTTGCATTCCTTCATACAAGTGAATTGGACTGGGCCGGCGCTAGACATCAAGCCGGTTGAGCTGTTGTCGGACAACTCTGCCCTTACCGAAGAGGATCTGAACCGTCAATCTATTGAGGAACTTTGCTACGGAAGCGAACCAGCATACCATCTGGCTCAAGTTCCCACTTTATTTCGTCTGGCCCAACTTTTGCTAGAACAACCTTACGATCACATAACCACGATTGACTGGTGGCGCCTCAGAGCATCTTCGTTGCATCAGCATCTCCTAGACGAGCCTGTGGCGTTCCCGACAAATATCCTCCCGCACGTAGATCAACTGATAAAGCATCTCGATGGAGAGCCGGATCTTCAGGGTCGTCTTTGGATCGAACGTGGGATCGCACATCATTTGGTCGGCAGTGATACCATCGCTGGCGAGAACTTCATTAATGCTGCTCGTGCTACTGGGCTGCAGTACGAAGTATCAGGCGCGTTGGGCAGAAGAACCAAATTCCAGCACGATGCTGTTACTCAACTGGTGCTCCTTGCAGAAAGTCGAAAACGAAACGATACCGTGATCGATGCGACATCAAACGACGAAGAAAAGCCGGCGGTTTCAGAAAAACCAATGCAGGCAGAGCAAAAGAAAGACATGCCCGAGGCACTTCTATTGAATGACGACACTCTTCTAGAGCATACAAAGTTTACCGCATCCTCTGCAAGTGCAGGTGCTTTGTCACACATCGATCCTCAAGCGCAACCCGCTCTCGATCCGTTGGATCAGTGTATTTTGCTTTCCCTTTGTCTGAACGTGAAGAACACATCACCCGTCCACGGCCTCACATCTGAGCAGATGTATGCGTACGTCGCACGCGTATTATCCCACCCGAAGAACTGGACCGTCTATACCATGGCTCTCCTTCTCCGATCCCGGCTTGAAGCGAAGCGAACGCGCACCGTTGAACGCTCCACATTCCAGCTACAGGCACTCATAGACCAGATGCCGACATCAGACTCGACACTCTCCGAGCGGCTGCTGTATTTCCATTCGCTGATCCTGCCCAGCAAGTGGGAGATGGAGCGCGAGCTTGCAGTGCGATACCTCTCCCTCGGCGTTGTTCGTTCTGCTCTGGACATCTTCGAGCGCCTCGAGATGTGGGAGGAGACGGTTCAGTGCTGGCAGTCACTCGAAAAGCCGGAGAAGGGGATCGCGATTGTGCGTGACCTGCTGGAAGGGAGGAAGCAGGAGGCGGACGTTGTGTTGCAGAGGGGGAAGACGACGCTCGAGCCGCAAAGGCCGAAGCTAGACAAGGCGAGAGAGGCTAAGCTCTGGTGCCTGCTCGGCGATTTGGAGAAGGACAAGGCACTCGAGCACTATGAACGTGCATGGGAGGTCTCCGGAGGATCGTCAGCCCGTTCGGCCCGATCCCTCGGAGGGTACCATTTCGCGCAAGGAAACTTCAAGAAGGCGATACCATACCTGCGGCGGGCGACGCAGATCAACCCGTTGTACAGCAGGACATGGTTCGTGCTTGGTTGCACCTATATCCGGACAGAGGAATGGGTCGAGGCGAAGATGTGCTTTTTGCGATGCGTTGAGATCGATCAAGAGGATGCGGAGAGCTGGAGCAACTTGGCTAGCATGTACCTTAGGATGGGCGAGGCGGGAGAGAAGGTAGAGCTAGGGAGTGAGGATGTCCCTGCAGAGGGCGAGGAGGTAGGGGTGATCCTACGAGATGGCTCTTGCATCTGACAAATTTACACAGGAACCAAAACCGGAAGACAAAGAGGCTTTAGCTGGCGCCATCCCGTTCAGTAACAAGCTGCTTGCCTTCCGAGCGCTCAAGCAAGGTCTGAGATTCTCGTACGAGAACTGGCGCATGTGGAATAACCACATGATCGTCGCTGTGGACGTGGGCGAGCTGGCAGAGGCTTGCCGTGCTCTCGGCCGGGTGGTGGAAGAGCGTGCGGAGAGGGATGGGGAGTCATGCGTCGATATGGCGGTCTTGGAAAGGTTGGTGAACGCTGTCACCCGCGTGGCGAACAACACCGTCGATGGTGAGGACGTGCGTGCCGCAAGGCAGAATCCAAATGAAGGGCATGGGCTTAAGCGTCGCGTGACGGACCTGTTTACGCGCATCGTCCTCCCACGCATCTCGAATTCAGCGAGGATATGGCGCATGTGGGCGCGGTTGCTCGTTTGGGAGGGCAAGTGGGGCGAAGCACTCGACGCACATATGAATGCCTACCGCGCTGCTGTGGTCAGCGACGAGCGTGTGGAAGTAGATTTAGAGAACTGGAAGGAGGCGGTAGGCGAAGTAGAGGAGATTGTAGAGCTGATGCGGAACTTGGGGCCAAGAGCGGCTGAGGAGGGCAAGGGTGGTATGAAGGACTGGAAGTTCCAGGCGAAGAGCGTCGTCAGGACTTTTATGGGGAGGACGAAGGCGAACTTTGGGGATGAGCCTGAGTGGGAGAGACTCACGGAGCTACTGGTGGAGCTGAGGAGGGCGGAGTAGAGAAATATAGTAGTGTTGTATTACATTTTCAAATGTTGGATAGAACAAGTACAAGGGGGAAGTGTTGGGTATCAAGAGCGCGGGTATATTCAGTCGATCGCAAGTTCAATCATAAACTGGAACAAGGGTTATCAAACAATTCGAAAGGAATAATAACTTCATACCATGTACGAGACCTGCCAGATAACGTCACTACGTATTCGCAGCATAGCAAGATGTGGCTTACCATAAAACAGCGTCCAGAACAGGATGAAACTTGCAATATTCTCCTGTCCAGGGTTGATGATCTCCCACCATCCTCCCTGAACATAGCGGTCCACATCGCCTTTACACTGTATGCTCCAGACGACGGCCGTTGTAAGGAGGATGCTGGCGAAGAAGAGAGCGAAGCCCCAGTAGTTCTCGAGCCCTAGGACACCGGCGACCGAGCCTGCAAAGGAAGTGCAGAGCCATTTGAGCGTAGATAGCGATGCGGCGTTGTGTGCCAGATGGGGCTGGTAGAGGAGCTGAAGGTGGGCGTCGTCGGCGGACATGCTGGCTTGGTCGGTCTGCGCTGCTGAGGTTGGGTGATGGGCGACGTGCTCGAAAGGAAGACGGCGGCCCTGAGAACCTAATATGGAAATTACGGGAGCAAAACTCACCTTTCCCTTTCTCTGCAGCAGTTGAACGTCGTCCGCCACTATCACTTTGCACCTCCTCTGTAGCATCAAGCACAAAAAAAATGGACAACAAGCGGCGCGCGCCTTCTCCCCCGTCCACATCCAGTGCAGTCACAAAACGCGCTCGGCAAGACTCGTCCGGCCCGCCGGCTAACAACCAAATCGCCATCTCATCTGGTGCAGACGCTGGGAAGGCACTGGTGAGGAGTGTGAAGCGGACAAGTAGCTTGGACGCGCCTATTGTCAGTCTTGCGGGAGCACATTCGGTGAGTGGGATTTTGGGAGCTTGGAAGTTGCGGACTTATGTGAATGTTCGCAGGCGGAGATATTGTCGTGTAGATTCGACCCGACGGGGCAAAATGTTGCTGCCTGTTCTGCGGACCGAGGGATCTGTGAGTTCATGGCGTTCTGTTGTGAATCCCACTTATACGCCCAGCACTGTGGCGCACATATCCCCCAAATACGAATTACGCGTTGCTAACCACAATCCACAAAGCGCCTGTGCTAGACATCCAGTGGTCCCTCACGCGACCCGAGCTGTTCTCTTGTTCCGCAGACAAGGTGGTCGCTGTTACCGATCTGACGACTGGGACGCGCACGAGAAGGTGGAGAGGCCACACGGGCGTAGTGAATACTATCGATCGTGCCATCGCGGGGGGCACTGAGCTCGTGGCGAGCGGGAGTGACGATGGTTATGTATGCATCTGGGATGGGGACGAGAAGGACGCCGTAATTGAGTTAGCCGTGGGAAGCCCCGTCACTGCTGTGTGCTGGAGCGGGGATGGAACGCAGCTATTTGTTGGAGGGTTAGATAATGTTATTAGCGTGAGTGGGCTGCTTAACCCTGGAAGGGAGTTCTGACCCGTGAACAGGTGTTCGATCTGCGAAGGGAACAGATAGTATACTCTCTTCCCGGGCACACAGACACGATCGCAAGCCTGGCGCTGTCCCCCTCACACAACCATCTCCTCTCGACCTCGTTCGACAGCACGGTAATCATCCATGATATCCGACCTTTTTCTTCTTCCCCAACACGCGTACACCGTACGCTGTATGGCGCACCAGCTGGGAACGAGAATGCGCTGCTACGGGGAGCGTGGAGCCGGACTGGGGAGGGATGGGTCGGTGTGGGAGGTGCGGACCGGACAGTGACAATATGGGAGGTGGACAGCGGCAAGGTGGTGTATAAGTTGCCTGGGCACAAGGGGACTGTGATGGCTGTTGACTTTCACCCAAAGGAGCCTATTGGTGAGTATCTTTGGTTGTTGATTGGAAAACGCTCATTGATTTTGTAGTCCTTACTGGGAGTAAGGATGCGACGATGCTACTGGGTGAGCTGGACAACACATAGCTTATATTATTACAATGTAATTTCTGTGTTTATTACTAGTCTAGTAATGTAATAGACTACAGTGCTTAGTAGTAGATAACCCCTTCAAGTAAGAAAAAGGATCCGTCCACGTGTTATCCGATTATGTCTCTTTGCCTGATGCGGACTTGATGAGCAAACAACGACCGCCACCCTTTCCACGTCTATCATCTCTCTGTGCTGGTTGGGCGCATACATCTCCTGCTTCACTGTCAACCACCACCATCCTCTTGCGTACGGTGTACAACTACAGCCGTACCCTCTTGTCACCGTCTACCTCTGGGCAGCAGTCATTCAACCAGGAACCCGGAAACACAATGCCAGAGTTCGTATATGCGCTACACGACTTTGTCGCAGAGCACGAGGACGAGATCCCGTTCAGAGCGGGAGAAAGCATAGAGATCATAGAGCGCGACGACGAGTTTGGTGATGGATGGTGGCAGGTATGCAGTTCCCTCTTCTGCGCTGTGCCGCGGTTGGGGGGTGATGAGCTGACAATTACGTCTCTCTGGGGTTTAGGGAAGGAACCTCGCGGGCAAGACGGGTCTCTTTCCCCAGAACTATACCACCTCCTCCCCGCCATTCCCGATGTCTGCTTCCAACCTCTCTCAGTTTTCTAACGCTCCCTCCGAGCCACCCGCAATTGCCCTCTCCGTTCCCGGCGCCCCTGAAGGCTCATCCCAGATGGCACAGACGTTGGGCGACGTGCAGGAAGCGCTGGACCAGCTGGGTGCAGGGAGCAGGCTCACCCCGCATGATGCGGATAGAGGGAGTGTGAGCATCGCTTCTGGTACAGATGACGAGAGCGAGCTGGAAGCTGATCCCGAGAGCGCACGCAACTGGGGAAACAGACAGTTGTTGGCCGAGTCGGCTAGAAGGGAATTGGCCGAGAGGCGTATACGGGAAATGCGCGAAGCCCAGGCACCGATACCCATCCCTCTGGCGATGTCGGATGATAGCGAGAGCGAGGGGGAAGGGGACGCTAGGGAGGAGGACGAGCGTGAGGGTGCCCAGGCTGCTGTTAACGGCCTCGCCAGCCAGAGGACGAGCTTCCAGCCGGACACGCCGAGACTTGGTGCTCCCTTTGGAGGCACAGGCCAGATCGGCAATACCCGCCCGCTCGAAACGCATTCCCGCCAGGGTTCAGCAGCTGGAAGTCTGGCCTCCCTTCCGATCCCAGCACCGAACGCCTTCCCTGCGCATATGACGGTCCTCAGCATGGACCAAGCACCAGAGCAATCGAGCCCGGTGTCTCCACCTACTGCGACTTCTATCACTGCGATTCTTGAGATACCTACTCAAGAAATAGAAGAGCCGACCCCCAGGCTGGGTGATTTCAACCGCACAAGAATTGAAGGTGCGCAGATACCCTTGCCTGTCTCGCCTCCGCCGCAAGAGGGACTCGCAGGACTCCTCCCTTCTTTCACCACCATTCCTCCGCCTCCTGGTAACGTCCTTTCCTCCATGCCACGCGCTCCAGCCATTGTTGCGCCTCGGGAACCCCCACCGGTGCCTCTACCGACGGTGGTTGCAGCATCTGCACTGGCGCCTCCCTTCCTTGAATCCTCCGTGACTTCGAACAGCTCATACGGCCCAGAGACGTACGCTGCACCAATGCCGTCGCCTCCCCTAGCCCCGCCTCCTACCTCCCCGATGCCTGCCATTGCACCATCCGACCATCCTGCGGACCCGAACACCTGGTCTACCTCGGATGTCCTTGCCTGGCTCTCTGCCAAGGGGTTCGACAGCACAATCCGGGACAAGTTTGAGGAGCAGGATA
Organism: Dacryopinax primogenitus; assembly: GCF_000292625.1. Classification (NCBI taxonomy): domain Eukaryota; kingdom Fungi; phylum Basidiomycota; class Dacrymycetes; order Dacrymycetales; family Dacrymycetaceae; genus Dacryopinax; species Dacryopinax primogenitus. Next base: position 2,082,529 of record NW_024467198.1, read on the forward strand.
TAACAGGCGACGTGCTGCTCTCCCTGGACATGGCGCTCCTGAAGGACGAACTGGGGATCACTGTATTTGGCAAGCGAGTCAGGCTGAACAACGCTATCAACGAGCTGCGAAAGAGTGTCGCTCCTCCCGCCCCTGCTGCTGCTGCGCTGGGCCCTGCCACACCGGCAGGAACGCTCGGTGGAAGCCCAGGACAGGGACAAGACACTACTCCCGCAAATGGTCAAACAATCCCGCACGGACTTGTACTGAGTCCTGAGAGCGCCCCGAAGACGAACGAGATGAACCCCTTAGAATGGACCACGCCTTCTCTGACTGGGGCTACGACGGCGATGCAAACGCCGAGCTCGAAGACTGACGAGTTGGTCGCTGCGGCGGGTTTATCGGGGACGGCGTTGGTTGGTTTGGGGCTGGGAAGTCTCAACCGGGAGGTACGCGGGTTCCATTTAGTTTGGTGGGATGGCTTGCTGACACGTGGTTACGGTGCAGCGCCCTTCGTACCCCTCATTTGGTGGATCAGATGGGACGGGCAGCGTGCGGGGTAAACGGTCGACCCTTGGAAGTATAGACCCGAATTTCATTCCTGAGGAAGACGAGACGCGCGAGGGAATAGAGACATACGAGGTGAGCTTCACTCCTTGCTAGATAGGGATATGATGCTAATGATGCGAGCAGGCGGACCGGGGTTCTATAGCAACCTCGAGGCACCAACTGACTGCCGAGCCTGGGGCGACCGAAACCGAGACCACCTCGGCCCCTGACTCACTCAAGCATTCTCAGGCAAAGGATACCCCTCCTTCGTCGATCCCCCCTAGCCCAAGCAAGCGGGCAAGCGTGGACAGCCCGTCGTCCGCTTTCCCAACCGTCGCGGTGAGGAGATCTGGGAGCGCGAATGGGTTGAAGACCAAAAAGCAGATGGAAAGCCAGAAGGACAGCAGGCTCAGTTTCTTTTCAGGTTCGTTGGGCAAGAATAGGAAGCCGGCGCCGAGGTATTCTGGGTATGTTCTTCTCTATCTGAATACCGCGAAATTGCTCACACGTATGACCAGTGATGGTTTGCCGTCGGATTCGTCCCCCACCACTGCTACCTCGGCCGTGTCCGAAAAACGCTCGCTAGCCCGGTACCTTAGTGGCTCAACCCACCGCAAGACTCCGTCTGTACAGAGCAACGTCCGTCACTCCTCTGGAACGGGTTCGATCAGCATCAGCTCCCCTATCCCGAACACCACTAGCCCAACATCAGAAACCTCCCACGAAGCTTCCCCAAATGTTCTGCGGAAACGGCTTTCCTCTTCCCCAGGACAGAGCGATGTGCGCTACAGTGTAAATGGAGCTACTGGTGGACCGGCTATGGGACCCACGTCTCCCATCACGGAGAAGACAGAGAATGCACTCGAGAAGATCGGCATTCCGGATCATCAAGGGTGGATGCGCAAGAAGGGCGAGCGATACAGTTCTTGGAAAAACCGGTACTTTGTGCTCAAGGACACGCATCTGTACTATTTGCGCAGCCAGACGGTATGTGCTGTTTGTTTTTGTTGTTTAGACAAAGCTGATGGAAATATGCTCCAGGAATCAAAGATTAAAGGGTACATCAACGTCACTGGCTACAAGGTCATCGCGGATGAGAATGCGAACGTGGGCAAATACGGTTTCCGTATTGTGCACGAGACCGAGAAGCCGCATTACTTCAGCTCGGATGAGCAGGTCGTCATTCGTGAGTGGATGAAGGCCATCATGAAGGCCACTATTGGACGTGACTACTCGAGTGCGTAATGATCGTTCAACTCAGTCCATGTGCTGATGTGATAAACAGAACCGGTCATTTCGTCCTGCCATATCCCCACTATACCACTGGCCGTCGCACAAGCTATGAGCCCTGCGCCTCGGCCCCCTTCGCCGGGCCAGCGAGAGGCCACACAGCGCGCTCTACGTCCCTCAAACCCTGACAAGTTGTCCGACAGGGACGCTGCCGTGCTAATGCTTGCTGTGAAGGGCCAGGACCGACCGGGAGATGAGAGGCTACGTGCAAGGGTTGAATCGGTTTTCACGGTCGCAAGTGCGGATAGCAATGATTTCAGAGAGGCGAGGATTGCCGAGCCAGCATCACCAGTGCCGCCCAGGCCGAACAGGGAGACCAGGTTCCCCCGGGCAAAAAAGGTGCGCAATGAATCAGAAATATCACGAGGTGGCTGACATGGATGCAGTTGAGTGCACATGACCAAGAACTGCTAGACTGGGTGAATGCCAACCTGCCGGTGTCGACGCCCAAGTCTACCGACCTTGCTCATTCATTCGCATCCGGGCTGGTGCTGTTCCGTTTGGTCGAGAAACTATCTGGCAAGGTCCAAGGCGTACCAGACGCATTGTTTATGGCTTCATTGGATTCGGAGGACAGCTTTGAAGGATTGTTCAAGTTGTTTGATATCATGGTCGAGAATGGAATTTCCACTGCGGACGTCAGCATGAGTGACGTACATACGGGGGATACCAAGAGCATTGTGCAGCTGGTGCAGAGTGTGAAGAGGTGGAACGATGCACGTTGATATTGGACATGGCCTATTGGAACTTTTGAGGATGACTTTTTGTGACGAACGATTACGATGTGTTTTATTGGCGAATTGAATAGTATATGGCTTCTTGATACCATAATATTCTGTCTGAGCATTGTGAGAAACGAGTCATCTTGATGCCGGATAAATTGTTATCGGCTCCGTTGTACATTAACGCTCTCAAAAGTTGTCGTCGAGGAGGCACTTTTTCTCTGAGCCTTTTCTCCTTCAGTCTCCCTTGTACTCTTACCATGTCCTGGAGACACACTGTATCAACACCACGAGCACGATCCTGGGCAAATTTAGCAACTCGACGGGCACATTCATCATCATCAACGGTCACAGAACAATCAAGAGCTGAGGACAGCCCTACGGCGTCAACATCGGCATCTACTGTCTCACCATATACAGCAGGCAGCGCTAGTGCCAAGTTATTTTCCGATGCACTTACTGAAGAACAACGTCCACCCTCCGCGCGGATCCAGCAGCTCCTGAACAAGGAAGAGAACTGGACTGGTGATGAGAGGATCGAGGATACGGTATTGAGAATGTTAGTGGATAAGTACAAGCCATTAAGAGGAGGTACGGTACGCACTGCGGAGGAGAAGATTAGGCAAAGAAAGGAGGAGGTCATCCGACCCTCCATTGGACTGAAGCACGAGGAGAAGGAGGAAATAGGACAGAGAATTGTGATTGCTCCGGTATCTACGTCGAAGCCAGTGGTGGATCCTGCAACTCACCGGCCTTGGCACACTACGTTCCGGGCACCATCTCACAGTACTACTTCGCAGGTCAAATACGGCAACCCCATTCGCTCTAGCCCTTCGAACAGCAAGACTCCCCAGCTCCCTGCTGATACACTTGCAGACCCGCGGTTAAGAGCAGCGGCCAAGCTCGCTAGGAAGAGGGTGGAGCATGCGGGAAGGATTGTAGGAGCGAGGGAGAGGACGCTGGATTATCGACTTGGGACGAGAGGGACGGGTGGCAGAGCGGAGAATCCCACAAGTATGAGAGGGTGGACGTCACTAGTTGAAGATATGATTGAGGTGAGTTGCATTCGGAAACTCTTGTGACAATGGATGACTGAGTTGCGAACAGCAAGCACGCTTGGCTGGCCAGTTTGATGAGCTCAGCGGGAGGGGAATGCCGATTGTGCGAGAGTTGGAGGAGAGCAACCCATTTCTAGGGAGAGAAGAGTTCTTCATGAACAGGATCGTGAAGCGGAACGGCGCCGCACCGCCGTGGATTGAGGTGCAGAAAGGTATGTCATCAAGGTCATCGAAGATATTAAGAGTGGCTAAGACGCTCTGAAGAGGTAGAAGACGCCTTAAACACCTTCAGACGCATCATACAAGAGTCTTGGGTGCGACGGGCAACTCGCATGCTCACTCACTCCCAACCGCCCAATACTCTTCGGCATATGTCACTGCTTGCCGCCTCGCGCTACCGTGACGCCGAATGGGAGCGACGAGAGCTGGGGTACCACACTACCGCTATCGAGGAGATCAATGGACTTATAAGGAAGTACAATGCGATGGCGCCGTATGCGGTTCGGAGGACGTATGTGACACGAGAAGCAGAGCTGCAGAGGATATTCGAGCAGTCCGGGGACGAGATCGTCAAGGCTTTCCGGAATGTCTATGGGCCGACACTTAGCGGACACAGTGCAACTGGTGTGGCTGATGAAGAAGAGAGCAAGGGAATGGGCCCAGGGTTAGGGAGAGCAGATCCGAGTGGAAGGATGGTGGGGTTCAGCTTGAGGGTGTTGATTGCACGGTTGATCACGAAGTTGTCGATGTAGTCAAATTAAAATCAAATTGTAGGCTCTAAACTACCAACATGACGCCAAATCTCTCTTCAATAGGGAGCCACCAGGGAAATGTATTGTTGCACTCTTTCTCCTCGGACGACACCGGGGGATTTACCTCCTCTTTACTATCCCCAGAGAGTAGATCCGGAGATGGATGTCGATCACACGTGGCAGACGACAGGTATGCGTCCACGAGGCTGAGGAATGTTGGTCCCCTGCGAGTAGAATAAAGGGAAACCGTAGAACAACAGTCGTAGAACGCGCCGAATTTCGGTGAGCTAAGAGGTGAATTAGCGAGCGGAATCTGGCACTTCTGCCTCATGTTGGCCTCGTGTCTCGGACACCCCTAGAACCAGCAAGGGCGTGGACGAAATGAGGCAATCACACCCTTTCGCCCTATAAGACTCCCGCGGGTTTGCGCACCCCTGCCAGCTTTTCTCTCTCCCCTACGCCCTCATCTCACGACTTTCAGTTGTACCATCATCACCTTTTTCATTTGCTCTGCATTTGCATCTTGCAACTATGAAGGCCTTCACATTCATCTGCACCCTGCTGCTCGCTTTCCTCCCGTTCACTTGGGCGGGCCTTGGCCTCGTCGATGACTTGGCCGTGCGCCCTTTTTGTTTCGTCACCTAAAAATTCAAATACTCATCCTGAACATAGCCCGGAGATATCGTATCCGTCAACCGCCCGGGTGTAGCGGATGAGCGCGAGGGCCTGGTTACTGACACGTTTGTGGACGCATATGTACGCACTTCCTCCCATACCTGTCTAGACTTCTTGTGCTAAAAAAGGTATAGGGCAGACAGATCGTCACTGTGCAGCTTGACCGCGGGGAGATGTACAGGACCTGGTGCGTATCTTTTTCCCAATGCTTTCTGGTCATCATGCTGATACGGCCTACAAGGTACCCTTATGTGCGCAAAGTCGTCCGCAAGACGTACTATACCGTCCCGCAAGAACCGAGGAACTACCGTTCGTACGAGTGGGCATATGGCGGGGAGCGGATATACGGCGGCTATGTGCTGTGATCTTGTCTGTCTTGGTGATTGGTTGTCGTACATAAATCGTCGTGGGTTGCGTCTCCTTAACAACGGGGCTACCTGGACTATTAGCGTCTGTTGCTTTCACAATGTTTTCCTTGACATTGGTCATGACATCGATGATGATGATTAATGACCATGAAAAGGCGAGAATGCCATGCCTGGTATAAAATGCTGCCCTAGCGTACATTGCGTGGAACTCCTCAATCGTCGTTGTGTCCAGCGGTTATAAAAGTACACAAGGCTTGGTGCCCAAATACAGACTCGCAGCCCGTCCCGTATTACAGTTTTCCAACATCTTGCCGCTCCTCGCCAACAACAGTAGCTGTCCCCTCACTTGGCGCAGGTTCAGGCGTCTCGCTTCCCTCTCTAGAACTGCTGTCAATATCCATGCTCGACTCTGCCGCCAACTCCAGCTTGTGCCCGTTCTCCGTTCGTCGCCCGTTTCGAATCTGTACGCTGTGCACGATCCGCCCGCTCGTCTTGTCCGCCTTTTCTCCCGTCTTCTGTACTGCGACAGGATTTGGCGGCATCTGTATCCGCTCGTAGAACAACATGAACGTCCCCGCTGTCTCTCTAAGCACTGCACTCAGCCCCACCTCCTCAACATTGTCGTCGCTCATCCTCAACCACCCCGCATAACGGCCGCTATACTGGTCCCTCACGGGTCCATAAACACGGCAGTCCTCGCAAATACAGTCGAGGGGGCAGGAAAGCGTGGGTGGGGCCCAGCGAACTTTGGTGTTTGGAGGTGCGGGTTTCCGTCGGAAGGCAACATAGTGTCCGTAGGAGTGGGTGCCGTAATGGCACACGACGGCATCGAGACGATATAACACGGCAGCGCGGGTATTGGCTAGGAGGGCTGGAAGGGAGAGAATAGATGGTGCGGAGAGGGAAACATTAGGGAGTAAGTTAAGCTCCCCGCCCGTGGTGAAAGGGGTCAAGTCGAGCAGCTCAGGAAAGTAGACGCGGCAGGAGTTGCGCCCAGCGTAGCCGTGACCGAAGTAGGTCGACCGGTTGACATGCAGGACGAGTATTGGAGGTGGCTAAAGGAGATCAACACTGGCTCAGGAACGTAGAGGGAATGTACCCACCCGAGCAATCATCGTCTGCTTGCTCGATGAGCTACTATACACCTTCTCCACCTTGACCCCCTTGATATCCTCTTCGACCCTCCCACCATCAATCGCCTCCTTCACTCGTCCCTCAAGCTTTTTTGCCTCTTTCCCACGCTTCTTCTTGCTTGGACTCCTTTCTTCACCCCTATCCGCCAGCCGCTGTGAGTCGGCTCCGAGCTTCCACAACGTCGCAAGCATTGAGCACTTTCGGCATACGCAATCGGTCAGCCGTTCGACACGTGTGTAGTCCAGCAAGCACTCCTCAAGACCGCAAGATGATTGTGCAGGGAGGGCGAGCGTGATATTGTCGAAGGGAAAGTGCATCACGGCCTCGGTGTAGCCGCAGTCCCCACAGGTCCTCCGGTTGGCGGAAAGACCTTCGAAAGGGGTGGACAGGTCCACCGCACCTGAACTCGCGGGCTTGAGCGAATGCAGCCCCTTCAAACCCAAATCTTTGATCGCCTCCTGCTGGACGGCGTTTGTTTCTTCCTGCAGCACACTCGATACTAGCTGGAATAGTTCTTGTGCATCTTGGTGCTCCCGCGATAGGAATAGGGTGTTATGATTCTGCTGGGAAGAATTGGCGAGCGCTTCGATAATGGCGGATGGGCGCAGTGCCTGAAAGCGGGTACCAGGGGCATCTAGTTCTGAAACAGGGTCAACACAGGAAAGGACATGGGTTGAAGGGGGCTCACTTTGCAAAATATCCCGCAGTGCGTCGATGACTGGGGTTGGAACGTCTAACTCCTCTGCTCTCTCTTGTAACTGATCCAAGAACGGTTGGAGATATACACAAGAAGCGAGCGCCTATGGCCCCATGAGTCATAATCGCCTCCTGGCCATCGAGGCATACCTGGAGGACAGCATTGAGGAAGCAATAGGTTCCCGAGATGTTCACTAGTCCTGGGTAAAGGAGGTCCGATCTCTCGACTACTTCAAACGTCAGCGGGCCTGCTAAAGAGAGACTGGGAGCACAGACCTGCAGGGGAATCCTCCTGGTTACCTAACCGTTTCAGCTGCTCAGCTCGTGTCCTGACAACCTTTCCCTTCGGCTCAAGCTCGATAGCCTCTCCTGACTCTGGCCTCGCATAACTTCCCCATCCAAACAAACTGAGAACCATTTCGCCGATTTCCCAGATTCGTGGAAGCCGGAACTTTACTGATGTTTTCGTCAAATAATGCGTCAGAAGTGCGAGAAGTGCGAGGATGATGAGCTGCTGAATGATGGTTATAACTGCCTGCGGATTTATAGAAGTATATTCCACAGGTATTGAGAATTGCTGTCTGTTCATAAGTTCATTAAGTGGTGGGGGTTAGAAGAGGGCGCACTGTCGTATGTCGGCGTGTGCATCACTTAATAATGATAGACGCTCGGAAGCAGAATTTCGAAAGGGTCGTAAAAGGGAAAAAAGAAAGATATGAACATTGTGGTCGTCTGCGTCGACCAACATGTCCCATATCATTGGAAATGTATGTATAAATTTCTCAAAGGAATACAACAAATATTAAACGGAATATGTAGACTGCGCTCGCGACAGCACGACTATGGCATCATGTCGACGCCAAAGGTCGCACACTCGGGCCTCTCGCAGCCAATATTGCCAAAGTTCTTATGGGGAAGCACAAGCCAATATACGATCGTTCAGGTTAGTCATCTTTCTCGTATAGTCTACCATGTAGCTTATGTGAATATACAGCGGATGTTGGTGACCGTGTGGTTGTCACTAATGCAAAGCATGTCGTCGTCACTGGTAACAAAGCAGACCAGATCATGTACCGGCATCATACCGGTCGGCCAGGAGGGTTGAAGGAGATTCCCTACAAGGTTATGCAAGAGAAGCGGCCTGATAAGGTGCGTCAACGTGCCTTCTCTGAGCACATATGAGCATATGTTAACTGTCGTAGATCATCAAGTTGGCAGTATCAGGCATGTTACCCAAGAACAAGTTGCGTGACAAGCGCATGAGACGGCTCGTCGTCTACCCGGGAGAGAAGAACCCCAGTCTACGTAACATTACTAAGAGGTGGGATGATGGGCAGATGCCAGGAGATAGTTTGAGTTGGACGAAATCCCTGCCGTTCCCAGAAGAGGCGAAGGCGGCATTGGAGGCACAGAAGGCGGGCGAATCACCGACGGCGTAGCATTGTCATGTTGGACGAGAGCGGCATTATGAACCGCTGCAGACACTGCAGGGCTGCTCAGAAGTTGTCATTGTATAATACCAAATCAATTATTGTCAATTCTCCAATTTCCGTTCTTGTTCCCGTGACACGTTGTAACGCGCGTTCCTCAATTCACGCGTCTCCGTCTGCAACCACCACGATGCCTCGCCACACCATCACAGCGCTAGACAGTATCGCCCGACGTCTCCTCCCCTCTGGTGCCCCCCTCCGCTCCTCAGAACGGCGACGCATCACACGAGGACAGGGAGGGAAGGACAGGGCGGGAAACCAAGTGGTGCTGAATCCAGGGGTGAGAAGATCGGCAAGGCAGGCCGCGATGAGGGAGAAGCAGAGCGCGTCGTTTGTTGATGTTGAAGAGGAGAATGGAGAAGAAGAGCATGATGAGGAAATTGGTGGTAAGGAGAAGACACGACGAAGACGACGACAGCGTTTCTCTCTCGGTGAACTTGAACTGTCTGTCCCTCCTGCCGAGTTGAAAGCTGGAGGTAAGCAGACGTAGACTTCCCACTCGCTTAGACTCATTATATACGACAGAGCTCCCTCCTCCCTCCTCAGTGTGTTTCTATACGCAAGGTAAAGAAGGCAGCTGATCGCCATCCAGGATCTACTCAAGACGATCCACCACATGGCTGCTTCGCAATATGCCTCACAGTCCCTCCTCTTCCAAAGCTCCGCTCGAGCTAAAAGAGAACGAAGGCTCGCTCGTCTTAAGCTTGACCAGAAAAACCGTGCGAAACATGGGGGGAAGATGACCAGGGAGCTTGGTGGAGACGGTCCAGAAGAAGAGAGTGAGGAGGAGGACGAGGAAAGCCGTGTGGATAGAGAAGGGGATGGCAGAGTAAGAGATTTGTACAGAGCTTTTGATGGTAGCGCGTTGGCTGTATTGGGTAAGGAATGGTTACTCGCAGGGCTTGCAACACTTACAAGATTATTGTTGTAGGTGTGCTTCTGCAAGAACACATCAAACATCAGATGCTTTCGAAACGAACTTAATCACGGTCTACACATCGTTGTAAAACATTCACATCCACTTGTACGTTATGTATTTATCGCACATCGTAGTCTTCCAGGTTATATAGGCACGACCCGGATACAGTTACATCAGATCATCCACGAATAAAGGAAAGTAAATCAGACTAGTGTACACTCGTCTCGCAGACAGTGCGTATGCCCCACTATTTTGTCCTTCCGTCTACTGTACCAAATTGGGGCTAATGATGGACGCTCTTCACTCAAAGAACTTCACCACCTGCTTCGCAAACACGTCCATGGCCTTATTCATCTCCTCTGGGGAGGCGCTGGAGTAGGCAACACGGAAGCACCCCTCCATGCCCTTGGCCTTCACAGCGGGGTTGAAGCCCATCTCGCCGATATCAGGCTGCACACCATCGGTGGCGAAGAACCAGCCAGGGGACCAGAGGACCTTGTTGTCCACGAGCTTCTTCCACAGGCGGAATGTGAGCGTCGCACTAGCAAGGCTCTCGCTCATCCCGCTGCGAACGAGGTCGTCGTATGCCGGGTGGTTATACACATGGACTTGAATCCAGAGGAACATGCCCGCAACAGGAGGGACGATGGAGAAGAGTGACGTCGTCGAATCGTACTTCTCCTGGGCGACGGCGCCCTTCTTGTGTGCGACAAGCACGGGCGCGCCGTCCCACGCCCGGATGCTGCTCGCACGCAGGTCCTCACGCAAGTCAAAGTGGTTGTACAGCGCGTCCATGCACATGTCGCGACGCATCGTGTACTGCGCACGGATGCCGCGTAACCAGCGGATCCAGCCGCTCATACCCCATCCGTTGAGCAGCGAGGTGATGAGGGCCTGACCGAACCCGCAAGGTGCCTGAGTCGACGTCTCGCCAGCACGAAGGAGCCGTTCAGCGAACATTGGGTTGCAAGTGAAGAATCCAAGACGCGAGCCGGGTGCGATCGTCTTGGAGAAAGTGTCCAAGCGGATGACGCGGCCCTGGTAGTCGACACGCAGGTAGCTGGGTGCAAGACTTTGGATGAACGCCTCCTCAGCATCCTTGCCATCCTTGGCCACCTTCGCAGTGGTCCTTTGTGCCTTGGGAACATAGGTACCGCACTGCAGGAAGTAATACGGGTCATCCTCGACGATAATGACGTCTAATGGTCAATCAGCAAGAAGGAACGTTCTGCACCGAGGTCAGACCCACCATGCTTGACACAGACCGCGTAGATCTCCTTCTTTCTCTTCTCGCTCATGGTGGTTCCGCATGGGTTCTGGCCAACAGGCACAGTGTACATCACATGAGGCTTCTTCATGCCGCCCCTAGCCTCGACGTCCCATCCGCTGAGGACGTGGTCAAGGTCATTAGCGAGCATCCCCTCGCTATCCATCTTGACAGGCACAGGGCGAACACCGATGGGCCAGGCAGAGGCAATCGCAGAGGGATAGGTATATTCCTCGACGAGGATGCCCTCACCGTGGTTACAGAGGGTGAGGACGGCTTTGGCCCACCCGTCAGTGTTGCCAACATGGACAAGCGTAGTCGTGAGTGGGTTGATGGGGCGGTACACCCTCTGCACGAACTCGTTGATGAACTTCTGCAGGAGGGGCAAACCGGTTGCCTGTCCGTATTGAAGCGCAGTCGCGAGCTGCACGGCCTCCATGTCTCCGCCAGCCGCACGTTTTGGGATCGTGACCTCCTTCGTCTTGCGGGTGGGAGCACCGAAGAGGTTCCACAGCCAGCTGAAGGAAGACTTCTCCTCGGGTGTCAGGGAGAATGTGTCGGGTACAGCGGTCTGTGCTGAGATCTCTTCGAAGGGGAAGTACGACTCATGCGGGAGGCCTAAGCGTTATTGAGGGTCCGTAGGCACTTGGAAGACGAAGCCGACGTACCACCCGACATGCTGATCATTCCCGGCTGTGCCATGTACTTCATGAGCGCCTTGAGGGGGGATGCTATGCGTGCATTGGACATATCAGAGAGATGGTGAGAAAGGTCGATGGGTGTCGACTCTTTGTCACCCAGACTGCGCACACCGATGTGGGTGACCGGTGCGTCAGGGAAAGCGTAAGCAGCGTCCATCTTATTTGACCAAGTGTTCGATAGGTATAAACCTGTAAGAAAGAGTGATTTCGAACGAGGTTGGTTAGGTGGTGGACAAGAAGAAAGAGAGGATGGGAATGAGGGAGGGGGTAATGAGTTGTGCTTGGGACGGGGGTTGGCCTAATGTCCGCCCTGTACCCGCGGCACACGATAAGGTAGAGGTGAACGCGCGCACTCGATTGAATGCTGGCCGTGATTACTCAGCGATTATCAATACATTCCATTTTAACCCAAGAAGCAACATATTCCAACTAAGCGCTCGTCCCATGGGACTACTTGAACTCTGATAACGAGAGCAGGCGGTCAGTGAGTGTATCATCCCGTAATATATCAAGGCCTAGAAGGGCTCGACATGCAGTGTGGGGTAAATCACTCCTACACCCACCAACATATTCCTCTTATCCTCACCCTCGGTGTCGATCCCATCAACCCGATCGGTCATTGGAGAAACTCGAACAGGAACAATCATATCAGAGAAAACACATCAACCATATAATTCATTTCTTTTAGCAAACAAGAAGATAGGTAAACTACGAGACCATAATTAGAAACTCGTCAGTCATTTCGACTGAGGTTGAATATCTTTGTGCCCCTTATCTACACACCCAGCTCGGCAGCCTGGGGGCAGTCACGAGCGATCTGAATTTCACAATTTCAGTAAATCACCCTTATCTGTTGACTAGAATACTCTTACGTGACCCTCCTCGTGGCACCGGTAGCAAGTCTTCGAGGGCCTCACCCCGGCAGCGCTTCCAGCGGCCAATGGCGCATCCAGCGCCGGGGTCGTTCCAGGCGCGGCCATACAGTCACGGGCATAGTGGTTGAGCTGCCCGCAGCGGTAACACTTGATGGGACCTCCTCCGGGCGGACCACCACGACCGGCACCAGGTCCACCGCGGAAAGCCATGGAGAAGCCCGAGTTGCTAGTGGGGCAAAGACGTGCGATGTGACCCTGATATATGGGTCAGGATGACATGCGGGAAAACGCTGTCGGACTACTCACAATGCGACCACAGTTCTACACCAAGCAACATCCATCAACATCCCATCCACCCTCACACAACAAGCCTGCTTACGTAGCACTTCATGGTCCCTCCACCAGACGCAGCCGCCGCCACCCTCAGACTGGGGCAGTCGGCCTGCACATGCCCGATTCCACCACACGAGTAGCACTGCTTGGCACTGACAGTGCGCGGAGCCGGACAGTTGGCACTTTCGTGGCCTGGCTGACGACAGTTGTAGCACAGGCGCTGTTCAGACGCGCATGACTCAGCGATGTGCCCGACTGATAAGTACAATTCAGATGAGGACCATGTGAACATTTCCTTCCGATGATATACTCACGGTTTCCACACTTGAAGCAACCCTTTCTCGAGTAAGCCATATTTTCTTCTGATATCTCAACCGCGTTGACTCTCTTCAAACTGGTTGCATAGTCAGTATCTCGTCTCTTAACAGCATATATATAGTAAATGCGAACCTCTGCAAACAAACAGCAACACCAGCAGCAACGGCAGCAACCTAACCCTTCCCACCAGCTAATTCGCGTCGAGCGTTAAGTAATACGATCACGACGAGGCAGACGTACGTGGACGTTGTCGACTAAGAAGTATTGTCTGGCGTTGAACAGACGATTGGACCTTTTGCCGTCAGTCGCGCCCTTCCAAGAGGGGACCCCGTGCCCCACTTTTGCTTCCGTTTAATTTGATCCCGGCCGTGCCGTGATGGTCCTCTTTCTTCGTCAGCCGAGAAACGTGCCTGGCTAACAAGCTCCGAACAGCACCCGCTCTTGGCCCCCGTAAAAGCGTGAAAAGCAACAATGCTATTTTATGGACATATTAACGACCATATCACCTCGCTCAACCCTCTCAACAACGTCAACCTAACTCATAGCTAATATTTGGAATCGAAAAAGTCATATCGCCGAGCACGATCGAGTTACCGCCGATTGCAAAACTATTGGATGATATCTCTGAATAAATTTAGATCGTCAGCGGCCGATCCTACGAGCCACACGTTTTCGTGGGGCAAAAAACTGGGGATTCTAGCTGATTCCTTCTGATTTTTTTTCTTATTGAGACGTAGTGATTGCCGCTGATGAAGATACAGCTACTTTTAGATATTTTGAAGTAGGTTGTATCTCCTCGTCACGAAGAGGAACTGCGAAAGAACAAAGTATGATAATTGTCAGTTAATGTCGCCTGCCAATCAGATATCAGATTCGTCATCACACTTAAAAGTCTTGTAGGAATATTTGAGTGGCTGTACTATTTTTTTGCGCAGGAACAACGGACCGGCCGAACGAGGCCGGCCATCGTTCAACCGGGGAATGGTGCAACCGACAGCAGAGAGCACAACACACGCCCTGAGAGATATACATTTAAATATGCACGGCCCGCTCAACTGCTTCGTTCCCTTCGACTATACCTTACTCCTCAACGCCCTCCACATAGCTTAACACTCGCCATCAGCGTACAGCTATGTCCATCTCTCTGGACGTCGAGAAGCTTCCAACAAGCGATAGTAGCAGCGAAAAAACAGTCGCACCCGAAGCACCTCCGGACGACAAGGGTGGCATGCCGCTACCACAGGACACGGAGCGTACAGGTGTTGTCGAATCTTCACCGGAGCACGAGAAGGCGAACGAGCCGATCCGAACACGAGACTTTGGCTTTCTTCCTATACCAAAGAAGCAGCGGCATGACCCAAATGTTGGGTTCAAGTTCACAACCCTTCTTAATGCCGTGTTTGGTGTTGCCAGCACCTTCACAGTAGCGAATCTGTACTACTCCCAGCCATTGCTCATCGAACTTGCGAACGACTTTGGGACATCGTACGATCGCATCTCCAATGTCCCGACCTTGACACAAGCTGGGTAAGCAGTGTGCCCCATTCTAGTATAGGGAGATGCTCACTGTGCACACAGTTACGCAGCCGGCCTCCTCTTCGTAACACCCCTCGGGGATATGATTCGGAGACGGGAACTTCTCCTTGCGCTCCTAGTATGTGCCGGGTCGCTGACGATCGGCCTGGCTGCAACAAAGTCTCTCGAACTCTTTGAAGCGCTCTCATTCCTCTCCGGTATTGCAGCCGTAACGCCGCAAGTCATGCTCCCCTTTGCAGCAGACTTAGCCCCCCCGCATAAGCGCGCGTCTGCAATCTCGATCGTCTTATCTGGCCTGCTGCTGGGTATTCTCATCGCTCGAGTACTGGGCGGGATCATCGGAGAGTTTTCGAGTTGGCGGAATGTATATTGGATGTCGGTTGGGGTACGTCCCACATATGGGATATGTTCATAAGAGTCTCGCTGACGTATCATTCAGCTTCATTTCCTCATCTTGATCGTTCTCTACTTTGTGTTACCCGACTTCCCCGACAAAGGCCTCAACCTGTCATATTGGCAAATTTTATTCAGTATGGCCAAGTTTGCTGTCACGGAGCCAGTCCTCATCCAGTCCTGCATGATTGGCCTGGCCTGCAGCTCGGTCTTCTCTTGCTTCTGGGTCACCCTCACTTTCTTGCTCGGCGGAGAACCCTATAACTACAATACTTTGGCTATTGGTCTATTCGGTCTGATTGGTATGCTTGGTGTTATGACTTCACCTTTTGTTGGACGGTTCGTCGACAAACGTAAGCAATTTGCACCGTTTCAGACATGTGGCTCTTACTCGATGTAGTGATTCCGTGGTTCGGCACTCTGTTCGGCCTTCTCGGCTTGTTGCTTTCTTTTACCATATATACTGGAGCTGGAATCGTTAACATTGGTGCTATTGTTGTCACTTGCTTCAGTGAGCTTGATCATGATACTTCGTAATAAGCATACTGATCAGTCTCCAGCTCTTGATGTTGCACAACAGCTCCAGCAGGTCAGCAACAGCACCCGCAATTTTGCGTATGTCAAATTCTACCTAGTCGCTTTGGCTTACATTAATCTCGTCTCTTCAGGATCAATCCCGCGGCTCGTGCCCGTATCAATTCGGTGTACATCATCTCTGTGTTCTTGGGTCAAGTTATCGGGTCTTCCGTTGGCAGTCGCATTTTCTTGCAGTACGGTCAACGTGCTGCGGGTGGCTTCTGTCTTGCACTAATCGGATTGTGAGCACGATCTTGCAAAATTCTGCATGGGTGAATGTCTGACTCTTTGACCAGCGCATTGTTCGCTCTCTTGGTGCGGGGACCCACGGCAAAGACTTGGATTGGTTGGACTGGAGACATCAAGAGCATCAGGCGGCAGCCAGTGCCGAACCATAACGATGTGGAGAGGCAAGCACCCCCGCCGTCGGAGCATCGACCAGTGCCAGTGCCTCAGGAACCAAACACCGCAGAGGACCATGCACTCGCGGATGAGCCTGAAGATGAAACGACGACGGGAACCACTCAACCTGCGGAAGAACATAGAGCATCCGCGTGAACAGCCCGAAACGGTCAGAGGTTATTTGTAGCACTATCATTTACGGGAAATTTGCATTTGTAACAACCATACCATCATAGACCGCATATATCATGTAATATTTATTCGTACTCAGGATGACTCGTCTGGATAACCGGGGTGGCTATGCCTTGCATCCTTTGGCCTGCATGTGTCGACCCTTCGCAGAAACGCCTATTTATCGCCTGTCATGCTAACTATGCTTCGATACTCTAGACAATAGAACGTGCCCTCTTGCTCTGTTGTGCCCTTCAGGATGATAGCTGGGGCAGATGCAGACAAAGGCGATTCGTCAACCAATTCGGCTCAAGAACATAATCGGGACTTTGGCGTCTTTCCTATACCTCACCAACTCCGTCATGATACGGCCCGACCTTTCGAATTCAGTCTGCTTCTCAACATTGTCTTTGCCGTTACTGGGACGTTCACCGGCGCCAACCTATACTACTGTCAACCAATCCTGATTCAACTCGCTTCGGCATATCAAGTAGACTATGATCGGATCGCAAATGTGCCGACTCTCACGCAGGCCGGATATGCCGCGGGACTACTACTTGTTACTCCTCTTGGCGACATGGTCAGACGAAGAGAGTTGCTGTTTGCTTTACTTTTCTGTGCTGGGAGTGTCACTCTGGGTCTGGCCTTGACACAGTCCCTCGTCGCCTTCGAAACATTGTCTTTCATTGCCGGACTCGTTGCTGTCACGCCCCAAATCATCATGCCATTGACCGTGGATCTTGCCCCCGCTCATAAACGGGGCACTGCGCTCTCTATAGTATTGTCAGGCGAGTCCCGAACGTCAGTACGATGCTCCTGATCTGATACAGTGAAGGTCTGCTGTTGGGTATTCTTGTTGCAAGAGTCCTGGGTGGTGTCATCGCCCAATTTTCGTACTGGCGTAATATCTATTGGATGTCCATGGGGGTAACCTCTCTAATCTCTTCCCCAGAGCCTCGCTGCTAATAATCTCTTGAGATTCATTATAGTTTATTACTGATTCTTTATTTCATCCTGCCGGACGTGCCTGACAAGAAACTGGGTCTATCGTACATCCAAGTACGTCAACTTGCCCTCCGTTTCAAGGATATGTGATACACTTCGGACAGATTTTGTACACGGTGTTAAAGTTCGCGGTGACCGAGCCAGTCCTGATCCAGTCCGCCATTATCGGACTGTGCGTGAACGCGGTGTATGCGAGCTTTTGGGTATGAAGAACCCGACCGTTGACAGAGAACTCGTTGACCATGATTAGGTCACTCTGACGTTCTTACTTGGTGGTTCTCCTTATTATTACAGCACGTGAGAAACATCTGCATCTTAAATACCATATGCTCAATCACTTTCTTAGTCTTGACATCGGTCTGTTTGGTCTCGTCGGGATTCTCGGAGTTGCAACTGGGCCGCTCGTGGGGAAAATTGTTGATCGACGTGAATGACTTCTCAGTCCCCCCCGCCTACTTCTTGCAATTGACTGTATTCAGTGAATCCCTGGTTTGGGGTGCTGTTCGGCATCCTTGGTCTTATGCTCACGTTCGCAATTGATACGGCTGCAGCGACGAGAAGTATAGGTGCAATCGTTGTTGTTGCTTTCCGTGAGTTCTAAATTGTGTGCGAGAGATTCTGGTCTAATAATTCTCCGAGTCATTGATGTTTTCGACTCAATGCAGCAGGTCAGCAGTGCGACCCGCTATTTTGCGTACGTATTTATCTGCTTTGGTTGCTAGCTTTCGTTAATGGGCACTCAACTCCCTAGTATCAATGCAGACGCTCGCGCTCGTATTAACGCCGTTTACATCATCGCCATATTTCTCGGGCAATTCATCGGTACTTCCGCGGGAACGCGAATATTCACTGCTCATGGGAACTATGCCAATGGTGGTATGAATCTCGCCTGGGTCGGGTTGTGAGTTCATCACTTCATAGTCAAGTTGATGTCACTCATCCCAATACGCAGAGCTCTGGTTGTCTTGCTGGCCCGAGGGCCGGTGGCGACGACCTGGCTTGGGTGGAGCGGACCGAAAGAAAGGTGGCTTCGAGATCAAAAATCTGATCAGTCGGATGGCAAAAGCTTGAAGGCACTCCATGACGCCGAACCGCCGGAGCCCATGGTCCCGATCACCGTTGCCGAGCCAGAGATCAATACAGAGACTGTGTAATGATTCGCGCATCAATGATGTTTGGCAAAAATACAAGTCCGGGAAGTACACTGATATTACTTTCATTCGGCCGCATACTCGCGTAGGAGCACCTGCTTCCTCATCTCGAGTAATACCTTTTCCATCTCCTCCTCTGACGGCATTTTTGGTGGCTTGATCTGATCACCTAACCATGCCAAAGGATTACTCGGTTCCTCTCCCTCTTTTAATTGACCAGCAGTTTTGAGCGGTTCGGCGGGAGGGATGGGCATCTCTGGTGGAGGAGTTTCAGGAAGACTGAGCGCTTGCTGCAAAGATGTGTATGCCTCCGCCCAGTCTGGTATTCAGTGAGTAAATGAAGGCGCAGTGAAAAGGATAGTGTATCATACCTTCCTCCTCAGCTTCGCGCTCGAATGCCAGCAGCGTTCCGTCATCTTCGTCTTCATCGCCGGTGTACGAGGGTGGTTGATCCAGATATTGCTTATATCGCTGGAGTACATGCGACTCTTCTTCTTCTTTAGATGCTGCAGCTTCTAGTGAATTATCTGGGTGTGAACAGAAGGAAATGCAACACACCTTTTGTGGCAAAGAGCTCCTTCACTCCGGGCAGGTCTCGTGCACGTCCAAAGTACTTATACCCTCTGGTACCGGGCACCTCCTGCCCATCTTCATCCACCATTGCCACATTTCTCCGATAGTTTGCTCCTCCAAGTGCAATGATCTGATTCTCCCAGTGCCGTTTCTCCCGCATAAGCTTGTTGATCTCATCGTTCAAATCGCGCACTTCATAGTCGGTCAGTCCAGCTGTAGACTCTGTCAGTATCTATCTGTGCAGAAATACATTAACATGCATACCGTCTTGTATCTTTGACACCTTCCTGCTGATTTCTCGCAGGATCTCTCCCCTCCACCGCTCACAATCTCTCAAAGACTTGCACGCGCTTGCCATCCGCGGCCGCTTGGAGCCTTTAGTGGCGAGACCCAACTCTGCAGCTTGCGCCTCCCGAAAGCGGTACAGCATGGACTGCGCCTTTTCTTCATTGCGTGCCTAGTCTCCATGTTAGAACAATAATGTTGATATCAGTGGTCAATATGTTCACCATCTTGAATATGTACGCTCTGGGTGGTGGTCAATCGTAACTGACCGCGACCCTCCAGGGTCCAAGCTTCTACATCGCCACAGGACAGGTTTTGTCGGAACCGAGTCTCGGAGATGTGGTGAAAGGTGTCCTTGCCAACGTCGAACTTGGCATCACAGAACACCGGATTTCATCTGCACCTCGGCCAGAAGCTGATGAAGAAAATAGAAGGTATTGCATCGCATGACAGGTATCCTAATAATAACAGGTAACTGAGGGAATTGTACAGCTACAGTGGATGAGTTCACGAAGAAGAATGTTCGGAATCAGGCTGATACAGGAGTAGTAAAATGATCCATTCAAACAGTAGAAGGAAGGGAGTCGATAGATGCCTTGAGCTTAGTGAGAGCGTCGTGTGAGGCAAGGAGGCTGGTGCCACAACGTGGACAACCTGCCGTTGCGGACTGCGAGAGGAATTGAAGAGCTAAAGGGGAGTCAGAACATGGGAGTGGATGATCGTTCATCAACGCACAAAATATAGTGTCAGACACAGGATGTTTCCTCAGTTCCTCCTTTGCCCTCGTCTCGAAGTCATCCCACCACTTGGGAATACATGGCTTTCCAAACTGCACCGCTGTGCAATTCGCACACCTGACCTCCTCCGGCCTCACCAACAGCTCACACGCCCTTTCCCTCCTCTCTTTGTGCAACTGCAGTAGCCGGTGATAGTCGAACGCGCTGATGTACTTGAGCTCCGCCGGCAGGGGTCCAGCCAATAAATCAAGCTTGAGCGTGTGCAGAGATGCCAGCTTAGCTTCCTCCTGCAGTTCGTGCATGCACGCAATGGCATACACACGTGTGGGTTCCTTTTCAAGGAATTGAGGAGACACAAGAAGGCGGCGCAGGCTTGTGATGGCGGCCGTACAGTCGTACTTGAAGGCGGCTGCGATAACGGGACGGAGGTTCTCTAGCTTGTCAATTGGTGGATCAGGCCGTGGGTAGACAAACCCAAGCAGAGGCTCTAGTACATCTGCCATCTCAGTCACATCGATGACATGAGACAACGGTGTTCGAATAGGCAGTAATGTCGATGGCTGGGCAGTGGTGGATGTGGGCTGGGGCAGTGAGAGCAGGTCGGCGAAGAATGGGGATGCCTCTGCGAGGATTGCGGAAAAGACATGGAAGTCCACACAATCGCTGGTCCGGAGAATGAGGTCTGCCGCTGCACTAGAGAAGAGTTGGTTGGTGGTCGTCTGCAGCATGTTCTGGGCGGTGTAAAGGGAGTATGCGTCGAAGCGGCAGAGAGTTGGGATGTCGTTTGTTGTTCAGTCGCAAGAGGAGAGAGATCGGTCTGTGAGGGGCTCGATACTGAGAAAATAGGGGCAACTGTCGTCCGACGTGTGTTATAAGAGCGACCAGCCCGATTTAATCGAGAATGGATCAATTAGTGCAGCAGAAGAAGTAAGATAGACGTTGATAGTGGATTGCGGTGGATTTTTTACACTGTTCAGTCAGTCGTCAGGGCGATCAAGCGTGAGAGTTGTCATGCAACACCGAAGGCAAAGGCTGCTACTTAAACCCACTGTTACACCTTCCCATTGCAGGCATAGGGCGCGGAAGGATGGGCAACCGAACAAGAGGCGCAGACACATTGAACAGGGTAGGGATGTACACGGACTCCTTGCTGGTTATGAATGCGATACCGTGCACTGCGCAACGACGAACCGCAGCCTGGGGACACCGCGGCGATGCAGAACGGTTCAACTGACGTTGGGAACCTTCTGTGTTGCAAGGGGATAGGACGGGCAAAAGCGAAACAAATTATATTTGTTCCTTGTGATTGTAAGTAAATTGATGGGATTCGATTCATAGGGGTTGAGAGGCTGTAATTTGAGAGCGATGCGATGCGGTCAACCCTTGATGAAGAATGGGCGAATAATACCAGCATAACGTGGCGGTCTGGCTTCGGCGCTTGGCACAAAAATAGCATGCGCCTACAATCCCCGCAGCAGCCTTCACAGTCGCACGCTTAAGTCCGCAAGGAAAGTAATGCGCTGGGATACAACAATTCACTCATCTGCGGTAGTCCCGGTCCCGGTCTCTCTCTCGGTCTCTGTCGTCCCTCCTGTAGCCATCCTTCATTCCGTCTCGACGTTCACGGTCGCGTTCGCCATTCCTTCGTCTTTCTCTTTCCCGGTCCTGCTCTCCGTCGCGATCTCGCAGCCGGTCACTTCTTGGCGAACGTTCCCGGTCGAATTCGCGGTAATTCCGTCTATCTCTTTCTCGGTCCTCGGTGGGCTCCTTGTCTCTCCTCCGCTTATCCCGGCCGTCGTCTTCCCGTTGGCTCCCATTCCGTCCCCGGTCACGCTGATCAGCAACATCGAATACCATTCCATACGAGCCACCACCACTCGCGTGTTCTTCGTCTCTGTAGCGTCGTGCGGCCTGTAGGTCATCCCGCCCGCCGAACGATTCAGAGTGACCACCACGGCCGCGGCCGCCACCCATTCCCCCGCCGCCAGGAGGTCGGCGCGGATTGTTGGACCATGAGTTGTTCATGCGCGCGACGGATTGTGAGCTAGGACAGCATCAGCATATGCTCAATGTAACACAAGTCAGCAACTCACAAATCAACCCATATTCGCCTATCATCAACTAGAACGTTCTGCATCTTGAAGTACGCCTGCTCTGCGTCCTCCCTTTTATCAAACTCAATGAATGCATACTGCAGACTGTCGCCAGTCTTTTTGTCCCTAATCACTTGACAGCTCATGATCTTTCCAAAACGGGAGAAGATGAGCTCAAGATCCTCGTCCCGCGTCACACTGTTGAGTTTGCACACGAAAAGCACGTTCTCGGGAGGACGAACGTTGGCGAAGGGCAAGTCGCCCACCATCTCGAGCGTCAGGGCGGATGCTTTCGCTGCCGCTTCTCGTCGTTGCTTTTCGGCTTCGTCCTCGGGCAGTTCGAGCAGGGCATCCTCATCTTCGGCGATACGAGGCACGACGGAGGGGTCGTCAGGTATGCGATTAGGAGACGAGGGCGGGATGGTCAGTCCAGGAGGATCGGGGAAGGGGTCGTCTGCATGTGATGAGTCACTGTAGCGAACAGCGGCGGGGAATTATGCGCACCTAGAATAATAACATGCCTTATTCTGACATCCTTCAACGGTCTCCCATCTTGATCGACATAAACCTGATTCAGTTTATCTAGCGTCTCCAGTCCCTCCACTACGTGTCCAAATACGGCGTGCTTGCCATCGAGGTACTCGATATTGTCCGCAAGGGTCATGAAGAACTGGCTGCCGCAACCGCCCTTTCCGTCTGGTGTGGACGCGACAGCCATGGAGACGGTTCCCTTGGAAGTGTGCTTCAGCTTGGGACGAATCTCGGGGGTGAAATAGCGGGGCGATTTGTTCGAGTTGCTCGAGTCGGAAAGTAGTGACCAAATAGACTCCCCGCCTGTACCGGTGGCACTGGGATCACCTGTTTGTGCGAGGAAGTCTTTGGAGACTGGTAGAAGTGCGCGTCAGTAAGATCACGCAGCTTACATTAACGTATTAAAATGAACAGACCATTAAAGAACGCATTGAGGTTGTAGTAGTAGACTTTGCATAGTTTGAGAAAGTTCTCCGATGTTTTTGGACACAAGTCGACCTCCAAGTCTATGACGATGTCACCTAGGGACGTTTCAAGAAGGACTGACATATTCTCCACTCCGTCTTCTCACTGACGAGAACGTGACCAGATTTGTTGTGAATTTAGACTGCAAAATGTTGAAATTGTCAAGATCCGGTGGTGTATTGACATGCATGCGTCAGTCGGCTGTTCGGTGTAAAGTGAGGCGCCCATCGCACCCTGTTGAGAGCCGTGAAGCGAACCCGAATTCTCCGTTACCCGAGCCAATTAGGCCCATATGGACCATCCAACGCTCCTCTTTCCCTCTCTCTCACCTTCTCTGTCATCTTACTCCTTGTTACTTAGCTATGTCTACACCTACTCTCGCTACCTTCAAGGTGCCTCAGGTCGACAATGAGCCCATGGTACGTTCATCACTATCCTATATGCGCCCTCCTTATCTCATAACTCAAGAAACACTATGCACCGGGCTCGCCTGAGCGTAAGGCACTCCAGGCAGCCATCGACCAGATGAAGCAGGAGCTCCCTTTCGAGGTGCATTGCGTCGTCAATGGCAGGGATGTACGTGTACCTCCTCTCTAGCGCTATCTGTTCCCACTCGAGATCCGTGTAGGTCAAGACAGGCAAGCTCGCCAAGCAGCCTATCCCTCACGCGCATGCTTCCCATCTCTGCACGTACCATGAAGCTACACCAGAGCTCATCGACGCCGCCATTTCAGGTGCCCTTGCAGCCAAGAAGGAGTGGGAGCTCCTGCCCTGGAGCGAGCGCGCTGCCGTCTTCCTCAAGGCTGCCGACCTCATCAGCGGAAAATACAGGTACAAGCTCCTCGCTGCCACTATGATTGGCCAGGGCAAGACCGCTTGGCAGGCCGAGATCGATGCTGCAGCAGAGGTTCGTACTCTCGCTGGCGTAATTGCGCTATTCCGGGCTCCGAGGACTAAATGAATACTCGTACAGATGGCAGACTTCTTCAGGTTCGGTGTCAAGTATGTTGAGCAGCTGTACTCCCAGCAACCCGAAAAGAACTCTGCGGGCGTGTGGAAGTACGTGTGATCTGTCCGCTTCCCATACATACACAATTCCTGATGTTTGCTGTTATCCAGCCGCGTGGAATACCGCGCACTTGAGGGCTTTATCCTCGCGGTTTCTCCTTTCAACTTCACGGCTATAGGCGGAAACCTCTCTGGCGGTATGTTCCGTGGCTTCTCTTCTCGTGGCAGCAGGCTGATTACGCTTGCAGCACCTGCCATGGTTGGCAATGTTGCCCTTTGGAAACCCTCCCCTATGGCTGTATATGCCAACTACATCACTCACCAACTTCTCACCGAGGCCGGTGTACCACCTGGCGTAATCCAATTCGTACCAGGGCCCGCTGAGGAGGTTGTCGCAAAGGCAATTTCCTCCCCGCACTTTGCCGGCCTCCACTTCACTGGCAGCACTTTCGTCTTCCGCAAGCTGTGGAAGGACATCGCCCTGAATCTGGACAAGTACAAGGCTTACCCGCGAATCGTTGGCGAAACGGGCGGGAAGAACTTCCACCTTGTCCATGCCTCGGCCGACGTCGAGAACGCTGTTCATCAGACTGTGCGTGGGGCGTTCGAGTACCAAGGCCAGAAGTGTTCTGCATGTTCTCGCTTGTACGTTCCCAGGAGCCTTTGGGAGGACGGTTTCAAGGAGAAGCTTGTGAGCGAGACCAAGGCGATCAAGGTTGGCGACCCTACCGAATGGGGTAACTTCCTTGGACCTGTCATGTGAGTATCTGTCTACACAGCATGAGGAATCAGGTTGAAGTCTCTCGCAGCGGTCGTGCCGCATATGACAAGGTCATGGGCTATATCAAGAAAGCGAAAGATGCCGGCGGAGAGTTCATAGTGGGCGGCACCGGCGACGATTCCAAAGGGTATTTCATACAGCCTACTATCATCGTCACGAAGGATCCGAAGTCAGTCACCATTGTGGAAGAGATATTTGGGCCAGTATTGACTGTGGGAATCATCTCGTTCCAAGAGTACCATTTGTGCTGAACGGATTCGTAGGTGTACGTGTATGAGGATGCTGACTATGAAAAGACGGCGCATCTCATCGATGAGACCACGCAATATGGCTTGACTGGGAGCATTTTTGGCACGGAGCGTAAGGCGCTGCTGACTGCGTCTAACATATTGCGCAACGCCGCCGGCAACTTCTACATCAATGAGAAATCGACTGGTGCTGTTGTGGGGCAGCAGCCATTCGGAGGCAGCAGGGCAAGTGGGACGAATGACAAGGCAGGCAGTATTTCCATTTTCTACCGTTTTGTGAGCGCCCGCAGCATCAAGGAGGGCTTCGTCGGACTTCAGGAATGGAGCTATCCCAGCAATCTCGTCTAAACCCCAACAAACCCATTCTCACTGACTTTCAAAGCAAGGGATTATTGGTGATTTCGGTACATCGTGCAGCCATTGTACAGAATAGAAAGATGAAAATACATACGGATACAATTCCTTTCTGATGGATTCTGCAAAGCGTACATTTCATGATGATTAGATAGAGTCCATCAAGCTGTACATCTCGAGTCTTTCCCGCTCTGCGCGACGCTCTTCATCCGAGTCTTGGTTTGGCGGAGCGTTGCCTGCCCTCGTTTCAGAGCTCTGAGGTTTCGGGATATTTTCCTTCATCTGCATGATACAGTTAGGCAAGATCTCTGTTAGGACAGAGCACACTTACGTGCTGTGCCTCGCCCAATCCTTCAAGAATGCCCTCAACCTGAACCCATTCCCGTTGCTGGAGTGAGTCATAACTCCCAGACGAAGAGGGGTACCCCACCTTCGGATCCTCCATCACGGAAGGAGCAGGAGTCTCTGAGGTGGCCTGCGCCACATCTTTCGTCTTTGGTGGTGTCCAACCCCAGCTGGATACCCAGCCCGATTCTCTGATTGCTTGGAGTCGTTCGCGCCGTGCGGTGTGTTCGGACAACCAGGACATTGCTTGTGCGGGTACCGCTTCCAGCTCCTCAATGAGCGTCGGGGTGTGTTCCGGATGTTCTTTGCGATCGGTTTGGCCAGGCCTGGTTACAGACATGGTGTGTGGGTTGATTGCTAGTGGGTAGGCCTAGGGTTGGGTTGTTTGTTGTAGACGATGAGATGTGCGAGCAACTGTAACAAGCACGTATATATACATACTCTTAAGGGCACCGGCATGACCGGGCGGGTAGATATCTCTAATCAGGTATGCCAAGGCAGACGCAGCGGCATCGCCATGAATACGAGGCACGCAAGATGAGTGGGATAGCGGGGACGACCGGGAGGAACGCCTCCCCACGGGTCGAGGGGTCAGGTGACGCCCCTCTTGGGCGCCTTTCAATGTCCATACAAGTACGGCCACTCAACTGCAAACATATAAAAGATAACTTGATTGGTGTGCAACAATACAAACTTCCAAGTTAAAAGGCTGGATTCGCAATCGCATCCCACCTCTACACTTTGTACTCGGGCTCCGTTGGCTTCAAGGGGTCACTCTGTGAACGTGCACGATGCTGTTCCCGTTGCTGACGGAACTCAGCGAGCTTCTGAGCATCAAAATGAGCAATTGAACGGGAGGATAAATGTGGCAAACGTACGCTCCGAAGTCCTTCTACGGCGGATAACACACCGTCCAGACTAAGTTCGGCAATGTCAGAAGCCTGTGGCACCCGTTAGATCTCGCAATAAGAGTCTTTTCATTGAAAACGTACAGCTTCCACCGACTGCTGCCCAACTCGCCTCATCTTCTCCCTCTCAGCCTCCCAGGGATCACCCTGCTGAGGGGTTGTCGTGGCCGCAGGCTTGTTATTGGCATCGACTGCCACTGCGGGAGCGGCGGATGTTCCCGTAGCGGGAACTCCGTTTTGCCGCTGTTGGGGGCCATTCTCTAACCACCTCTCTCTACCCCATTTGTGGCACCCGTGCCATCCCCACTGCTCGGGGGTTCTGCCCTGCATAATCGCCTCCTTCCTATCTCTGTGGTGATACCACCAGGCGAAGACTCCTCCTCCGATGAGAAACCAGAGAAGGCGGGAAGGTCCACGACGGTAGTACGGATGGAACATTGCGCGTTGGAAAACGGGTCGAAAGGCTTGTGCGGTTGGATGGTTCTGAATGTATGACCAGGATTGTTGAAAGCGAGATTGCATGAAGCCGGTTGCGTGCTAAAGTCTTGACTAGCAAGTTGCACGGGGTTTGTCTGTCTGCAGAACCTGGCAGGGAATGAGCGGACATTTATGGACAGGCAAGTGCAGGTGCCGGCAAGCAACGTACGTGAAACCTCGGCGACTTGTCTGGCTTGGGGACGCGTTTGACGCAACACGCCGCTTTTCGGCATCGTACCCGCCGTTGCCGATGCAATTATTATGCGATGAGTCCCTAGATTGTAATAGACAAGTAAGACGGCGGAGGTTGTGCACATTACGAGTGCGCAGTGGGCGCTCGTCAACTGACGCTTGCCGTAGGGACGCGTTCGTCGGCGCCGCCTTCGCTTCTCCGTATTAGACAAGCAAAATTCCTCGGCGCTTCCTCCTCATCGTCCCCTACCACTCGATTCTGTGCCCTCCCAATCGGGCAGATTCGTGTCCCTTTGTCGCATACAGGATTCGCCGCAGATGGGCGCAGCTTTTAGTCACGAATAACTGCGGCAAGCTTCCAGTACACATTATATAAGCAGTCGCACATGTTTTGTTCCAAACTTCCAAGTGGCTATCGATTCATTCCTCCCTTCGAGAACCATACTTCTCTTCTCATGATCCGCTCAGCCACGAATCACCTCTTGAGAGGGCATCCGAGAAGGCGACTATGTCGAGCTCCTGAATATCCCATGTTCCTTTCTTCACGTAGTTCACTCTCATGTTGATCCTCCTGGGTTCAACAAATGGAGTTTGGGAGGCGGCCCTGTTTCCAAGGAAAAGTATTTGATCGTTCAGGCTCTCATGAGAGACACACCTGCTAGAATATAACTGCCACATGTTCTACCCATGGAGTTTAATCGACAACTAGGTGTGGGACCAGACCAGGTCCCTCCCTTCTGATTGAATCCGAAGTAGAGCTTTCAGAGTGTCTTCCCCCCCCCGGCTGGCGCGATTTAAGGTGCAGGGCGACGATGGAGATCCCTCGTCCAGGACGTGCAGGATTTAGGGGGCCGCATCACTGCCTCGTTACCGTTATTTTGCATCGGCTCACTTCTGTGTGTAAGCATCAGTTGCACTTGCCCCACAATCAGATAAGGGAAGGGAAGGGGGAACTCACTTGGTGCACACAGTTGAAAAAGTTCTGTAAACGACTTCAATGAGACTTATGTCGCATGCCAGAAATCCGCCTTCTATGTAAAACGAACGACTGAAGGCGGAAAACAAAAGGGAAATCTGGTGATGTAGATTCATTGCCCAGTCTGCTGTGAATGGGGTTTCCCAAATCTTGCTTGAACTAGAATGCTCCTGTTCGATGCAGTATGGGGCACGTAGCGTGGGATGGAACCTGACATGAGGTCAGGACAAGGAAAGCGATATGAGATTCTCCGAGGCAATGCGGTACGCTGAGAAAACAGAGCAGATTGTCGTGCAGTTGAAGAGTCCTTTTCTTGCCGGATTGACAAGGGAGCGCGAGAGTCCATCAATGTGAAATATATCCAGGTCTGCATTGCTCTGCGCAGTTGATCTCTGCCCAGCCTCGGGACGCTGTTCAGTCTTTGTTAGTAAACCACGCATCGCCCTCCCTGAATCATTTTCTTCTTCTTCACCAGAACATTGGTGGGGCATGCTTCACCCCTGTATATTGTCTCAGTCCATTTCAAGTTGGGTCCAGTTCGATTACGGCCAGGAGCAGAACGCGCAGCTGGAGGAGGGGCCGTCGGCCGATCCGACAATTGTAAAGCTGTACAACCAGCTCATGCTCAAGAAAAATGCCAGCATGCCGGGTCTGTACTTATCTGCCTTTCCTGGCCGGAATCGTGAACTGGCGCCGGTTATTTCCCCGGATTAAGCTATTGGCCCAATGGGGCCGTTGTTCCATTCGCAATGCGGGCTGGGCGGGAATGGGAGGGAATGAAAGAGCCTCGACGTGATTCCCATCCAAGCTGGAAACCCGGGCTGTCTTCTATTTGCACCCGAAGAGTTGGTTCACCCACCAAAACATTCATGTCGATGAGGCCGTGTGTATACAAAGAGGGAAAGATGTCAGATGCTGATGATATCATCATTTCCCAAGTACTGGTTATATTTCTGGAGGGCTATAGCTCCAAGTCGAGCTACCCAGACAGGGTTAGACCTTTAGACGGCGTAAAGAAAGAGGAGTCAGACCCTTTCCTGGTGAAGGTTACGGCAGTCGGGTTTCCCTGACTTCAGCAACAGTATTCGTTGCATCAACAAAATGCAGAATAGATTCCAAGAGCATTGCGATCGGCTAATCAGTCCGCAGTGGGTTGTCGGTTCGTAGATGCCAAGTTGGGTGCGGAACAAGCAGGGATGTATCCCGAGAATGAAGGAGCGAGCTCCACACTGGCACGGCGCCCTGTCCGTGCCTCCATCCAGATGGGTGTGCAAGATGGAAGCGCCACGAATACCCAAATTAAGTTTCCAGCTGGCGAATGATTGAGGCTGGTGACTGCGAGCAGTGCACGCCACGCGGATGACACGGTTGGGTGATATTGGGAGATGATGATATTGGTTGGTGGGACGAGAGTACTGAGACTGGCATGTAGAAAAAAGCAGTGCCAAGGAAGCTGAGACGTGCGACTGCGCATGTCGGGGTAGAATGTTCAGGGCGGTGCAAGGGTTCACGTGAGGGCGCGATGAGTGGCGGGTCCTATTCATTCCACCGTTCCGCCCGGCGGAAACACCCCTTCATCGAATGACGCCCAAACTTATAAGCACCCGCTGTCCGTCTGCCAGCCTTTGCTGCCTCTTCTCCTCGACGACGTTGCAATAAACGGTCAACGAGTAGTTTGGCACAAGAGTATATCTTCGCTTTCTAAATAACTCAGCTCTTCCGTTCACAAAATGTCCGTCTCTGACATGAAGCGTGGTAATGGCGGAAATCGCTCTCCGACCGCCTCTTCTGGAAACGAAAATGTCGTTGATCACCTTTCTCCTGGTGTCACCGATGCCCCCGCGGCTTCCTCAGTCCCCAAGAGGCATGTCGACAAGGATCATGGTCTAATCACCGTCCAACCCCTGAAGCGCTCGGAGATGCAGGTGCGTCATTTTTGCGAGGCAATTCAACATTGCTTTGGCTAACGCGCTTCGTCCCCGCCTGCCAGCAATCCTACGCACAAGATTTGGGCTTGTCAGGGGTAACACATGGCGTGTATGGCAGCTTCATCAACACCCTCGGTGCCTGCATTGGTATCTGTGGTGCTATTCCTTGCTGCCCGTGTCCCAATCGTGCGCTGCGTCGTTCTGCGTTCCTGCTTGTCCCCTGACACTGTATTCCCAGCTTTCCGCGAGGTTCAGCAAGGATCCGTCGGTCTTGTCTCTCGCTTCGGTCAGTTCTATAAAGCTGTCGACCCTGGTCTTGTGCAAGTCAACGTGTGCTCTGAGCGCCTTCGTGTGGTCGATGTGAAGATTCAGATCGCGACCATCGGCCGCCAAACCGTCATCACCCGCGACAACGTGAATGTCGAGATTGACTCCGTCATCTATTATCAGATCACCAACCCTTACCGTGCTGCATTTGGTATCCAGGACTTGCGCACTGCACTTGTCGAGCGTGCGCAGACGACCCTTCGTCACGTAGTTGGTGCACGGGCAGTGCAATCCGTCGTTACTGAGCGCGATGCCATTGCCCTCGAGATTGAAGAGATCGTCAGTGACGTCGCCGACAAGTGGGGTGTCGCCATCGAGGGTATCCTCATCAAGGATATTGTGTTCTCCGCCGACGTCGCAGCTTCGCTCTCCTCTGCAGCCCAGCAGAAGCGTATTGGAGAGTCCAAGGTTATTGCTGCTCGTGCCGAGGTCGACGCTGCTCGCCTCATGCGACAGGCTGCCGATATCCTCGCTTCACCCGCTGCCATGCAGATCCGTCAACTTGAAGCACTCCAACAGATGGCACGATCCGCACAGAGCAAGGTTGTTTTCGTGCCGATGCAACTCCAGAGCGATATCACGGGCGCTCTCACTCATCACCAGATCGCGGCGAGTGGATCAGATGCTGTTGGTGCAAGCAGCCCCATGGCTGGTATGGGCATCGAGACCTCCGTCGGAAAGGCGGGCCTCATGTCGGCCATTGGCAGTGTCTGATCTCCTTCTCACATGACCTCGTGGCCTCACTCGCAGTCGGTCCAATTCACGTTTTCCCCTTAACCCTTATGTTTGTACTTCCATCGCGGTGCGGTGTCGATACCTCTATTATGTTCAGTCCTTGTGTATGCTTATTCTTTGGAACACGACGTAATCGGTGATGAATGTCGTCATCTCGACCAATCAAATACTGCACTTGCAGGACGGGACGCAACCTCATCAATGGCACGCAACGAGATGGGGTTTCCTGACCGGCAACCACCACCACCACCTAAGAACAAAACACCACCTGTCCGACAAATTTGGTGGGTTATGGGTAAAACAGCCTCAGCCAGCCATTGAATACACTTTCAAGTGACCCTGAAATTGTCTGTATTGCTGTAGTACCGTGAAAAAACCAAATCCCTGCGTAGTAGAGGTGTCGGGCCTAGGGTCCTGCGCAGGCAAGACCCTAACCCTGTGAAACAACCCTGACCTTATTTACAGGGTTAGGGTTAGGGTTAGGGTTAGGGTTAGGGTTAGGGGTAGGGTTAGGGTTAGGGTTAGGGTTAGGGTTAGGGTTAGGGTTAGGGTTAGGGTTAGGGTTAGGGTTAGGGTTAGGGTTAGGGTTAGGGT
>NW_024467199.1:0-66305 GCF_000292625.1 Dacryopinax primogenitus
AACCCTAACCCTAACCCTAACCCTAACCCTAACCCTAACCCTAACCCTAACCCTAACCCTAACCCTAACCCTAACCCTAACCCTAACCCTAACCCTAACCCTAACCCTAACCCTTGAGGTTAGGTCCCGCTGACAAATATTTGGTTCCGTGTGCAGCTGATCTATGTCCCCCACGTTAATGGCGTTAACATGTTTACCGCTGTTACCGACGGGCCACAGCACTGGTAACGGTTCTCTCAACTGCAAATAGATATCCGATTGCGATTGCAAGTATCCAGGGACAATATTACATATCCTACAATTCACGAGTGTAATGAGTGGTTGAGCGCGTACATATGCAGTGACGTGCAGAAAGGAAAAGAGAAACACTGGATGATTGGGTATCTTACAAACGGCTTGGACCAACAACAATCCGATTGAGTCCCCCGTCCCTTCCGCTTGAGAGGTTCTAGCTTCTTCCTGATATCCCTCAGTGCTGCAGTCTTTGGCTTCCAGTCGTCAAACGCTGCACGGAGCTCCTCAATCTCAGACAGGAACCATTCTTGTGCGGCGGGGTGAGTGACAAGTTCGTTCAGGATCCACGGTATTTCGTAGTCATTAGACGACTCGCGTGCAGAGAAAGGCTCCAGCTCGAGAGGAGGGAGCGGTCCGGGAGTGTTGTTGGTCTCGAAAAGGAAGCGTACGGCAAGTGTGTAACACGCCATCATATACAGAACTGTGGCCGACGCCGTTGGGCGAGCCAGCTATCGCTTTGGACAGGTGGACAACAAGGCCTCCATCGGTGAGGCCCGCATTTCGCAGGCGAAGGCAGAGGACAAGGAGGTTAGTGAGGAAGTCTGTCGAACTGTAGGCATCGCCATCGATGTACAGACCGCGAAGGATGAGCGGATATAAGGCGTTCACAAACGCGCGAGAGTAGATGGGCACAACTTGGTCGTTGAGCGAAGCAATGTAGATGAGCTTGCAGCCATGGTCGAGCACTCTTCCAGAGCCGACATGTACCGCTTCGACACGTCGCTCACCGTATCTTGAAAATCGAAGAGCTCACGCGCTGCAGCCGTCTCCACATAATGAAGCCAAGGCTGTGTGAGGACGCTGGTATTGAGGTAGAGGAGCGGGCCGAGATGGATTCCACACAGCGCGAGGCAAACGACTCGCTGTACCTTCCTCGGGATGGCTGGTCCTTGGGTCTCAAGCTTTACGATCGTCTCACCCGCAGTCTGCTCCGGGTAACCAGTATAGATGTGCCCTTCCTCGAGCAACCGGTCCATGATCTGGCAAGTCACGATCGATCCCTGAGAATGGCATGCGAAGAGGATGACATCGGCTTGGTGGATGTCGTTCATCCACATTTCGTTAGACTTGAGTGTCGAGTAGAGTTTCTCCAACCTGTGTGCGATTGTTCTCTCCCCTTCGAGGGGAATCTCTGTGAGTGTATCAAGCTTGATGCGTGCTTCTCTGTATGGGATTAAGCTAGGTGCGCTAGTTGACAAAAATACGAGAGCTTACGAAGGGAATCCAACAAGGCATCCCTCTGCATCTGGGCGAACTTTGCACTCGTCCCCGTCGGCTCTCCCAGCACACTCCTCAACATCCCTCCGGGAAACCAGCCATGGATACCAACGATGACAGCCCGCCTGACAGCCCTCATCTCACCAAGCCGGTCAACGCCGATGACAGCCCAGCTGCGAGGCATCAGCGCTGGCATGCCCTCAAGCTTCATTCGCTTTACCTGGGACTTTTCCTGCATCGCTTTGCTGCTAGCCGAGAGGGGAACTGGTACCTCTTCTCCTTCCCGTCCCTTGCCCTTCTCCAGACGGCGCTGATACTCCGCCAGCTCAGGATCGATCAGCACTGGGCAGTAACTGGGCGGCGCGCCAAGGAACTTGTTCACGTAGCGCATCGTCTTCTTCAGTGCGCCAAACGGCTTCCCGTCCGCCTCCGGAGGGCGGAAAGACAGAGGGGATGGTAAAACACGGCCTGGAATGTAGGTAGGAGGAAGTTCGGCAAAGGCGGTGCAGGCTCGGCCTTGTCCTTCTTGGCTGTCACAGAAACAGCACGCTTACTGTCCGCAAGTGCCTTCTTAAGCTTGGGGTTGACAGTGAGCGGAGGGCCAGGGACATCTTTAGGCTCAGGCGTCGGAGCTTTCGGGGGGCTGTTAGTGCAGGAGCAGAACCAGGTGATGTGCCCGCTTTAATCCTCCCTGGCTTACTCCCCATTCCACCGACCAGAGTAGTCTTGAGCGTATCCTTAGGCAGACTGCTCGGTTTGACATCTTTTCCCACATCTTTCTCCCCAGGACCGGGCTTGAGAGGCTCCTTAGACGCGCACCGAGCCGCCCTTACCGCTTCCTTGGCAGTCCAGGCAGCTTTGGCAGCTTCTTGAGCAGTACTGCGCTTCGATCCTTCCTTAGCAGTGGTAGAATTGGGGGCGTTCATGATATGTTGGGGATGCTGCTCGACGGTGTCTGGATGGCACTGAAGGACGCAACGGCCGATGAGGGTCTTGGAGATGTCCCGGCATCAGCCTGTGCTGTCGGAGCAGTAGCACCACTGCCACCAATCCCACTCCCAGTCACACTGGATGTCGTCCCACTCCCACTACCCGCACCGCCTACCGCACCAGTGCCAACAGGACCTCCCACACCCCCGCCAGCTCCCGTACCTGTCGCCTCCTCATGAATCATCATGACCTCCATTCCCTCTCCCTGCTTGATCAATGGTCGTGCTAGGTTCCGCCCTCCGGAGAAGAAGCTGACCCACATGGGCATGTTGCTCTGTGTTGTCAGAGGGCTTGCGTGCGCTTGTGTTTGAGGAAGTTCCGTTGGGGTAGGTGTAGACTGGGGTTGAGCCTCTGTAGCAGGTGAGGGTTGTACGGCGGGAGATACGGCGTCTGAGCGTGCAAGAGCGTCCTCTTTCACCCTCTCCGCCTCTGTCTTCTCGTGCCCCTCCTTCCCCAGCTCTCCAGGATGTACGTCCGCAGACGCGGCAGGTACGGAAGGAGCAGTATACCAATACCACGGTTGGTACCAGACGTTCTTCGTTTCCGCCGAGGTGAATGACATAGCTGGCTGTTTGGGACTGGGGTCGGCGTTAATCTTGAAGTTGGTGCTGTTAGGTGGCTGCTGTTGGGGTGAGAGAAGGCTTGGAGAGAGGGGGGGAGAATATCGGCCGACTCCTGGGTAGAAGGAGGGACGGGCAGGGGAAGCAGGTTCGTGCTCGGGGACGATTCTTTAACGGAGGAGGTGCTAGGTGTAGAGAAACCGAGATAAGACCACCACCAGGCAGCCTCCGCTGCGGCTTGTTCTGCCCTGCGTTAGCCTAGAAATGAGAGGGGGAAGAGGGGCAGCGTACTGGATTCAGTGTTGTCCCCCGCCTTTTTCGTTTCCTGCGCCTCTTCGTCCGGAGGCGGGACGACCATGATTTCCGTCTCTTTTGGTTCTCCTGCTTTCACGACCTCTCTCCCGGCGCCATCTTCTGTAGCCTGTTCCTGTCCATTTTCTGAATGTTCCTGGGCTTGGGCTTGGGCTTGGGCTTGCACTTGCTCAGCACCCGACAGCCTCACGACTTCTACGGTCCTCTTCGTCCTCCCTCCAAGAAGAGGCAGGCTGAAAGTATACCTCAGCGCACCAGCGTTAAGTGCTGCTAGCCCACTGGGCTGGGCTGGGATGATCTGCCCTCTCTGTTCCTGTCCTTGATCAAGAGATGACGCAGGTGAGGACCCAGGCTCGGGAAGGCGGAGAAATGCAGGCGTGGGGACACGCGTGTCGGGGGATTCAAGGGTGATGAGGGAAGGCACTGGTATTGAAGGCCCTGAAGCTGCGGAGAGGTGTGAGGTGACGGACTGCGTGCGGGTGTGGGAAGGGCGAGCGAGCGAGCGAGGAAGGGGAGCAGCGGGAATGGGAATGGGAGATGTTGGCCGGGGTGTGGGAGTGAGAGAGGCGGCAGTAGGAGTGGTCTGCAGAGTCGGAGGAGCGGATGTTGGCTCTGCCGTTGCGGTGTCTGATGGGAGACTGTTGATAGGTAGGTCCTGACACCGGGACAGTATATTTACATGCCCAGCATGTCTGA
Organism: Dacryopinax primogenitus; assembly: GCF_000292625.1. NCBI lineage: Eukaryota > Fungi > Basidiomycota > Dacrymycetes > Dacrymycetales > Dacrymycetaceae > Dacryopinax > Dacryopinax primogenitus. Next base: position 4,071 of record NW_024467199.1, read on the forward strand.
TCAAAAAATGCGATGATGGAAACTCGATTGCATATATAGAAACGTTCAGACAAGCTGCTACCTGCTGAATTCATCCTTGGTTTGGTGTCAGCGTCGCATCGTAGCTTTCGAAGCGCTCGTCTGATTCCAAAAGCCCGTTTGACTCTCGTGCAGAGGGTCTCCTCTCTCGGCTTCTTCCCCGCATGTCTTCGTCATCAGAATCGTGTGCGTCGTTGAAATCCATGGGCTTTCGATTTTTGTACATCTGCCCTTGAAGAACTATGACGAGATCGAAGAGCAAGACCCCACCGCTGCCTAGCAAATATCTGTTTGCAAGGTCAATTCCTCGTCTGCGCGCAACATGGGATCATACGAACGGGATGGACTCCATGAGAAACGCGCTCGCATCCTGCCCTATTGCGAGGGGTGACGTGAGGATAGAGAGGACGTAGAAGAAGTTGCCAAAAAACGCGCAAACGAAAAGGGACATAGATAAACCCTGTTGTTCTGTGTGAATTGTGCGTTGTTAGTCCGGTGCAATAGGCATACCTCGACGCTCTTGCGGACAAACTTAAAGCACAGTCAGACAAGTGACTGGTTTCATGAATAAACGGACTTACATTTTTCCAGATCTGGGGCAATCTAGACGTAAGGTAGAGAGTCGTACAAGTCCAGGCAGAGACGCGACCGAGAATGCGCTCCGTGTCTGCTTCACGAGAAGGTTCAACAGTCATCGGCTGGAGAACATGGGAGTCAGATGAAGCAGCTCTGAGGAACGGCATATCCAAATTCGGCATTGGTGCCTCGACCTCTCCAAGAACTTGGCCCGCAGGAGAGAGATGCCGCACGTCATTGAAGGATGGATATCCAACACGGATTAGGGTGCCAACCGCAAGGAATACCATCCCTGCCTTCCGCACTCCTATGCTGCTGTTGCGCTGCTTGCTTGTGGAGCGCTCGGCAAGGCGCTGGCGTTCTACAGACAAGACACGTTCATATATCTCCTCTATTTCCACTGGGTTATCCTCCGCATTCCCATGTTCCCGCAAGAGGCTAAGTCGCCGTAGCCCTCGCTCGATCTCTAGGCCGATGCTTTTGCTGCGACCCCTGGCATCTGACACGTTGGCAGACCGAGGTAATGACGCGTAGCTGTAACCAGGAGTACCAGTAAGGTTTACCGGTGGTGGAAGAAAGTATCGAGAGAAAGGGGTATAGTAGGCGTATTGGGAGATCAAGCAGACGTCAACGAAGCAGAAGTACGATGCCAAGTATGTCTGGAAGGGCAGTTGATGGGTTAATAAGCAGCCTAAACAGATTGAATGAGTCGAAAATCATGGTAGGTGGCTGCACACGCACCGATGAGATTTGTTAGATCTCCTGGACAGAACATCAACAAAGAACGGTGGCGTGTGATGAGTGAATGAACATGCCGAATAGCCAGTTTACTAAGAAGGGAAACGCCAATCCTTCCGCACTTTGCAGTTTCCAGTTTACAATGATCTGGCTGTGAATCTGTCAGTGTGTATGGTCATAGATGTGGAGCATATGAGCGCACGGAAATTGAGCGAACAGCCATGAGAGGATAGAGGTGTAACCCAGGAGATCAGAGATCGTGAGTGGCATTGTTGGAGTTATTGAACGAATTGTGGTTTGATGCAGTGTATACTGATACAGGTCGTCTCTATAGTCTATATGAGAAGAGGAGGCAAGAAAGGGGGCCGGTGGTCGCAGCGGGATGATGACAGCAAACGGGTTAGGAGGGACAGACGACCAGCGCAGTGCGCACTAATGCGGGTCTGCTGATAATGGAGGCGCGTGCCGCACACCAACTTCCTCCAATCCGCCGCCGCCACTGATATGCCGGCGCTTAAGACGCAAGGTATGAATTTAATTAATCATATCGTTACCGTAGCACATGACTACCGTGTCCTACCTCGGAGTTCAACGTGACGTCCGAGTTACAACAATGTGCTAGACTCCAAACCTCCCTCTGTATGAAACTCCTTCCTGACCAGTGGAAATAAGTCTCCAGCAGGGATCCATTAATGAAGAGCACCACCGACCCATGTCAAAAGAAGTGCTAGGCGGGAGATGGTTCCTGTGCAAATAGGAACGCATGGCACGCAACCGTGAAGACTCGACTGTGCCCACCAGTTGCGACCTTATCGCCGTCTTCCCCTCCTCCACTCGAAGCCATGTTACTCCATTCGTGCGTATTTCCTCACTCTCGCGCGAGCGATTCCACGATGTTGGCGATGTTAGTAGTCAGAGCGTGGTGCATGAATGTTGGTTGGATTGTGTTACTGAACGGTCAGCCAGTCCTGACCCGTGCTGAAAAGGTCAAGCCAGGACGCAAATGATCAATATAGGTATAGATGAAGAACTTGTCCTTGAACCAAGCATAACCAAGCCAATGACCATCACTTGGGCGGCTGAATATTACGAGACGAATGGATGGGGCAAAATAAAGTTTGTATACGACCGTTGTGGCGACAACGCGTTCCAGGGCAGATGGCAGCATTCCAAAAGTCACCGTACTCTACCCGCCGCCGTCTTCACTCTCCAAGTATTCTACCTTCACTCCATAATCACTCCTTACGACTTATATCTGCACTCCCTCTACTCCGCTCTTTGTGGCTTGTCTGAACGGTCGTGGCGTCCCTGATACCAGGCAACGCATAAACGACCACAATTACGCTCATTACCCGACACTCTTTTCTGTACTACAACACTGTCTCATCTCTCAGATCGTAACCCTCTTTCCTGATGCCGGTGCTGTACTATCCAGCGCCTTCAATCATATGGCGCGATATGACATCAAGATCGTCGCCGACTGCTCTGCCGAACGCGGACGTTGACGACCCACAACCGTCCTTCATTCATTTCTCGACCCTGGCTCTCATTCTCATCAGCATTTCCGTATTCCTCGTGCTCACCCTTGTCCCCGTCCTGGTCTGTCTCGCTCGGAGGCAGGGCAAGATACCAAAACTTGCCATTTCAAAACCAAGACAACGCGAATCAGCCTGCCCGATCGTCTACACTTCCTACTCGACCGCGGATCTCCGAGTGTTACCTGGCCTTCCTGACCCGCCTTCCTTCGCTGGACGATTCGAGTACTACAACGCATCTGGCGGGATGGTGAGTCTGAAGGATGTGATCGTGGAAGATGAGAAACCCGGGTTCCTGAAGACCTCAGATCGTCCCCACCTGCTGGATCAGAACGCGATCTCTCCCGTTACTCTCACATTTTCTCCTGCATTGCGCAGAAACGACTCCTCAATCTCCGACGGACTGTCCGACTACTCCAAATCTCAGGCCATAGCCTCGCTGCGCGATTCGGACATCATGTCTTACTATCTGAATACCACAAAGGCGTCGCTCGGGCTGCCGTCCCCTCTATCCCCGGCTTATTCGGCAAGAGACCCTTTCAGGGCATTTCAAACACGGAGAATAAAGCCCCCGAGCGCAGACATCTCTCGAACTCCGTCCGAGTTCTCGGTTTCCATTAATGGAGATGGACTCTCAGAACATACACAAGTCCACCGGCGTTACAGTGGCTCATCGCATCGCATACCCAATGCGCCGCCTCGCATCCCAACGCTAGTCGGGTTAGATGCCTTCAGCACGATAGGGACCGCAATGATGAAGCCCACTTCGCCGTCCATCGGAACAACTGTGATACAATCACCTCAACCGCCGCAGCCAGCCTTCCAGCCGGTCATGTCGTACAAAAGCTCTAAATTTGATCAGGACACAACTAGGTCGCACTTCTCACCGCCCACGCCCCTCTTATCACCGATGCCGGAAGAACCCCGAAGGGGCAGCGATTTTAGTTTCAGCAGATTCTATGGGAGCTACGCACCGATAACCCCGCAGCCAGCAACCGGCCAAATGCCGCGCAGCCAAACGTTGGGAGAGAAGTTCAAGCACCGGAGGTTTTCAAGTGAAGTGAATGCTCGTTTTGCTGTTGGCTTAGGATTGGACCTGTCAGGACGGGCAGGATACATCTGATGGAAGTCGCCGCTAGCGCGGAATCCTCCTTGGATGTTTTCTCATTCTTTCGTTGGTGATATTGATCAGCCTCATGTAGCGCATGTCTGTATAGCATTCGTACACTTCAAATGTCATTCCCAAATATTCAACATCTTTCACATTCCATCCGATTATGGTTGGCCCTGTTTGTCGCCGTCAACTCATAACCATCGTAAGCTCTCTGCGTCGCAATCAAAAAGATCTGGATAGCGGCTTCCCAGCTCGTCAAACACTCCAAGATCGGTCACACGATCAGTGAAATATTTTGCCGCTACACATGTTTGTCTGCACAGGACACAGACGGTGCACGCTGAGCTCTCGGGGTCCTCGTGTAGCATCGGGACAGAAGGACAGGGGGGATCACGTAACAAACAGTCTAGCGTGATCTAGCGTGAGCGTGTTGATGAGTCAGCGAGATTGCATGACTTCAAATGAAGAAAAGGTTAGGGCAAGATCATCTGATGATTCAATTTGGCCTAGGACACTTGTCATCATCAATACATTCCTACCACATCCGTTGGTCTGAAACATGCTTGTCGACGAGGGTGCGCCATGCGATGCACCTTGTGACAGTTGTATGAGAGGGTTTTTCCCGCATGTAGTCCGCCCGGCTAAACGGTAATAATGGGTTGTACGATGGAGATGAGGAAGCGCCCGGGGACGGGTGCAGCGGACAGCCCCAATGACTGACGCGTGCCACAGAGACAATTCAACGTTGCCCCGCGTGTCTTTAAGCGAGCGCTTGTTACAAGTTCGAGACTGTTCTGGACCGCCTGCAAGGTATATTCCTCCACCCCTTTCCTCTCCAAGCTCAGCGCCGGTTTCGAGGGCAGATACGTAGGAAAAGGTGGTTCGTTATAGCCTCCAGGGGAGTAGCCAAAAAGTGGGATGCAGGGTACAGGTATGGGAAGAGACCCGGAGCCGTGAGACAGATGCCGCTCGCCGGGGGACCCGGTTCTGACACCGCCTTCTTCGCTTGCGTAAGCAAGGCCGGGTTGGTCATGAAAAGTTCACGTCACTTTCATCGGCCTCCTCTACTCCGACCTATCGTCTCCAATGTCCCCGATTGAATTACCGATCAATCTTCGTCCTCAACACAGCATTGAGGGCATTACTTTGTATCAGGCTGGATCCTGCACGCTTCCGCTCTAACCCTGAGACAACTCCAGTTCCCGACTACCAGGAGGAGGCCTACCTTGGATATCAATTTTGCCCAAAATATCCCTCCCGCTTGGCGTTCTCATACTGCAAGTGTTCCTGGAAAGTCGGAACGTGGAGAAATGGATAAGCTGTGCCTCAATACCAGCTCTTCCAAACAGGGGCCGTCTTAGGTGGCTCGTGCATGGCGCCACGAGACGACCTGTGCTTCCTCTCTCCCTGGTCATTTAACCATCGATTGCACGGCCAAGCAGACATAACTCACTGCCATCAGGTTAATCGCGAAGGGTTCCTTACTGCCCTCGTGGACGGTCGTGAAGATCTCTGGTCCATCATCTCGCGTGGCATCTGCTTCAACTCCATTATCGTCTGATTTCTATTGCGGCCCCTCGTTGCGAAGTAGAATATCTGCCGTGTGACGTCTTTTTCACGCTAGTGATTCAACCCTTGTTTTCCCTCGTGGCGACTCTGCCCCTCTGCCCCTCTGTTGCGTTCGGAGAACGTCTTGCTTCGGCTACCGTCCACTTGGCCACCGTCGAATCGTGCGCAGTCTATCGGACAGCTTCCCAGCTAGATGTCGTCTGCAGTGCTCTCATCTCGAGTGCCGATACTGTATGAAGAACGACAGATAAATACCAACCTGTCTCAAAATGTATCGACAGAACTTGTCGAAGACGCGGTATACCCAGCAAGTGCATCCTCGACGCCAACTCGACCTCATAAAGATATGTCTTACCCTTACCAACAAAAGCCGACCATTGCTGTGTGCGGCGCGACTGGGCTTCAGGGAGGTTCTGTGGTCCGCTTCCTGTTGCAGGACGGCGCTTTTCATGTGAGGGCTCTCACACGGGATGTGACGAGCCCAGCTGCTCTCCGTTCGTATTTGGGGAGAACTCCCGGTGTTCAAAATTGACTTGCTCACAGAGTTGGCTGCTAACGGGGCTGAAGTGGTTCGGTGCGATTATAATGATGTTCCTTCAATTCATGCGGCATTCTCCGGTTGCTATGGGGTCTTCGGAGTGACAAGTTGTAAGTTGTGTTGGCTGCGGTATTTGGACGCGACTGACGGAGTGCCTTAGCGTGGGAGAGCGGTCCAGATGCGGAGCGCCAGCAAGGTTATAACCTTGTATATTGCGCAAAAGCTGAGGGCATTCGTCACTTTATTTGGTCGACTCTGGAGCGAGCCGCATTTCCGATACCTCATCGTGACTCAAAAGATGACATCGACTCGTATCTGCGTTCAAGTGGAGTGCCTTTTACCAGGTGACTTTTGTTCCCAGCAGGGGGTGACACGTTCTTACATATACGTATGTTAAGTCTGGTTGCAGCTATGACCTTTGAATCGATGGCCGATTCTACCGTAAGGAATGCTCTTCGTATTCAAAGCAGAATTCGCTGACGATGTACGATGTCAGGTCCTGAAGCCGTCTCGGGGGGGACTCGTAGGAGAATGGGCAATACCTACTGATAGCGGAATTCCTTGGTGTGATATTCCCTCCTGCCATCGTGACAGAATTCTAACGAAGATGGTAGCTTCTGTGCAGCCGACACTGGCGGATTTGTATCAGCGGTCCTGAAGAACCCGCAATCGTGGTTAGGTTAGCACGCTTCCTTCCCACTCACCTACCTAGACTGACTGTTAGATAGGTCAGACGCTTACTATGATCACGGACTTCGTGTCGCCGAGACAGTACTTTCAGCTTTTGGGCGACGCCAGTCGAAAGGTGATCAGAGCATCGGAGCTGTCCTTGGAGCAGTTCAACCGGATTCCGAACATGCCGCAACCCCCTGTGCCCAAAGAATTCTGGCTGAAGTGAGTTGGTGCGACTCACCTACCGGCGCTTCTCACCCTGTGACAGCATCAAACATCTCATCAACAACCCCACATGGCCCACCGCCCAAATTGCCACCTGTCGCGCATTATTTCCAAATGCCATATCACTCAGAGCGTGGATTTATAACAATCAGTCAGCATTGTTATTCGCTGCGACGAATCCGTCATCGTGAATCCTCGAGATGCTCCATGTCTAGGCTGGAGCATCTTGTTGGGCAATGCCTCGTATTGTTGTTGATTAATTATTGTAGCACAAGCAGTTTACATTCTAGTATATTATTTATTTACTGAAACGCTGTCCTAATTTAGACAATCTTCATCGTCCGCCTTACTGTAAGATGCGCTGCCACATGATCTCGTTGTATCTCGAAAGAACCAGACGATTATCAGAGCGTGTAGCAAGGCGGTGAAGTTGGCGCTGGTATAGAACACGGGGAAGGCAAAAACGCCAGAACAGCATGTGAAAAACTTGATGCAATGACAACCACTGGCCTTGCAAGCATATTAGCAGCCTTGCTTGTTGGTAGCGGCAGCTTAACAGATTGTCCAAGAATTCGCTACGGCTGCTGACTACATACGGTCGCTTCATCAGAGCGGCTGGTTCAGCTCTGTCCGCAACCTTGATGTCATCTGGCCCCGTGTGCGAGCGATACAGGAACCGCCCATCAAAGGGTCCTTAAGCGCCCTACAGACATACATGTAATTCCTGGCTTCTGTTTACGATTATCAGGGAAGCACGGCCTTAACAGCAAACTGTATCGAGAAGTTCCACTGCGATGCGTCTAGTATAGATGACAATGGTTATAGTGCACTAACTAGTCGGCTTAATATTCAACGCCATATTAATGAGACAACCCTATAGCATTACAAGCCCTTCCAGAGGGAGGCCCTCCACCGGACAGCTGAACTATTCTACGTACATCGTAGTGAAAACTGTTGAGGACCTAGGGTCGTGACTACTGGGCATGAGGGTTAGAGATCAAGAGATATGCCTTGTGCTTATATGATGTCAGATGCGATTGTAACCCGAAAAATAACCAAGACCTGTGCAACAGGCACAATATACAGAGAAACGTTACCACGAGGTTGGTAAAAACCTCAATGGACCATACCAAAGAAATACAACCAGGCATCACCGGGCGCCAAGTTGGAAGCAGCCGAACCGTCGAGGTTCACCACGTGAAATGGAGATTGAAGTTAAGCGAAGGACGAACCTCGCATGGCGTCTAGTGCGAGCGGACATTACCAAGAGCACTGTGAATGCCACGCTTGGTGTGATGGCGGCGGCGTGAGGAAGCCATCCGTGAAGAGCGTGCCTTGTGACTGTCTCCGATGTAAATAGAAGCAGCTTCGAGTGCTCGTTTGGAGTTGCCGCCAGCGTTGGGAGCGGCGGAAGCAAGGACGTCCCATGTAGGTTCATCTGTCCAGACCTCGAAGTTGTTAGCGCCTTGACCAGGCTTAGCCACCTCCCAGTATCTGACGAAAATGTTTAGAGTTGGATAGAAGGCTTCACAAGGCGATACTCACAGCCACCCGATACCATCACCTTTGAGCGCATCGACGATCGTCTGTGCCTTGCTCGCCTTGTCATCTCCCATGACACCCCACTCTCCAACAACAGAGACACGACCCTGCTGTTTAGCCTGCTCGTTGGCGCTTTGGATCGTGCTCAAGAAGTCGGAACCCAAGTTGTAGTCATGAACGGCGACAACGTCAATCTCGCCACAGCCGAACGCCCAGTCACCGACGGATGTATCAGCATCAATGCCACCACCCGAGGAGATAAGGATGGAGCTGCCAGCGGGAATGAGACCAGCAAGGGTCTTGGCACGATCGCAAACCCAGTTGGGAGCAACGAGGTCCATGTGACCCATGGGCTCGTTCTCCGGCTCAAAACCGTAGATTGCGGAATCGAGGTCCTTCCAAGCAGCATTTCCCATCTGTGCGTTCTGGTGATTGAGGATGTGCGTCATGCGCTGATCGAACATGGTGGCAGCCCAGCTGTTTGTGTAGAAAGCGGATGCATCGGCGATCTGGGGTGGATTGTTTGTGAAAGGTGAGATACCGAGCTGTGTGCAGTAGACATCGGTCGCCCAGAATCCGAGCGCGTACCGATCGTGCAGTGCGATAAGCAGCTTCATGCCACGCTGGCTGGCTTCGTACATGAGCTGGTCGATCTGGGTGAGTATGGTATCGTCGTAAGTGCCGATATTATCGACCTCCACATCGTTGACAGCCTGGTTGTTAGAACCCTTGTTGTTGGCATAAATAGAAGTGATAAAGATGCGGATGACAGTCATTCCCGCTGACTGCATAGCATCCAGGACAGCTGCACGATCGTCGTCCGCATACGTGTACAGGTAGTACGCCGAAGCACCGATGAAGTAGGCACCGTCCCCGGCCGCCTGGACGCGACTTAGCCCGGTGTTGACGGATGAAGAAGCAGATGACGTGGAGGTGGCTGGAGTTGAGCTGTCGGACGTGCCCGAAGGGGTACCCAGGGAGGATGCGCTTGCTATGGAGCCGCTGGAGAGGGCAGCCGAACTGCTAGATCCCTGGTGGTGCTTGCTCTTGGTTGATGCCGAGGGAGAGGGGGAAGCCAAGGCTGAGAAGGTTGATGACGAAGACGTGCGGCCAGCGCTGCCGGTGAGAGACGCGCCGTTGACGGTTGAGTTGCGAACGGGGGTGCACGCGGCTTGCGCGGCGATGATGAAGGAAAGAATGGTAGAGAGTGTGGTGAAGAAGTGCATGACTGTCGGAATCGAGCGGGAAGGTACAAACGCCCGGTATGCTTCTTTGTTGAGTGGTAGGAAGCTGTTGTCGAAGGAGTGACTGTTGGCAAAGAACGTGTGCTTGATAGGAGGTTTGCTGAACTGCTAGAGTCTTGCGGTGCCCGTCCAAAGTTGAAAGTTGAAGCCGTGAACCCAAGGAAGAAAGTGTAAATGCTGAAAAGGGGAGAGAAGAGGTGTCCCGGGAGGAGAGGAGGGAGGAGGGGGAAGAGAGGTGAGGAAGTATCGTTTGCGTGTCAAAGCTCAGCTTTGAGGAGATCGGTCAAACGCGCGGCGTTGCCCAGGAGTGAATGAAGTGAAGGTGATTGAAGAAAAAGAAGGGAATGAAGATGGAATAAACTTCCACAAAGTGTGAAAAAGGCCCAACTCCACACGGGCCAACAATTACACTCAGACCCGAGCGAGTGGACGCGCCCTCTCATTTCCTTTGTTCCCACGCGACTCGGCATAACGGGTATCCACACAGAGGCAGCCTGCTTCCGTAAACGAGGGTCTCTCCTTTCCTCGGCACACTCGGCACGGCTTCCCAAGAACGCAACCATGCTAACAACGATATCGATGTCAGGGCCTTATCCTCACATTGTTTAATGTAGACAATACCATCTTCACGCCAAAATCTGCTTGGTTATCACCTTGAAGGCCAAGATCAATCACCAACATCTCCTCGCGCTATGTGCGTCAAAAAGCCCCCTCTGCGCCATCAAACCTTCCGTAATTTGCGATGACGCGCCCCCTAGACCAACAGACGTGCATCCTCAGGTACTCCCTCAACACCCCTGTTCAACACCATGGACGCGCAGCATCTGCTGGGCACTCATCATCATCGCGAGCCAACTCTTTAGTACGTCTAGCCTGTTGTCATGCCCGACGCGCCTCACGACAACTAACCAAACCAACTCTGCTTGATGGTTACCATCCTTAGTTTCATGTGCAACACACAATCTACCCCCTTCATTGTCTTACCTTAGCGGGCCGGGTGGTCTGGCTGTCCGAATGTGTGTTATCTTCGACTCTTTCCCCATCTACTTTCGATCGCTCGCCTCAGATAGTTCCGAAGCTGTTTCACTTCGGCCGCGGATATTGTCGGATGGCACAGTGGAATGCATCAGATTATTGCACGTTGCTCCCAGCACACAACAACTAGTACAACACCTTGCTCAATTTTTGTATCTCATTTAGCACCACATCACCCTGTTTCACCACTTGCTCATACAGCGCGTTCTTCCGGTCTGGCCGATGCGTCTCTACGATGCCTGACACCTTGTCGATCGTGCAATTCAGTCGGCCAGATGTTATAAATCGTGACAGATCACTAACAGATTCATTGTCAAGCGGTTCTCAGACGCGTAAGAAGAGGTAGCATACGCATCAATGAAAGCAGGAGTTACACCAAATGCGGCACTGAGGGAAGCGATGGAGACGGAGCGATAGGACTGTAGAAGCTGGGAATATGCCAGCACGCGCATTTCTCGCACGTAATATTGGGTGTGTGGGTGAAGGATGCGGGACGGAATGAGATATGTCTGCTCGACATCGGCTGAAAATGCGATGAGTGACTGATGGATTTATAAGAGAACGGACTCGCCAAGGGCTCGGAAAAATCGCGCGTAATCACAGTTATAGAGGGAGGTGAAGTAATCACCCAGGTGAGGAAGCTCGGGTAATACCGAGTTCACCTCGGGGCTAGATATAATCTGTCCCGTGATCAGAAGCGGAAGAAAAGCGGTTTAGAAATAAAGACCCACCCGCTTCTTCAAGTCCACCCGCTGTAAAGTCAATGTCCCACTGAGCACGGTAAGCGTTACGAACTCGTTATACTCGAAGACTTCTGTGGCGGTGAATGTTGAGAGGGCGTCCAGTAACAGGTCGCTCGCCTCCTTGAATCTCCGCACACTCAGCATATGCCGTCCTTGATAGACCTTCAGACGGTTCCTCCGGTCCCAGTCACCTCCCTGCTCGACAAGCTCGCTCGCTTTGGTCATCCATTCCGAAATGACTCTGTTGTCTTGGAAGAAGAAGCCGATTCGAATCATGGTGAGGACAATGTCGATGCGCGAACCGAGGCCAGGTGTCTTCTCTAGCGCCAGCTTCTGGGCCTCGAGTGCGCCTTCCTTGTCCCCTATCCTTGTAAGATATGTTGCCTTTGCACGAAGCGCATCGCTGATCTCAGTCTCTCCCTCGGTCTTTTCCGCATTCGCGAGCGCTTCGTCGAGCTTGGCCATCGCTGCTGTGTTGGCCTCCTCCATCTTCTTCAACAGGGCGTCGTCCCGCTTTAGTGATGGTGTTGACTCAAGCAATACCTTATAGTACGGCGACATCTCTAGATGACATAAAGGTACCTAAGTTAGTGAATACTCCTGATGCCGTAGAGACCTGCATACCATCCGCTTGGATCCCCGCCATCAAGTCCTCTAAAGCCTTGCCATGGAGTGTCTGCAGCTTGGGACTAAAAAGTACAAACTGCGCCTGCGGCAGTTTGAGGTTTGGTATCGGGAGTACGTTGTCTTCAGCCATGATCGTGGTCAAAACGAGATGTATGCGCCTATAGTGCCTGCACGCGAACCCTTGAGGACCAGAAATCAAGAGAGACGCGTAACCCTGCATTGCTTCCGTCCTCTCATACGCAAGAGCTTGACCGGCGCCAACCTCTGAATAACGTCCAACATGGCACAAACACCTTTACAACAGGCTACCGAGCTCACCAAGAGTGACCGGAAGGCAGAGGGAATATTGAAGGAGATTTTGGCTTTGAAAAATGGTGCGTTGGATTTACGGGATATATGATGAGTGTGGACTGACCGACGCGACAGAGAATGACGAGGCGACGAGGGACCAGGAGGCAGCTCTGATGCAGCTTGCCCAGCTCTACCGGGACGAGGGGTATGTTATCTCCAAACGTCGTACATGATATCATTGACTTTCTGTGAAGCAATGCCGAAGGTCTGGCGGACGTCGTGAGACTTTCCCGGCAGTTCATGTCCTCAACTGCGAAAGCAAAGTCTGCCAAGCTCGGTACGCATGCACCCTCTTTACAATGTGCCAGCTAATATCATCACAGTACGAACTCTAATCGACTACTTTGGGCCCCTCCCCTCCTCGACCGCCATTCAAACCTCTCTCCTCAACGAGCTCATCGCATGGGCACGGGGGGAATCTCGCATCTTCCTCGCCCAATCTCTTGAGATCCGCCTTGCTACCCTCTTCCTGGAAACGCGTCAGTACCGTGATGGGCTTGCCATTGTCGACCGGTTATTGGGAGAGCTGCGACGTCTCGACGACAAGATGATCCTGACCGAGGTGCATTTGCTCGAGTCCAAGCTGCATCATGCAACCCAAAACTTGCCAAAGGCGAAGGCCGCTCTGACGAGCTCGCGGACTGCTGCGAACAGCATATACTGTCCGCCCCATCTCCAGGCGCAACTGGATATGCAGAGCGGCTTGCTTCTTGCCGAGGACAAGGACTACAAGACCGCCTACTCGTACTTCTTCGAAGCATTCGAGGGAATGGGTGGCGTGGAGGACGCGCCGGGAGCTCTGGCTGCACTCAAATACATGTTGCTGTGCAAAATTATGCTCAATGCGGTAATCATTTTCCCTTACCTATGGAAGCAATGTCTCAGTTTTGGACTAGCCTGAAGACGTGAATACTATCATGAACGTAAAGCTTGCTTCCAAACATGCGGGTCGACAGGTAGATGCAATGAAGGCCATTGCGGCAGCACACCAGGCTCGCAATCTGGCAGCATTTGAGCAAGCGTTGAAGGATTATCAGAGCGGTGAGTGTTTTCTAGGATCATTCGCCCAAGTAACTCATCGGCTTCAGAGCTCCAATCCGATCCAACAATCCGAACGCACCTTTCTTCCCTTTACGATACCCTACTGGAACAGAACCTGCTGAAGATCATTGAACCGTTCAGCAGGGTAGAGATATCACACGTGGCTGAACTTGTTGGGCAGCCCGTCAGTCAGGTCGAATTGAAGTAGGCCCATCAGCTCCCTGTAAAATTAACATCTGACGACAAACTTAGATTGAGCCAAATGATCCTAGACAAAGTCTTCAACGGGATTCTTGACCAAGGTGCTGGCTGCTTGGTCGTCTACGATGAGCCAGAGGAGGATGTAGGTGCCCTATATCATTCCGTATCAAATGGCTGACCAGCCAACGTAGGAGACGTATTCCAGCACGCTAGATACGCTGAAGCATATAGGGCATGTCGTTGAGTCGTTGTACGGCAAGGTTTGTCATTGTTCTCGAAGTTGAGTTGCGTGTAGTAACCGCATTTCATTACAGGCAACAAAACTCGCGTAGTGTACTACTGGTAGCTGGTAATGCTTATGCTGTTATAGAGCACTATTGTCCTCGCCCCATGAGCGCATTGGCACTTGAAGGAGGTCAGCAGCCATCGTTGTGCAAATGTAGAAACGTACCGTTGACCCGCTGCCTCTTCATGCAACTTCTCTTTCTGGGTGACCACAGCACTCTTCTTCTCTGGCCTGCTGTTCATAATATCAATCATCTCCCATGCTATCCTCCTGAAAAACTTCATTTCCATTCTCTTCTCGGCCGCTTCCAAAATCCACATTATGCCGGTCCGGGTACGTTGTCGTTCCGAAAGAGGGAGAGGCACCCTGATGATTTTTGCGCCTCTCTTGTGCGAGACCACCCGGACGCTCGGAGAAGCTCTGCGGATTGCCTCTTTCACAAAAGGCAACGGATCGGAATGGGTCTGACTTTGGATATAGAGTAGGCATTCGGCGACGGTTTTGCGAGCGCGATGAAGCAGGCCGTGTCTCATGACGAGGTTAGTGAGAAGTCCAAGTACTGGATCTGTCTTCGAAGCGATGAAGACTTGTGATCGAGTGTAGGCAACACCCGGCTTCGATCCGCCGAGCGGTGAGGGTGAGAGTGGGGCTAATGTCCGGCTTGTTGAGGTGGGAGGCGGCGGTGGAGAAGTTCCGATGGATGAAGGAAAGACTGGGGGAGGAGAAGTAAATCTTGAAGCGATAGGAGGTGTTTCAATAGACGTAGAAGGAAGCGGCAAGGTCGTTGAAGATGAAGTCGCGGAGGATTTCTGCACATGGCTCTGCATGATTTGGACAGCTTTCTCGGCCGTTTTTTGTAGTATTGGAGGAAATCCAGGAGGGGATTGAGCAGATGTGCCAATAGCTCTTGCGAGTAATGGTGGTGGATATATTTGACGGAAAACTTGACGGACAATCATGGCGACAACGGTGAGAGAGTGCTAAAATATGGTGAGCGGTGGCGAAACCTCAACCGCATATGCATTGGAATATCTCGTCTATTCGGCTCCGACGACAGGACTGGTGCAACTTGCACATCCCTCACTAGCTCTCTCATTCAATCTACTATACCATGCGACGCTCTTCCTCGCGACCGTTTGATCCATCTCGGGACTGCTCAAAGTGCAAAAGGTCCGTCAGCGATGAAGGTACGTCCTTTCCTTTCATGGCCGCTCCGCTGTCTAAACCACGCCGAACTGAAAGAGAATTACCTTATGAAATGCTCTGTCTGTTCCCTCAAATGGCACCATCATACTTGTCAAAATCCGCCCTTGACAAAAAGCTATGTGAACGAACTGAATCGCGCCGCAAATCTTCTCGTGCGGAGACTTGGATCTCATCGTGTTCTGGAGTTTAACGAAGTCGTTGGCACGGCCTACGCTTGGAAGTGCAACAATTGCTCAACCGTCGAAACTGTGGATTTGACACTGAGTTCCGATGATGAAATACCAAACGTCAAGGTCGAACATACTTTGCCAGCACATTCGAATAAAGTTGCTGCTGCTTCCACTGCCTCAGTTACCTCTTGTGGCGCTCGCAACCTGGTGGCCATGTCAAGTCTCAAGGGGAAGGGAAAGGACGTCTCGTACCATTTGGAACACCTTGAAACTTTGGGCGAATCGTCTAAGACTGCTATTGGTGCTGCGTCTCGCTCATTTCAAGATGATACCGGCGCCGCAAGAGAGTCTACCCCCGCCCAACAAGCGGCCGTCGGCACAGTCCAACAGCTGGATACCGGTGTACGCACTATGAATATACAAGACGGCGCTATTCAGAATGTTGACTCACTTCCATTCTCTCGTCCGATTGTCCCGTTACCCGATAGAGTCACACGACTGCCTGCGCTCGATCCCCGTCCCCTCATCGATATCATCGCGGCGAAGGAAGCGGAAGCCACGGCGGCTGCCCGATTTCGACACATGTCTACCCAGCCTGAGGCTGATATAATCAACAATGATGATGATGTCGAAGAAATCTCGGCACCGCGCATCATTTCGCCTATTCCTCGCACACGCCTGGATATCCTGACTGCGAGACAGGAGGCGGAACGCTCTTCCTCTCCCGTCTCCTCTGGACAGAGTCCAGCACCCGGGAAGCGTCAGTTAACAACGAAGGCAGCACGCAAGAGCGCCACTCCTCGACTTGTTGACATTTCATCCATCCACTCCTCTCGTGCTTCAGTCGAACCGGAAGATACTGCGTCAAGCATTGCTGAAAACAGCACTGCTATCCCGAAGAACTATGTTTGTGAGGTTGTACCCGGTTCGGATGAAGATAGTGATGATGAAGACGCATTTTCTTCCTTCCTTCCTCCTCCACCAAGCCCCAAACCAGCGTGGCGTGATCTGAAATGGCCACTACATCCTCTACTACAGGGTACGAGAGAACCTGCCGATTGGAACAAGCTACCGCCTGTGAGGAAGCTTCCCAGAAAAGGAGTGGCCAAGCAGTTAGTGGTCCAGCCGCAAATGGAGAGAGTAAGTGTTCCGAAAGGCCTCGAAATGGACGGCGTTCCATTCCAATGTGGGTTCATTCAGGTTCTGGCGGACTGGCCTCCTTGCATTTCACGTCCTGAGACTAAGTTTTCAGATGCTTAGGGAGAAAAATAAAATAAAACATGGCCATTATTTGCAGGTTCTTCATGTTCACGACCTATCCCTAGTCTATGTAGTGTCTACACGTTCATGCAATCTCATGCGTACTTCTGGGCGGAAACCTCGCCCATCGTGACGATCAATCTGGAACGCTTGCCAACATCAAGTGCTCAGTCTTAAATCAGTGTGTGGTAGGTATATTTGTTTGGTCATATGTAACTCACGGGGACGCCAAGGAGAACTATGACTTCAGAAGGGACCAAAGAATTCCCAATAGCACAGGTTGTGCTAGATTACAAACTACTATTGCACTGTCTAGAATACCTCTGTACGGTTACACGTATTCATCAACCCTTCAGGCGATCATTTCAACCGCAGTATGCGTTCATTGGGCATCCAACGGCAGTACCCTTGACGGCGCCTGAAACACCCGCAATTTGGAGGACTGCATTAACAATACCGCCTAGACCTTCTCCTGCAATACCACCCGCAGCAATGGCGTATCCGAACATCTGGAAGTGAGCCGGCGCTCGTTTACGCCAAACGAAGGCTACTATAGAGCCAAACAGCATCGCCATCCTAAATGCCCGTCAGGTGAATTGACTAGAGTTTTTTTGGCAGGAGCTCACGGGTACGTGCAGAGCGGGCCAAGAATGAAGGCAATGCCCAATGCGTTCCAGTTCGGGAACCAGTGATGCTTGTCCGGCGTGAAAAATTTGTACTTGACGAAGGTCTGTAGAAGGACAACCACGCCGAGAACGATCGAAAGGATCCCGGAAGTCTTGGGAATCGGCAATGAAGGTGCGGACACGGCGATAGAAACGGCACGCCAGGCACCCACGTCCGGGGCAGGAAAGGAGCAGGTGGTGGTTGACAGCTCGTTGATACACGGGTATGCCTTCGTGAACACGACGTACATTCCAGCCGACAGGAATATGGAAACAAGTGCACCAACCATCTGTGCGTAAAGCTGAACACGAGGAGAAGCTCCGAGTAAATGCGTCTAGATTGATGTCAGCACCCACGCATGGCTGCGAATGAGATGCTCACGGTCTTGAGATCGCCAAGCATGTCGGCACATTGTTCGGAAGCAGCGAGTGCAATCATACCAGTAAGGCCGTTATTCAACTGATTCACTGCAGCAGCTTGACCAGCGCCTTTCGAAATCCCACCAAATATGAGCTGAGAGAAGTTGCCGAGAGTCGTGACTGGAATCACGGAGACACGACCTGCACACTCAGCACCAATGAGGGAGAAGAAGAACGCAATAATGATTGCGAGCAAGGTAATTCCAGGGTTCTGATCGAATTGATACTATTGAGAGGGGGTGGAATTAGCAAAACCCTATCTAACTTGAGAGGCTGGGCCACTAACCTTCATAACAATCATGCACATGATAGTTGAGAGAACAGTTCCGCCTCCCCACAGCCAGAAGGGGGTCTGCTCGTTAAGCGGGACAGGATCTAACAGTGCTCCGTCCTTGTTGATGTCGAGATGCTTGTTGGGACGTATCTTCTCGATAATAGGCTCAAGCATCATGGCGAAGGAGGCAAGTAATGACTTGTAATTCGCTGCAATCTCGCCGACGGATGCGCATAGAAGACACATGCATCCCGGCCAGATGAACCAGTATTTTGGTGAAGGTGCATTTACAGGATCGTCAAGAATCATGTTCGAGTAATTGACGTAGCCAGGATAGTCGGGGGACATAGGAGTCCCAAATGCCTGCGGACCAATACGGGTGTTCAGGGCTGATAGACCGCAACAATCGCTGAGAAGTGCTCACCACTCCGGCAGCAACAATGGCAGGCCCGATGATACCCCAAGCAATAACGGCACCACTAGCGAAGCTTACAGAGGCATTGAGTGGAACTAGGAGACCAACGCCGATGAAGGCTGGAGTCCATTCGAAGATCCAACCCTGTGCGTAAGAAATGAGGGCGCCTCTTCACACACGGCAAAGGCACCAAAGGCACTGACCCAGTTCTCGGCACCAATGATCCCGTGCCAGCCAGCTTTGTAGAACCAATAGCCCCAGTGCCAGTCCCACATAATTCCTATTAGATCTCAGTAATCATATGACATGATGATCATTCTTGCCGCTCACCTGGCGCATATTCTGAAATGACCCTCCAGGTTATGGCAATGAGGAAGGCAATTACGAGCGTCCACGTCTTCTTCATTGCGACAGCAGCAGCATTCTTTCCCACATGAAGAGAGCGGATAGTGAAGGCGGCTGCAACGCTGGACGGAAACACCAGTTTCAGCTTGAGAATATAGAGACGCCGGAGGGGCATTGTAAAGAAGATCCCAATGTAGGCGACCGCGAATGTGAAAGTGATTAGGCGACCGAAATCTGCAGTAGGTGATGAACCAAGAAGACCAAGCTGGTAGGCGGCCGGAAAACCAGAGGTGAAAAGTAGTCCGAGTGAACCGGCAGCCTGGAAAGGAAACTTAGACGCTAGGAAACAGATATGCGGAAAAAGTCTCACAGTAGCTGCGCTCTGGACACAGACGTTCTCTTTCGGCCCGAAATACCCACCACCGAACTTCTCAGGAAGCGCCTTTGACAAGGGTTTGAGAATAGCGAAACCTAAGATAGATCCGAACAAGGACGCGCCGAAAGTCCAACCGGTCTTGAGTCCAAGATATACGCTAGTGAGGGCATAAGACTTGAAGGGACTACATACCATTCGACACTTACTTGCTCGCAGAGATGACAGCGCCTAGAGCTGTACCGACGAATACCGCTCTGAAAGTAAGCTGCTGCTCAACTGGGGCATCCGGATCCTCTGGGAAGGGATCATCGGTTCCGAGTTGCTCCTCGCTTTCGTGCTCTTCCTCGGCTGAGTCGACTGGAACAACATCATCGCCATATGGTACATTCTTTTCGTCATAGCTGTTGCTGTCTGAGGCATGCCCAACGCCGCTTGCGGACGCACCCTGATGATGAGCAACCGCGTCACCCATCAGCTCAGGCTCGGCTGGTTCCACCTGAGCGCCGTACAGAAAAGTGTCTGCCTTCGAGGATGCCATATTGCTGAAGAACTAAGTGAACAGTCCAGGCACAACGAAACGGGACACACGACCCGTGGAGAGTACGAGTTTGCGTGTAATACTCGATCTCTCATACTTCTGCTCCACCTTGCTATCGATAACCGAATGAGGCTTCGAATCCCCGACCAATCGGTAGAACAATCACACTCAATGTCATGCCAGCTGTAGGTGATGCGCCCATTTAAGAATCACGCCGGTCAAAGATAAGACGTCTGGTTTTCCAGGGGTATTGGGAGACTTTGCGTAGAACGAGAGTCGGACATCCACCGGGCGGACAGAGAAACGTCAAGTATTTAATCGTGTTGAGATGAGCGTCAAGGGGTGACACGAGTGACTCAAGAATAGAATCATAGATCAGTAATCAGCAAAGGATGTCGGAGTCGCGCGGAAGCTGTGCAAGCCGACGGAAATAGCGCCGAATTGTGTTGACGTTCCTTGCCTTCTTCCCCATGCGTTTCCCATTCATGCATATCATAAATCTATGAACATCATCCGACTTGACCCAACCCGCCAAGAATCCGGCGACTGGTCAGTGCGATAGCAAGCCGCTTGCTCGCATACAATTTTGGCTGGATAGGAAGCAGATCATCCCGGAGAAGTCGGCGAGAAGAAGCCAGCAGGCAAATGCTTACCCCGCCACTTCGGCAACTGGACCGTCAATCAAGGCGAAGACAAGAAGAAGACAGCCAAGGGGCAGGTGTTCCGGAATTTACAGTCGATCTAGTGAGTCAAAGCCTCAGATTTTCGACCACTAGGAGTTGCGAAGACAGGAATTGAGAGCAAGGAGCAATTTTTCAGGGGATTGGCCACGTGGCTTTGCAAACTGATTAATTACTGTAATTGGACCTTTTTTTCTCTTCCGGCCCTCCATGTCGTTTCGGTCCGTGGTGGTTCTTGACATTGTTAATCCCTGTCAAGAACAAATCGTTGTGTTGGAGGGTGAACAAAGGACGTCGATCCAATCCGATCTTGCCATCATAACCCTTCGGATCCCCCGCCATCACGACTCCTGACGAATCCCGCATTTCGCCTGGCTCGAATGAGAGCGTGTTCTGAACCACTCACTGGGATTTAGACCCGAATGAGTCTATTGGTCGGCCACGTAACAGGGTGTCCTGAGAGGGGGCATTCTGAGAATCGAGCTGCTCTGATGCATCTTACGCACATGGTAGCTCGGTACACACGGAACGACTAACTCCCCTCGTTAACTAATGAGGTATGCTTTGAAGCTTGATAATTTGAGCCCCGTTCCTCAAGAACCATAAATCTGACTGTGTTGCAGCGACCGTCGGATTAATTAAGTCGGAGCCGAAATGCTCACTCAACGCGTACGTGAGATGCTCTCAGCTATGCTCGAAATTCGCTCTGTCGCCTTAACCCCAGATAATATATCACTCCAGTTCTTTAACAAGCTATGGCGTCAGCCTCAACTCATCCAGTTCCAAGGCCCAAGAAGCGCTTTATTGGCCGCAAAGCTGGAACAGGTCGACCTATTTCATCCACATCGTCGGTGGTCATTTCTTCAGGCATTCCGGTATCCATACTCGAAGACAAGTCGCTGAATGCAGCAATAGCTCAATTGCCGAGCAACTACTCTTTTGAGATACACAAGACAATATGGCAGATACGGAAGAATGAGGCTAAGATGGTTGCACTTCAGATGCCCGAGGGGTTACAGATGTTTGCTTGCTTGATATCAGATATCGTCGAGAGGTGTGTCTACATGTCAAGTTTTATCCTGACATGATGCTCATGCAGGAACAGATTTACAGACGCCCTGACCGTAATTATGGGTGATGTTACGTATGGTGCTTGCTGCATCGACGACTACACCGCTCTCGCTTTGGGATGCGACATGCTCGTCCACTACGGCCACAGCTGTCTCGTCCCTGTCGACACAACAACGATCAAGACACTCTATGTATTTGTCGAGATTGGTATTGACAACTCTCATCTGGCGAGAACAGTCCGGCTAAACTTTCCCGACGATCGTGCGGAGTTTAGAAGGAAGTTGAGGGATATCGAGGCGGCAGAGGTAAGGGGGACGCTTACAGCTGGAGACCCCATTACACCTGCAATGCAACATCTTGCGATTACGGTAGATGGCGAAGAGGACGGGCGGGAGACGCACCCTGCGAAAGACCCAACACGGCTCGCGATTGTGTCAACGATCCAGTTCGTAGCGGCAGCGCAGGCTCTCAAGGAAGACTTGACGACCCCATTGGAGCCCCCAAAAGAAGATCAAACGAACGAACGTCCTGCTCAGGAACAGGCAGTGGTGCAACGCTCAGAACAGCAGTTACATGCCGGCGTGTACGACATTACCATCCCGCGGGCGAAGCCACTATCGCCTGGCGAGATATTAGGCTGCACTTCACCTCTCCTGCCAGACGTCGATGCCCTCATATACGTGGGTGATGGCCGCTTCCACCTCGAGAGTATCATGATCTCGAACCCATCCGTGCCAGCATTCCGATACGACCCATACGCAAAGAAGCTGACAAGAGAGCGATATGGGCACAGCGAGATGCGGGCGATGAGGGGACGGGCGGTAGATGCAGCGCAGAAGAGCTTGTCTTGGGAAGATCCGGATGGTGATATCTCGAATACGGTCTCCACGGTAGAGAAGGAGCCGGTTGGCTGGGGCCTTGTGCTAGGAACACTTGGAAGGCAGGGAAATTTGCAAATGCTCAAAGCCCTTGAACGGCAGCTCTCTGCTCTTTCGCCTTCCCATCGACCCGACATTACCCCGATCCTCCTTTCTGAGCTGTCGCCTCAGAAGCTCGCCCTTTTCCCGCAATTGTCGGCGTTCGTCCAGACCTCTTGTCCGCGCTTGAGCATGGACTGGGGCGAAGCCTTCCCTCGCCCGCTCCTGAGTCCTTATGAATGTTCGGTTGCTGTGGGAGGACTGAGACGATGGGGGGATGGTGCTAAAGGAGGTGAGGAAGGGTACAGGATGGACTACTACAAGGGAGATGCTCCATGGGCGCGAAGTAGAGCAACGGGATCCTTTGAGAAGGACTGAGGGATCATGATAGATAGCCCTCTATGGGATGTGCTGTATCATGTAGTCTAATAACCTAAGCCTACTGTAACTTTATCCATATCCCTCGTTAACCTGCAAGATGAAAGTTCTTAGTCGGGATAAAAGTCGGCTCCGGTCTTCACATATTCGATGAGGTTAGCATCCTTACCCTCGCACGACCATTTTCGCACATGGCCAGCAACAGCGGAGAGCCATGGTGCCAAGGCGCTCTGGAGAAAAAGCGGCAGGAGATGCTTGTGTGTACTGTCCTATGGTTTTCTCACCTCACTAACCCCTCAAACAGGCGGAGTTCGAGCGCCAAAAAGACCTCATCCGGCAGGAGACTGAGAAAGCTCGACCTGGGCAAAACCGCTTTGTCGGCGTGCAAGACTCCACTGAGGATGCTCTCAAGAAGAGCACTGTAGGATTAGTTCAGCTCGAGGAGTTCCAGAGTGCAAGACGGGCGCTTGAGGAACTGAAGGCGAGGGAGGCGGCAAGGACGGACGAGTTGGGCAAGTGAGTCCTTCCCACTGGGTTAGTGTTGGTGGTGGGTGTTGACCACGTAAGTATATGTGTAGGGAAGTGAAGAAGGTGAAGAAGAAGCGTAAAGCTGTGAAAAATAACCTGTCGTTTGCAATGGACGATGAAGAGGAGAGTGCTGGGCCTTCAGGAAGGTCGACACCTCAGCCCAAAGCAGTTTCCCGCGAACTGACCTCTGCACCTACACCCAATACTGATGCGAACGACGTTGCTACCCCGGAAGGAGATGAGGAACGCCCATCCAAGCGTCCCAAATTGGGGAAAGCCCCGGGGGTGGATACGAGCTTTTTACCTGATAGGGAGAGGGAGGAGGCGGAGCGCGCTGAGCGGGAGTCCTTGAGACAAGAGTGGTTGCAGCGACAGGAAGACATGAAGCAGGAGGAGATTGAGGTGGTGTATTCTTACTGGGACGGGCAGGGACATCGGAAGAGTGTGATCGTGAGTTTTCCACTTTTGTGAAGTAAGAAGCGAGAAGCTGAGTACAGTACGCAGTGTAAGAAAGGAGATGAAATTGGCAAGTTCTTAGAGAAGGTCAGGCAGCAATGGAGCGAACTACGGGGAGTGACAACCGATAACCTGATGTACATCAAGGTGCGTCTGCTAAATTCCTCGGTGGGTTGTCTTATGTTTTGTAACTAGGAGGACTTGATTATACCGCATGTAAGTTTCCTTTGGTTACTGAGTGCAGAGCGGGTGATTGATGCCACATAACAGCACTACACCTTCTACGACTTCATTATTAACAAGGCACGGGGTAAATCCGGTCCCCTGTTCAATTTTGACGTACACGATGATGTGAGATTGTTGGCAGACGCCACGGTGGAGAAGGATGAGGTATAAATGGTTCATTGCCTCGTGTGATCCACACTGACTATTACGGTGCAGTCGCATGCGGGCAAGGTAGTACAGAGATCGTGGTACAACCGACAGAAGCATATTTTCCCAGCTTCCAGATGGGAAGTGTATGATCCCGAGAAGGACTATGGGAAGTATACCATCAAGAGCTAGATGGGGTTATTTCCCGAAATTGTGGGTGTTGGTCAGAATATGGTCATGCGATGTGTAGAGGGTGTGAACATGTGGTAATTATTACGATGCTTTTCTGATGATCTGTCGCGTACAATTCATAGTCATTGATGACTGATAATATTCCAACAAGGGAAATCGGCCCCGCATCTTCGGTGAGCAGCGACGTGGCTGTCACGCCAGGCGACTCTCCCACGATTGACTGACTACTATTGCCCCTTGAACCCCCTTAACCCTCTCCTCCCTCCTCCCCACACCCCCCTTCCAACTCTTTCGACTAGTTGAAACGTGAGAGCGGGGTCAAGTAGGGAGGCTGGGCAAGGGCACTGCGCAACGGGTAGAACACAGGTGATTGCATCCGCTGCCTTCGTGGAGAGATTCACTCGTCGACATCGGCGCGTAAAACAAGGTGCATTTCGAGGCACTTCACCATTCGCAACATTCCAACCGCTCTTCTTGCTCTTGACCACCACCTTCCTAATTCTTTGATTCTCTTCGGCCCTTAGGCGACGAATTTGCAAATTCATTGCAATGCTTCTTCCTTCAACCCTCATCGCACTTCTACTCCTGCCTTCAACGCTTGCTGTTCAGCCACAACCCCGAACTTACGATTCTCACGACTACTACGTGATCGAACATATTCCCTCCGCATCATCTTCCTCAATACATGAATGCTTCCAAGCCCTAGGAGTCGAGCTCGTAGAACAAGTTGGAGAGCTACGGGACCATTGGCTCGTCAAAGTCCCAAAGCGCAATTCATTAGTCGGACGGGGCCTTGAAGATGAAGATGGGGACAATGTAATGCAGCGGTGGGGAGAGCTGCAGAGACGTGCAAAACGACAGGGAATTGAGGCTAGAGATGGAAGTGTATCCGACGCACGTAGGATCGTGCAGGCCATCCGTTCCGTGCAGCCTCAAGTACCACGGCAGCGAGTAAAGCGGGGTGATCCACCACCCCCACCTTCCCTTTTCGAGCGGCAAGAACCACACCCTCTGCTGCGACCTGAAGACAACGTGACTACTGCTGCAGATGTCGCTGCTTATTTGGAAATCGCGGACCCCGAGTTCACGGCGCAGTGGCATCTTTTGAATGCAATAGATCCGTACAACACGATCAATGTCACCGGCGTGTGGGATATGGATATCACAGGCCATGGTACAAGGGTTGCAGTTATTGATGATGGGTTGGATTTTGATAGCGACGATCTTGCTCCCAACTATGTGAGTCTACTACATTAAGATTTGGATACAACGGACCAAACTGAGTGTTCGGATTAGGACCCCACTGGCTCGTGGGACTTCAACGATCACGTCCCCGAACCTAAACCTCGGCTCTCTGACGATCGACACGGTACGCGTTGCACCGGAGAAATTGGCGCAGCGAGGAACGATGTCTGCGGCGTTGGTGTGGCATATCAAACGCGTGTGTCTGGCATCCGGATCCTCTCCGGGCCCATATCGGACGCGGATGAGGCAACGAGCTTGAATTACGGTTTTGATGAGACCGGAGTATACTCTTGCTCTTGGGGCCCGCCGGACAACGGCATGAGCATGGAGGCACCGCAAGATCTCGTCCAGAAAGCCATCATCAACGGGGTTCAGAACGGCCGTGGTGGCAAGGGCAGTATATTCGTCTTTGCAAGTGGAAATGGAGCTGGCAATGGCGATCAATGCAATTTCGACGGATACACAAACTCGATCTTCTCTATTACTGTCGCCGCTGTCGATAAGAACTTCGAGCACCCGTATTACTCTGAGTCGTGTGCCGCTAATTTGGTCGTTGCCCCTAGCTCGGGCGGAGGGGATAGCATCGTGAGTGCTTCGCTTTGCAACAATCTCGTAAAGCTGATTGATCGACAGCACACTACCGATGTAGGCAAGAACAAGTGCACAGCCTCACATGGTGGAACATCCGCCGCAGCACCACTTGTTGCAGGCGTCATGGCGCTTGCCCTGGATGCACGGCCTGAGCTAACCTGGCGTGACGCACAACACCTGATCGTACGCACCTCGGTGCATATCAACCCCGATGACCCGGATTGGGAGCTTACCGCCGCCGGCCGGCACTATAGCTACAAGTATGGCTATGGCGCTATCGATGCATACTCGCTCGTTCAGCTCGCAAAGACGTGGGAGCTCGTCAAGCCCCAGGCATGGATCGACGTCGGCGAGATCGACATGCCCGATGCCCAGATGGACTGGGAGGGCCACATGAGCGGTGGGACACCTATCGGAGAGGATGGTGTAAGCAGCACCCTGAGCGTCAAACGGGAGATGCTGGAGCAGAACAACTTTGAGAAGATGGAGCATATCACCGTACGAGTGTGGATTAATCACAGGAAGAGAGGAGACGTCGAGGTTCAGCTGCGGAGCCCGAACGGGATAGTGAGCATGTTGGCGGGCAAGAGGCCGAAGGATACAGATGAAAATGGGTACAAGGGGTGGCAGTTTTCTACTGTTAAGCATTGGTGAGCCTATCGTGCGTCAGTCTTGGCCATGTGTTCATACGAGACGCAGGGATGAGAATCCCATCGGAGACTGGAAACTAATAGTACATGACCAGGAAGATTCGGACAACAATGGCTCGTTCCTTGGGTGGAGCATGATGCTCTGGGGATCGGTAATGGATCCGGCCAAGGCAAAGCTATGGAAGTTGCCGACGTCTGTATCGATGGATGATCTGGAGCCCCCTGAGACGACCACCACCTCAAAACAAGCAACCCCTACCACCGACCCGTCAAAGACAAAACAGTTGTCAAAACCTACGGACCACCTTCCTGGAGATCACACCGACCAGACCGGCGAGGCGGACCGGCCTGCATTCACGCCCAAGCCCCCTGGTAAGCCCATCCAATCAGGAGATGACACAGAGGTCGAAGAACCTCCTGCTACCTCCACCTCTTCCGGAGCTAGTAGCACGCCGACCACATCGCTCGATACAGGATACTTTGACCACATCCGCGACTTGCTCAAATCCTCTAAGTGGCTAATTGGCACTGTCGTCATCGTCGCCCTCTTCATCACCGGTGCTGCTTTATACTACTGGCGTCGCCGTTCGAGAAGGCGCGCAGCCTACAAGGGTGTGGCAGGTGATGAGGTTGCCATGAGCACGATGGAGAACGGGAACGGAAATGGGAACGGAAATGGAGTGGGGAGGAGCAAGGAGGTGTATGATCCGTTTGCCGTCACTGCTTCAGATGAGGAGGAAGAGGATGAAGCAGATGAGACGGTGGCGCTCACCAGTGGCCGGCCGAGGAGCTCTCGCCCGGAAGTGGGATACCACGATGGGTTCCTCGACGATGATGATCCTGCTTCGGCGGCCCCTCCCCGGCCATTGTATAAGGACGAGCCAGATGACGCAGACAGGGCAAGGGAAGCGGCAAGTGCACGTGCTGAACATGAGCATGAGAGTGAGGAGCAGCCAAAAAGTACTACTAGAGAAGCAGGGAGCGGGGACCCGCTTGTATGATGATATCCTATCTGCAATCTATTCCCTTCGCATACCATTATTGCTTCGTTCGCACTCTGTGTGAGATAGAATTGCATTAGTTGTACAAACTACATGTGCCGAAGGTGCATAAATGACAAGTCGAACCACGGAAAATATAAAGTGCGAGGATTACAGCATCTACTCGTCATCGTCCTGAGCTGCGAATTGCAACTTGGTGCCATTCGCGATGCGGGAAAGAACGCCCATTCTCTCATACTAGGCAGAAGGGTTAGCCAAAGTTTCGAACACGGTTTAAACACTTCTTACCTCAAGAATTGTGTCCATAAGGGCGATCTCGGTGAATCCACCGGCAATAACGCGAGCACGAACATCAGCCATGAGTAAGGGCCCATCCTCCTCCTCCTGGTAATCGCGCTCCCTATTCGGGCCGCGACCCAGCCGTCTCCTAGGCCTGCGACGCTTGTCCATCTCCTTGATGATCCGGAAGATCTTGGACATGTCGGTCTGATCTCCGCGGTCGTTATCATCCCGCTCCTCATCAAACAGGCTAGCCTTGCTGACGTCCATGAGGCGCAGTGCTTCGTCAACATCAGCAAGTTCGACGGTATCAGCGCAACGCAAGCGAGCCAGTGCTTGGGATAGACGCAGAACACCGAGCAAAGCACGTGCAGAGACGTAACTATGCATCTTCTCATCTTGTTCCTCATCCCGAGAACGTTTGCGAAGCGTGACATAGGCACCAACGATGTACTCGGAGACCATGCGTGGAACAACGGGGCGTTTGGTACGCGCCAATGCAATATAATGCCTGCTACCCGTCAATCTCTGCTAATTCAAGGAGGAATTCCATGACTCACCTCATCAACAATGGGGAGATGGGCTCAAACGAAAGGTCAGGGTGACAATTGTGCATGTGCACGTAAGTAACGTGCTCAGCAAGAGCCTCATCAGCATCTCGGTCAGCCTTGTCTAGAATGAGGAAAATCAGGTCGAAACGAGATAACAAGGCCGCGGGAAGGTTGATATTTTCTACCGGTGATATTCTAGGATTGTACCGTCCGTAGAGCGGGTTGGCGGCAGCGAGGATGGACGTGCGGGCATTGAGGGTGGTGGTAATTCCGGCTTTGGAAATGGAGATAGTTTGCTGCTCCATAACTTCGTGAATGGCAGTGCGATCGGACTCGTCCATCTTGTCGAATTCATCGATGCAACAAATGCCATTATCGGCGAGAACAAGGGCACCGCCCTCTGAGGTGGAAATGAGGACATTGATCCCCTACAGATGTGTGGGGCTTACCAAGGACCATTTCGTCAGTCACCGGATCACGCATTACTGCTGCAGTAAGACCAACACCAGAAGAACCTTTCCCGGTGGTGTAGACACCTCTCGGTGCCACCTTCGAGATATATTTCAAGAGCTGCGACTTGGCCACACCAGGATCACCCATCAAACAGATGTTGAGGTCACCACGCAGGCGCATGCCGTCGCCCACCTGCTTCGTCACACCTCCAACGAGGAGGAGGAGAAGCGCCTTCTTCACGTCCTCATGACCAAAGATCTCTGGGGCGATGCTCTGTGCCAGCTTTTCGTATAGCATGGGATCACTTTTGAGATGCTCCAGTTGTGTCGCAATCTCCGGGGTCATCTCCAGAGCCGAGTACTGCTTCTTCACCTGATCTACGTGGTGCACCTCGAGGTAAGTGTCGGTGAGCAAGCCGGCTCGGATGGCTCGGAAGCCAGTATAAGGGGTAGGAAGGAAGATACCACCAAGATGGACGACGTCGCCGGGGTTGACTTGACGGGTAAGACCGCCATAAAAGTGAATTGTCATGGACCGAGGGATGTGGCCGACCGGAACTTGATCCGCCTAATGACCACTGAGAACCTTGGCGTTAAAGGAATGAGGACACATACCATTTCCTGAATCTTGGCCTCCTGGAAAGGACTGAACCGGCAGGCCCGAGTCTGCATGCTAAGAGTCCCCTTCACACCATCCTGGCGACACCTCTCGCTCGTACAGTCGGTCAGTGGAGAGAACTGCTTGTGCGTAATCTCCTGGAAGATCTCTGCGCCGCAACTCTCGCATGAATAGGCATTCACCAGTAGAAGTGGCTTGACTTCCGAGATGCGGGTTACAATACCACGGACAGTGATGAGCTTTCCGAGGTGTTCCCCACGAACCTCACGCACTGCGAGCGTTTCGTCTGAGGCAAACGGCTGGAAATACAGATTACTGTTTTTCCATCAGCATCAAATGACAAGACAAATGTGGGTGCGTACTATCGCCTCATCAACTGAGGGGGAAATTGTCGGTCAAGAGGAGCAGGAGCGCCCTCAATATCCTGCTGAGCATCCACCTGCGCCATCTCGTTGTGCTCTTTCCGCTGGTGCATGATGACATCCAGCACATCATCGTGATGACTAATATCTTTAGTAGGGGCAGGGATAAGGTCATCCACAGCTTTGCAAAACAGATCGACATAACGACGCGCATTATGTTGAATATTCGAGACGAGGTCGTGGACGCCATCCTGGAAATCTGCAATGTCTTCCAGCTCGATGCACAGTTCTTGCTGTTCACGATTTGCTATACGTTGCTACTTTGCGATCAGATGGGATACAGTTTGAAGATGCCCATAGTCGTACCAGCTGGCTCATGTACTTATGACCCTTCAGCTTAGCGGCCATGTCCTCTCCGGGCGTCTCATCATCATCTAAACCCATGTGCTCAAAATCATCCGTCACGTCGTTCGTGGACGTCTTGAAGTTTTCCAAAAAGCCCTTGATTTTGGACTCCTCCTCCGCATAGTTGATATTAAGTGCAATGACTGGAACGGCAGTCATGTCGGAAAGGATGAAGAGGGGATGGGAGGGAAGAGTTGGGGTTGAGGGATGGGGGGCGATCTCGGACGCGACGCGTCCTTCATGCGTCAGATGAGTCCCTTCAGTTGACCGCGACTTTACTCCCGCGCCACTTGATTATCGCCGACGATGTTGTTACGTCCGAATGGCACAATGACCGGGATTGGAGAAAAGTAACATCTCAACAAGCCATTCAAAAAAAGAACGCACTCTTGAACAGTCTTTATCATTGTACATCTTGTTATATCTTTTCGAATTCATATTCCTACACAGTCTGTTAACCCTTATTTCCCCGATTCCCAGATCCCTTAGGATTAGACTCTGTCCAAACCGCCCAATTCTCATCCTTGCGCCTCTGTTCCTCGGCCCTCTCGTCCGCGAAAGCAGTCCCGTCCATTTCAGTACCAAGTTGCATCTGCTCCGAAGACGTCGGGGCGTTCTCCGATGCTGCACCTCCGCCAGAGAGGAGATTTCCACGCCTCTGTTCTTCTGCTAGGAACTCGTCGATGGACATCGTGGGTAGGCGATGAGATGGTCGGAAAACTTGGGCTTGTAGTCGTTGACGATCCGCAGCGACAGATGATGTGTTTGAAGGCATAAGGGTGAAAGGTCGCAATGGCTATCATTTATCAGTAGGAGCGCATTCTGGGAAAGGACCACACTTACCCTTCCCTGGGGATCCAACAGCGGTCCATTGACATCCGTTAAAACCTGATTGATCTTATCCAAGCGCCAGCTCCTATCCTCCCATTCTCTATCATTGCCCGGCGGCTGCGACTGCTCACTCGGGGCGTTCCTCAACAACTCCATCTCCTCCGCAACACTCCTCATCTGCCCCAGTGCCAATATCCACCCCAGCCTCAGACTACAGAACACCGCCTCCCGCGCCTTGTCTTCCTCATATTGAGAGGGAAGTTCCACAAGCTTAGAGAAGAGCTCGTAGTCCCCAGCTGCGCCAGGGAGCAAGGAGGCTATTCGCGCCCGGAGCTCTTTCTCAGCTTTGAACTGCTTGATCTTCACTTCCCGTCTCAAGGCAAAATCAGGCGGGATGGGCTTGTCAAACAGAGCCTTGTTTGCCTCCCCTACAAGTCCATAGGATTGGACGCGATCAAGGAAAGTGCGAAAATGCCGCTGGAAGGATGTCAGCCAACGCAAGGCTGCAAAGCAATACACACCTCGGACTCCCTTAATCTCGTCATCCTCTCCTCCCTTCCCTCCGTCCTCACCCTCCCCACAGCCTCACCCCACACATAATCCACAAGCATATAAACCGCATCTTTCGTTCCTAAGTCGTCGACAGTCTCGTTATCGCTAAACAGGGCAAGGTCGTCCACCCGAGAAGAGAGCAGTTGCAGGTCAGAGATAGCGGAGAGGAGGGATTGTTGGGTGGATGCTGGGGAGTGGGGCGAGGAGAGAGAAGAGAGGGCTCGAAGGAAGACGGAGGAGAGTGAGGCGGAGAAGTCGGCAGACATTGTTGGCACTGAAGGTGGTGGGAGGTATGCTTGGGTGACCCTGATATTCACCCGCCCCTAAAAGAGTATTATGAAGCCGATTACACATGACTCTATTCACATTCATGCTGCTGATCAACAGTCTCTCATTGGTATACCTGTATCACATGCCTAATCTTCACAGCGTTTACACAAGCCACCTCAAGCCGGCAGATCGCGGCAAGCAGTCCAAGACAGAGCAGAGGAAAAGGCAAGGAAGTACTAGTGTACTGTACTGAACGGTAGAAGGGATATACTTAGAGTTCGTCTTGTGACCACGCGAAGGATAAAAATGGGAATAGTGCAATGCGGAAAGGGAAACGATGCACGTGCAAGAGTTGAAAATGACAACAAATCGAAGAACTCGAAAGCAAGCAGTCCGCAAACATTATAGAACGAGCCCTACACCCGCTGCCAGCCCAGCTGTTACGGCAGCAACGGTGAACACGTATGGGCGCATCTCCTCCCATCCCTGGGCAGCACTGTAAAATAGGCTCAGAACGGTGGGCGTTGTCGCCCGGTACGGTGTCGCGCGGGTGACGCTGGCCTGTGGCATGGGTACTTGGGGAAGAGGGTTCGAGCCTCCCCCTCCACCAGAGCCTGATGGTGGAGGAGCGACGTAGCTCGCCCAGAGGTAGCGTTGTGCGACACCTTCGAGGTCGGCGACGAAAGCGGCAAGGACATCGGTAGCGTTCGTCAGCCTAAAGTCACGCAGGGTGGGGATGCCTCCGTCTGTTTCGACCTTCTCCCACTCGAAGTTCATGATCATCTTCAGCCGGGGGTAGGTGGACAAGAACGTAATATTCGTGATACCGTCTCGCCACCAGGCACCTTCGACTTGTTCTTGTGTCGGGGAAACGGTGAGCCAATCAGGAATGCCGGTTTGGTTAACTTTCCAGGATGCGCCACTACTCATAATGAGCTCATGCAGGAAGATGGGGTCGAAGGACGTACGATTCTGAAAGCATGCACGGGTGTTTCATACAGTAGGCATTGTAAAACGGCGTATACTGTGTCCTTTGCTGTCCGATTTCGTCCACCTCGGGTAACACACCATTCATTGAGCCCTCGAAGAAGCCCTGGGGCTGAATGACGTTGTAGTCATTGGGGTAGTTACCCTTGTAGTAGTATGACACGCCGTTCCAGTCTACGTACGCGTCACCAGGATAGTATGCCGCGTACGCGTCGTCGGTGTTGTCCAGTTGGCCATCATTGTTCGTGTCTAACGCAGCCTGGTCGGCAGCAGAGGCGACCGAGTCAAGTGTGATGCCGTAGGGATAGCCGACAGCGGCGTTCGGTGACCAAACAAATGCACAGGACGGGCAGGACTGCTTGACGGTGTTGTAGAGCGTTATCCAAGTGGACTTGAACAATGTCGGTTGGGTCGCGTAGGGGAACCAGTTGCCGTTCATCTCGGGTGCGAAACGAAGGCAGACGGCATGCCCTGCTGCAATGTAAGATTGGAGTTGAATACCGAGAGCAGCCATCTAAACTAGTTTAGTTGGATTCGCTTTAGGGGAAAGAGTACGCACATCCTGGACCGTTACGGCTGCAAGCCCATTCAGCGGATAGACGGTGACGTAAATCCCCGCGTCCGTGTCTGTCTCTGTCACCTTTGTCGCATTGATGATCCCTCCAACACCGGTAACATCGTTATATTGATCGACAGGGATGTTCTGTGAGAATTGGAACCAGGATATATTCCTGCCTACACGGGCGTTGGCAGCGAGCGGGCTGTCGCCTGAAGTGACGGAAGTGTCAAGCCAGAGACCGAAATACAGTTGACCGTCGGGGGGTTCGTTGAGTGCTGTTGCTGAAGCGGCTGCTCCTGCGGGAGAGGTGGAAGTGGCTGCGAGGGGGTTGGAGGTTGTTCGCTGTGCGAAGGCAAGGGGGAGAAGGAAGAGGAGGGCGAGGGGAAGGATGGTCATGGTCGTCTGTGGGAGGGGAGGGAGGGGTGCGAGTGACCTTTCGTGCGATGTGGGCGGGAGAGGCGCGGAAGGTGAGAGAAGAAAGTAAGTGAGCTGGCCAAGGGCTTGTCACGGTTGTGAGACCACCAATGATGAACCCGATTCGAGCGGGCGGCGGAGCACCGGTCAAACGCTGATGATCGTCGTTGATAAGCAGCAGTTGAGCAATTCAGAAAGAATGAATCGTTTTCTTCCCTTGCTGGTTGTTGTCCAAAGATTTGAATTGTTGTTAAATGAGAGACGGTAAAAGAGTGAGAAGGATTACACCAAGGTGAAGGGATGGGATAGGGAGAATGGGCGTGGAAGGGGCTGCCACACGATGTACGGGCGGTAACGGACACAGACATCACTCAATTTGCATCCGACTTCAGACCCATCAGGGGAAAGCCATGAGAAATTAACGGGTCTCGGTATGATCATCTGTATCCGCGTGGATTGACTCCGACTTCCATGTAAACACCCCACATTGTAAGAAAACATTATAATGGACTAAGTAACGCTTTCGTAACATTTTACCCTCCAAGCCCCATCATTTTGAGAAGCGGATATTGTTCAAACGCTCTCAGTCTACACGACGGGTCTTCTGTTCTATGCCAGGACTTTGGCTTGGCACAGTTTGCAATCTACTTTCAACTCTTGATGTGACTATACACTGCCTCGCTATTCAGGACTTGATCCGGGATTACTGTCATATTTGCGCGGTCGTCCGTTGATCCGCCCTCAAAGCGCTTCTACACACATGGATTTACGTTTGCATCGCGGACCTCGCCCCTCTGCCCGAATCTACCACGATTTCCCCAAATTTACTTTCCCTCTTGCCGTTTTTCTGGGGTGTGCAACGCCAGCCAAATCTCTCTGCCCCACTCCGTAGCACGTTGGCGTGAGCTGTTATCATTCTGTTAGAGATGCGAGCAGCGAGGCCTTCGACCAGGACACTGGAACGAGAAAGGCTAGGGAAGAGCACGGTCCAAGATTTCCGAATATTCGATGTTTGATGGCTTAGGCTACAATATCTCCTGTTGTGTTTGGTTACCACATGCATGTCACATCCACCGATAAATCACCTCACCCCTACGCCCCCTCCACGGGCCTCCCCCTTATCCCATCCCACCTATCGAAGTCCATAACCCAATACTCGCCTACCTCGCTTTCCACTCTCCTGAACCCCAACTTAATATACCACCTCCGCCCGGCTTCGTTTCGGCTATCGATGCCCGCCCAGACACCTTTGTACCCCTTCGACGAAAGATGCTCGATGATCGTGTGCACCATCTTGCGGCCCCAGCCGGTACGCTGGTACGCGGGGAGGATGTCGATATGCAGATGCGAAGGGTAGATGGAAAGCACGTCCTGCCCCGTCTTTGGGGGCTGTGGGGATGTCAGTATTGGCATACTTCTGCAGAGGAAGACGCACGCTAGCAAACAACCCGTAATAATACTTGTCCGCGTCTGTCCCTTCTGATCCAACGGGGTACTTTTTCGCCAAAAGGGGGAACCAGTCCCTGCCCCGCTCAGCTTCATACAACGCCGTATCGTACGCGCCAATGATATACCCCACGACCTCCTCTTTCCGTTCCTCCGTCCCCTCCTCCCCTTCCTCACGTTCAGCTGAATCTACAAGTACAAATGCGAAAGTCCCGTCTCTAAGTACGTACGGTTCAGCGTAAACAAGGCCCAAGAGTTCTCCCCGGGAATGGAGGTGCTCTGCGCTCGTGCCGTAATTCCCTGTTAAGAGGCAGATCTTGGATAGCGAGGGCGCATCCGCGGGAGTGCCAGGGCGTAAGGAGAGTGGCATCTCGCGCTTGAGGAGTGGGAGGGGAGGGGAATGTCTGACCGCATGCTTTATGGTGGGGATGTGGGGATGTGGGGCGGAGTAACCTCGGATCGATCGGGCAGGGCAATACGTGATAGATAAGGAGGTTTGTACGCGACTTGGACCTTGCTGATACTAAAGGGGCGAAACGAGGATGTTGATATAATATCGCAATACCATGTGGAAGCGATCGTGAGCAGGAGAAAGGGCATTGGCCAGGTGTTGAGAAAGTGCAGGGAAGACACGGCTATGGCCGGATCATATAATCTGAACATGTCACTTAGAATTCCAACAGCTCTGCTTTTTCAGGTACGACCGGAGAGAGTATTTGCTCACTGACATAGCCATGGTGCAAGCTAACATCTGCAGTTCATAGCGCCATCCCAAGTCCGATGAAGTAAATGCAGCACTGCGTTCTCAACCCTATGCAAACTAATCTATACATGGTAACTTCATACAATAAAATCATGGTTATCACATTCCGCACGAACAAAGCGGAGGGCATCGAGTCGCTACCAGAATACGACCGGGAGGTGCCCGATCGACCAAAGGTAACAGATCTTGGAAGCTTCGATGACAACATCGACCGAAGCGGTTCAGCGCATACTGGTCAGGGAAATGCTGCTGCCATGATCAGGTGATTCTGCGAGCCGGCATATCCGGCATGTTGCTAGAACTCGGTGAATCCAGACTGGCTGGGAGCGTATTGAGAGCGTATGTCTTCGTAGTCGGCGAGATCACCTTGACTCTTGTAATCGAACGTGGAGAGAGTACCCATGTCCGTGCCGGCCATGGAGGTAAACGACAACTTGCGACGGAGACGATCAGACTGGGAGTAGGCAATACCACCCTGTGGCGGGACCTGGCTAGGAGGAATTGCCGATATCATCGAAGCACCGTCACCGAGACTGCTTTGCGGCAAATCCTGGGAGATCATAGAGGGTGCATATGCAGCCTTCCGTCCATTCTGTCGAGGAGGCGCAGCGAAAGGACCAGGGGCAGTGCTGAACAAAGGCAAACCATTAGAGTACGGCGCTTGCGATACAACTGATTGAGCGTCAGAAGGAATGTAGGCAAGTGGATCATGGGTCCTAAGATAGCCTGAGTCAAAGCGGCTGGGAATTCCACCATTACGACTATCCCCAGCAGGTGCAGAAGGCATAGCGTCACGTCCAGTGACTTCATGACGGCGGGTGAACGGATTCATCGCTTGATCAAGAGTGCGACGTGGCTTGCTGAACTGTATCATAGATGGTTGAAGATTGTTGAGAGGACCTTCGACAAGGCAGCCTTTCTCCTTGTAGTGCGTCAGCAGATAATGCCAGAGAGGGTGCTTAGAACAAAGCATTAGAGAACAATAGGAGATGAGTAGCATAGCTATACGTACCTTGCTCAAGACCTTCGGATTTCCGAGAATTACGACACCGTATTTCGCACGGGTCAAAGCGACGTTGAGACGACGAGGATCGTTCAGGAAGCCAATCCCTTGATGCTCGTTGCTCCTGACGCAGCTAAGGATGATGTAGTCCTTCTCGCGTCCTTGGAAGGCATCGACACTTGCAACTTCTATCTCCTTATACAGTTCTTTCTTCAAAGATCCGTTGAATTGCATGTAGTTGACGATGTAGGAGCGCTGGCCTTCGTACGGCGTGATAACACCAATTTGATTGGGCATGACGCCTGACTTGAAGAACTTGGTTACGATCTTCTCAACGTTGGAAGCTTCAGTCCTACAATCTACTGTTAGTACAAGTTCAATCGAGTGGGATGCAACACGTACCTGTTCAAGAAAGACGTTCCACTCGACGAGATTTCTTCCTGACCAAGGTTCTGATAGAAGAACATAGGCATATCCGGGATCGGCCACGGGAAGTCGATATTCTTACGAAGCCGCTCCGGAGCTGTCACACCATTCT
Organism: Dacryopinax primogenitus; assembly: GCF_000292625.1. Classification (NCBI taxonomy): domain Eukaryota; kingdom Fungi; phylum Basidiomycota; class Dacrymycetes; order Dacrymycetales; family Dacrymycetaceae; genus Dacryopinax; species Dacryopinax primogenitus. Next base: position 41,907 of record NW_024467199.1, read on the forward strand.
GCAAAGTGCCCTCATAGAACATGTTTGAAGGGAATTCCGACAGACAGGGGTGCATGCGGTACTGAACCTGCAATCGGATGGGACGATTTCCAAGCACCACGAGGCGCTCGAACAGAGACTGCGTCAGGCCAGCACGCGCCGCTTTCTTGTTCATAATGACAGGTCCAAGTTGCTGAAGAAAATATCAGTATTTATTCTGTCCTCCAGACTTGGTATTGCGCACTTGATGATCTCCAACAAGAACAACCTGCTTACACCCCAGAACGAGAGGAATCATACACTCTACAGGCAGGTCAGAAATGGAGTGGCAACAGAGAGGTATCCTGCTCACCAGGCTCAGCTGCCTGAGTCGCTTCATCAATGAGGACAGTCCTATACTTCATTTTTGCCAACCTAGGGTCTCCAGCCCCAACGCAAGTACAACAGATAACATCGGCAGCGTTCAGAATTTCCTTCTCGCTTGCACGAACCAACGCTTTGTACTTCTTTTCGTCGTTCTGGCTAAGTTCGCCTTGCTCGTTCTTCAGCTGGATGAGTTTCTGCAACTCGACCTGACTCGTATTGGCGGCGACAAGTCGATGGAGAGTTAGGAAGTCAACCGAGGAACTCAGAGCTTCCCGAGATTTTGCCGTCAGCCGAACGACTTTTAATCCAGTTAAGTGAATTCGCTCGGTCAGTTGATCAACGGCAACGTTGGATGGCGCGCAGACAAGAACCTGACCGGGGTTCATTCGGCACAGGTGGTAAATGATCGAAGCAGACGTGACGGTCTTGCCGGTTCCCGGAGGGCCTTGGATGAGAGAGATAGGCTTCTGGAGAACGCTCTTGACAGCATACATCTGGGAGTGATTGAGCTCCGGCAGGCCAGGGGCAGAGAACCTGCTGAGTGTGAGTGACTGTCGATGCAATTATAGGGCTATGCATACCTCTTAGGCATCTGCGTTCTGAGCACCTGAGGCTCTAGCTCATGACCGAGGAGCTTATGATACTGTGGTGAACGTCAGCAAGTCCACCTTTATACGTCACAATTAGATACTCACAATGTAGCCGCTGACACTCTTCTCGTCCACTGCAAACGTCTTCATTGCGAGCTGCATGCGATCAAAGCTGGTTGACTTCCAAACGAAGTCCGCGGAGAAATTATGGGTGCATTCGACAGGGACGCCATCAGGACGGCGTAGCTCGAGACCAATTTCGTCTGAAACATCTATGATATTGTCAGACGACGTAATAATATGCAGGCAAAGAATGCGTACTGTTCGGTATCTTGATGACGTGTCCGACACCCTCCCAGGGCTTGTGCATCTCGCCATCGTATCTCAATCTCAACTCGTCTCCAACCGCAAGGCGAACCTCTCCGCTCTCTAGCTTAGGCATGCAGAACCAAGCGACTCTCTTCTGGTTCAAGCCGAGATCCCACCGAACAACAATGTCGTTTTGGGTTTGAGATTCCTTCAGCTTCTTATCGTAGTCCGCTTCTATTTTGACTAAGGGACCGAAGATATTCTGATACTGATAGGCATCTTCGTACCTTTGAGGGAGTCATATCAGTATACCCTTACTCAGCAATCTGCTAAACAGAAAAATGACGTACCGTAATAAGATCGGCTGGGGTTCATCGTCAACACCCGGTCGTTCCAGATCCTCCAGCGTTGCTGTAGCGTTTTCACGCCATAAATCTTCTAATTTGTTGATCTGCTGGAATGTGATTTGTCTCGCTCTCATCTGCTCTTGCTCGCTAGGCGGCTTCACCAACCAACTCAGGAACTGACGGTCGTCAATGAGTGGCGCCCAAAGGCTCGTGTTCCAGGTGATGTCCTTGGATATCGCGGCGCATGGTTGACGGCAAAGAAGTACCACAACCGTGTCGCTCTTCGCCGGAATAAAACCAAGCATGAACACGTTTTTGCTACCGCAGTTGTAACATTCAGGGGTAGTCTCCCCTAAAGGCGACTCCTTGTGCAAAATGACCTCTTTGTGTTTCGCTCGAACCAGATGGTTGACGATATGTGATGCTGAAGAAGATCCACGACCATTGCAAAACCACTTCTGGCATATGAGACAGCGAACGACTGAGGCTGGTGCATGTATGCCACAGTAGCTACAACAAAGGCTGAGTCATTCCTACGTGTGCTAGTAAGCGCTGGACGTACCTGCACGCCCACTCGGGCAGCTCGACATTCTCTTTCGAGTCGTCCAAGTTTCCATCAAGGTTCCCATCTATGTCCTCCAACGCCTCAGTTTTGGCGGTCAAGGATATATTCTGCATTTGTGCCGCCACCAAGTCCGGTGTGACAGAGTGGGGATGATTTCCTGATGCATGTGCAGCGTGATTGTGGAGATTCGGTATTGCACTGTTCATGGTATATCCCGAGTATAGCGACGTAGTATCGTCAAAGGCGAGTGCATATTGGGATGCACCTTCAAAATGTTCGAACGCATCCATCGTCGTCGTCGTCGTTGTTTGTGTCGATGAGTTCAGTTTGAAGGAGACTAGTCCCTAACTCAGGGTGCCACAGCTTAGGATTTTGTCTCCGAGTCTGGTGAATGCTCTCCCGTTCGAAATTATGCATCGGCGGGTCGGCCTCTTTCTTGTCTCGATCCATCTGCTTGACTTGACGGTCTGCGCATTACAGCTCGGGATTTGCTTTTGGGACTCTGCCTGTTGTGGAAACTTGATCAAATAAGCTAGGAAGCTCTTCCGTAGCAGATGAAGCTCACCGAAGCCATCTCGCGGGATGATGCCTCCACCATCCACCCATACTATACCCTAGAGTTTTTTCCACCACGTACAGACTCTGGATTTGAGAATCTGTTGACTCGCCTATCTCGACTGTCAGTTCTGAATCCAATTGGATTGACGATAACATGGGGTGCTGGAGGGTCTACAAAGCAGCGTAGTCTGGATCTGGCTGAAGCCGCTCTGGGTGAAAACCCTGTTACGATCCTCCACTTAACTTGCACAAATATGGAACGGGATATGTTGGATGATACTCTTGATGTAACACCATTTCTGTGTCTATGCTGTTCTGGACTCTAACGGCTCATTCAGAATGCCAAAGCTCGAGGTATCCAGAATATTCTAGCCCTCCGCGGAGGTCAGCCGACTTGCTGCTCGGATCTACCCCTCTTTTGACAAATGCTTGCTATGGTGCATAGATCCGCCACGAGGAGAGGAGTACTGGATTCCATGTGATCCTCAGTTCCAGCACGCGTCCGACCTCGTGAAGTATATTCGGAAGCGCGATGGGGATGAATTCTGCGTTGGGGTAGCCGGTCAGAAGCTTTTGCCCAGCTTCTCATGTGAATGGCTGACACCCTCTTCCAGCCTACCCTGACGGTCACAGTTTAGATGAAGATGCCGAAATCGCGAATCTCAAGCTTAAAGTGGACGCCGGTGCCGATTTCATCATCACCCAACTGTTCTACGACGCGGACGGTTTCTTGATGTGGCTGAAGAAAGTGCGCGAGTCCGGTAATTAGGGTCCTCATATTTGGCAAGAGGGGCATGTTCCTGACCCTGCGGATCAGGTGTTGAGGTACCCGTACTTGCGGGTGTGATGCCGATCCAGTCGTACGCCTCCTTTCTCCGTATGACCAAACTATGTGCAAGTCGGGTTCCACCATCATTAATTGCCTCACTGGAGCCCATCCGGGTATGTTCCGTTCTGACTTTGGTATAGCGCCCAACTTAATAGCCTTGTGTCCAGCACGACGACGAGGCCGTGAAAGAGTTTGGAGTGGAATTCGCCACTGACATGATCCGCACCATCACATCCCCGAATCACAACGGTCCCACTGTCCAGGGAATTCATTTCTGCACATTGAACCTTGAGAAGAGCACGTGGCGGATATTGGACAATCTGGGATGGATCGGCACGACTGCCCACGTCCTAGATGAAGGAAAGAACCGTCTGATCCAGGTGTGACTATCATTCCGGTACTTATTACTCAGGCTAAACTGTTGCTACCCTTTTAGCCGGACTCTAACGTCCGTCCCTCCTCAGCCTCCCTGTTGATCACACCGCATGATGCGGCTTCGGCTGCCACGCCCAAGGAAGCCGAAGACACAGGCCCTATATCGCACACCACCACTACCTTGCCAGCACTGCCAGCCAACCAAGCAGTCACCTGGGATGACTTCCCAAATGGTAGGTTTGGCAGCGCGGATAGTGCCGCGTTCGGGGTCAGGGACCCGTACAAGAATGAACTAGGGATGACTGTACGTACCCTGCCGAGGACTACCCTGAACGGTCCACTAAGAACGCTCAGGCAGCCGAAGTACATCGATTGTGGGGGCAGCCAGAGACGATCGAAGACCTCAACGCGATGTTCCTCAAGCATCTTCGTGGCCATTCGCCGTTTTCAACAACTCCCTGGTCCCCGAACCCCATCGCGGCCGAGACCAAATTTATCCTTCCGCGACTCATCGAATTCACATCGAAGGGAACGTGGACAGTGGCCAGTCAGCCAGCGGTAGACTGCATGCCCAGCGACGATGAGGTATTTGGCTGGGGCCCGAAGGATGGCTTCGTTTTCCAGAAAGCATTCTGCGAATTCTTCTGCGAGTTTGTGACTCTTGAGCGCTTGAAGCATAAGGCCGCCGCACTGGATACTGTGAAATTCTTCGCTGCTAATGCCAAGGTGGGAAAAGATGTACCATATTTCCAGTACATCCCACATGCTAATCTGTGCACAAGGGCGAAATGATGACAAACATGGCCCCCGGCGAATCGAATGCTGTAACTTGGGGTGTGTTCCCAGGCAAAGAAGTCATGCAGCCCACGGTTATTGAACGCTCAGCATTCCAAGCGTGGGCGGTGAGTACTTCTCGCAATATTGCCTTCCGATAAGTAGTGTTCTCTAATAAGTTGTTAATTGCTACAGGAGGAAGCATTTGGAATCTGGTCAGAATGGGCGCTGTTCTTCCCTCCGGCATCGACGACACGTCAGCTACTGGAGCGGGTGCGTGACGAGCGCTGGCTTGTGAGCGTCTGTCACCACGATTTCAAGAACCCAAACGATCTCTGGGATCTTCTACTCGAGACATGACACCGGAAAGCGATCCGACTGATGGGGGTTTGTATGGGTACATCGACGATGCCGCTTATTTTGAATGATGTGAGATGAGAAGGAAGGAGGGGGATTGCATGGTCTGTAATCTGTCTTGCCTCCTCTGAGCATGCGTAGAATGAAGAAATGTAGCAAGTATGAATGTAGATTTTGGGGTTGATGGATTTGGGGGTCCGACAAAGCCAAGAAGGACGCTTGTGAGCCACCAATTTTGCGCTTTTTTTTGGCGCATGGGAGCTGCGCAGAGAGTGGGGCCGAGCTCCTCTGTTTGGATGGACTGATCATCCGAGATCTAGACCCTGGTGGCGGTGTAATGCGTCGGCGAAATCTCGATAACGGACTTGTGACCGAACTCCAGGGTCCCGGCTCCACAAGGAGCAGCCCACGCGAGAAGTTTCATATGGCGGACGGATATACGTGCCGACCACCCCAGCGCAAGGAAACCTGGCTCTCATCGCCTATTGTCCTTCTTCTCCATCTCTCTATCTATCTAGGGATGCTTCTAGCTCTCTGTACTGCCACATCTTCTAAAGGTCGAACTATACCCTTTTCGTCCCATTCAACCGAACCCAACACCGCCATACGCCTCCTTTCACCCCTATCATAGCCAAAGTTGGCTGATATCATCGGCCCCTCTTCGAGCTAAACCCAAGCAGTATAGTTTATGATTTGCATTATCTAAGTATTCGGCTGTGGAATTTATTGAGGCATAGTCCGAAATTGCGGGACAAGTCTGAATCACAATTTGCATCCAGAGCGCTCCGAACCCCCCGGTGCCTGAACTACACGCTGACGGCTGAGGGTCTGAGGCGGAAAACAGACAGCAAACCAGCACCGGGAGCTGAAACCCCGTCCATCATACCAGCACTTTCTTTTGTGACTGTAATCTCAGTCGCCCCACTCGACACACTCCTCACGCACCGCACAGGCGTACCGCTTCCACCGGCCCACCCACCTCACCTCCGCGAAGCCTGCCATTGTGGGCCACCAACCTAGGCAAAGTGCGCACTGCTCCCGCTTTTTGATCGAGTGAGATTCAGATCGTACCATTTTGGCCCCAACGCCGAGATATTCATCTAGGTATCTGAGCTTTTTGACGCCCAACCGGCTGCCTATTAGGCAACCATCTGATGAGGCCGAAGGAATTAAAACATTGTCCACGCGTCTCCCTTCTGACACTTACTTCTGCTCTCCTTAGCGCGTGGCCGACGTGCGGCAGGTGCCAGGCCAACGCCCTCTTCTGCTCTCTACAGACTTCTCTCTTTCCGCGCAGTGGCTCCAAGGTTGTCCTCAAAATACGGCCACAACTGCGCGTTGTCACCCTGTGTGGCGTTCGGGATCACCTACATTCTCTTTTTACGGCATACACCCGGATCCTCCGTCCTTGACCTTGGTCAATAGCCGTCGTTTCTCTCTTCGAACTCACTCACACGACATCCTTGGTTTATGGAGCTGTCCTCTATCCTGAATCCGGAGACAGAAGCTGAGCGACACGGCTACTCTGCAGAAAGAGCGGATGATCCAGAGGGTCCACCCCCGCCTAGGGGTTCCGGGGGTCATGGAACGCCCTCAGTTGGACGAAAATACCCCTGCAAGGTTTGTCAACGAGTTTTCTCGACGTCAGGCCATTTGAGCCGTCATATGAAAGTGCATACCGGGGAACGTAAGTATGTTTGCCCCTTTCCCGGATGTAATGTAAAGTGCAATCGGTCCGACAACCTACTACAGCAGTAAGCAATTTTTTCCATGAATGGTTCGGAGCATTGACGATGACCCTAAACTCCCAGCTACCGTGTCCACCTACCCAAGGAAGAGAGAAAACTAGGAAATACGCACGTTCGCGATTCGTTGCGCCGTATGAACTCCTATACCTCTTCCTCTTCGTCAACGGGACAAGTGTCGCCAGGGGTCTCCGAACCACAAGAACATTCTTACTCACCGTCCCAACCTAGCCTCGTCCAACAGCGCAACCCGGCACTGGCTCCCCCGTATCCCCTTCAACATGCATCCAGTTCACATTATCCTCGTGGGTTGCGTTCTTCAGCCACGAGTCATCCTTGGAAGACTAATGCCCTTCAAGCGCCGACGGACTACACGGCCACTGGCCACCCTATCACCCACCCCGCACAATCTGCGATGCATTTGGCGCCACCTCATCATCGGGCACCCCAACAGCCTCTGCAACACCAAGCATACCCTAACGCTCGTTATATTCAGTCGCGGAACCAACATCGACAGTATGGCCCACCTGATGATGACCAGGAGGAGGAAGATACCTCATCCTCGGGCTCCAACGAGGACGAGGACGAGGATGAGGACACCGACAACAACGATCAGACGGTGAGACACAGACTGCCACCCTCTCATCCGGCAGGTTCACCCGCACAACGCGGCTTCCCAGTGTCTTCCAGCCGATACGAAGGACGATAGCGACAAGAAAGGGCCACTATTCTCCCTTCTCAGACGACGCACGCTTTCGCCGATCCCGAGGCTCTCCGACCATGCATATTCAACGGGGTACTCCCCGTCATCGTCCTTTAACGAACGATCGCCTTGGAATGCAGGAAGGGTTCGGCGTTTTGTCCCCATTACTGCCCTGGTGGGAAGTCGTTTCTTCTACCTGCAGCTTCAACCACAATACCTCCCACACGTAAATTTGTCGACGTACCTTCAGCAAAAGTAACGAACAATACCGTTTCCTCCAACACATTCTGAGATCAGAGAATGCGCTATCCGCTGGCAGCCAAAATACACGAGTTGAGCAATGCGGACCCCAACATATCGAGCAGACAATCGCGCGATGCACTGATATTTTCTTTGCAATACAAGTTTCAGCATATGGAAGAAACAGATGTATGCAATTATGCAGAATATTGAAAGAATCCTCGGGTTACTTAGGCCCCTCGGAAATCATAGAAATGACACCCATCAGTGAAAAGCACAGAAACCCAAAACGAGAAAAAGCGGCAGACCACTCTGGCAAACTTCGCGGCGTGGGTACAGTCGTTGCACGAAAATATCGAATCACGGAATGTCGGAAAATGCCATTCCGTGAACAGGACGGCTGCTCGGCAGATAACATGAAATACTCCGCGTTAAGAGTAGTTTTTATGGAGCGCCAGTGAACGCGAGGGCGTGTTCGAGGGATGTCGTTCTCGGAGATGCCGGGCATTGCGCTGTTTTACGTTCGAAACAAGTGCAAGGTTATAGAATGGTGGCTAGGATGGGAGGGAGTACGCAGGGTAGCGTACGTAATTGTGATTGGCATGTGTGCACTGCATATGTGACGCCAAGTTAGTGCTTGCTCTCTGCATATATGCACATAGAACGCACTTGGACTAAATTCAACCACATTACAGCCGCTCATTCACTTTCTTCGTCCTCGCTATGCTCTTCCTCATCGTCGTCATCTTCTAGCTCTTCGTCGTCCTCGAGGCTGTCCTCCTCCCCTGACAGACCCTCCTCGCCGACACGTTCATGTTCGAGATCGACGTCTTCTTCTTCTTCCTCTTCAGCTTCTTCCTCCTCCTCTGCATCATCCTCGCCGTCAAAATCTTCGATGTCGTCATCCAGATCGCGCCATTCTGCGAGATCGACTGCCTCCTGGCCGTCCTGACCCTGGGGCAGGATCTGCGCAGCTTGGAGCAGAGGTCCTCCCTCTGGGGGCGTACCAGGCTGGTCCGGAGTGCCTGGATTGACTGCGTGCAGCTCCATCTCTTCATCCGATTCGTCCTTATATCACCATCATGAGTGTGCCTCGTTGTGGTTGACTCGTGGAATGACGTACCCCTTCTTGTTCACGGTCAGCTGATTCCTCAAAGGCCGTCTGTACCTTGCCATGAGGCACGAAGATTGTGCTTCCCGTCTCACGTATTGCGCGGAGCTGCATCACAAAATCAGTCTTCCTACGAGAAGGACAATAGTGGAGCAGAAGCGTACCTGTGCCTTCACCTCGTTCTCCTCGTCACTGAGATCGTCAGCCTCCGAGGCTTGGTCCCGACGCTGCCCGAAGCGATACCAGACATGACGTGGATTTGGAGTTGGGTGGGGAGTGGGAAGAGATGGGTGATACAGTGGAAGGCGGACCTGCACTTGGATGATGGTCGAGGAGGAAGCCATGCTGAATGTTGAGCGTGAGGAGAGAAAGACGCGACGCGTTGTGATTGGGCCAGACGCGTGGCTATGACGTATGTGACTCTCCTTCATAATGGGCTGAATTCTCATCCATCACAACATGGAGCTATACTAAAGTTCATAATTTTGTTCTCATTCACATTTCGGTTCGACGTCATCACGGTAGAGTAGCCTCGTGTCCTGTTTCGTCATCTCCCGGTTGCAGTGCTATTAAGCCGCCATCTCGCCAGCGTGATCTGGGCATCACATGCCCACGAATGCGACGATCGCCTTCAGTGTCTGTGAGAGCCGCATTGAGATTCTTTAACCCATTATCGAATCCCTTCTATTGATTTCGAAACACTGCGAATACTTGCTCTTAGCCAGCACAAAAGTGCCCTGAAATCTTGATTGTCGGTTCCACTGAGTCAATTGTATTCTGTTCGGCAGTGGTTTCAAGCATGCGAGAATACCTGCGAACAACACGCCGCCGACTGCTAGACAGTAGAATTCAACCGAATGTTGACTCAACAGCAATATTTGCTCGGATGAGCTGATCGAGACGGACCACTACTCCCCAACAGGATATCACAGAATTGAGGAAGGAAATGACGAAATATAAACCAAGTAGAAGGCTTTATGAAGGGGAATTGGGCCACAAGAGTTGATGATGGTTGCTGTCCGTTTTGAATGGTTATAAATTAATAATATGGCCAATTGTATGGCCTGCCCGGCTTGCATAATCGGTAGTGCGTCAGACTCTTACATGGTGGGATCTGAAGGTTGCGAGTTCGAGCCTCGCGTTGGGCTAGTTGAAATACACTTTTTGTCTATGATTGACGCCCTTCCCTTTACTCCTAGTACTTTGCCAAAATCCTGGAAAACTTGCCGAGGCTTGTCAGACGACCAAATTTTCGAAGGGTGAGGTGGAGGGATCTGCTTCTGGAGAAACCCAGGCCTAGGGGAAGTGCCTTTGGTCACGTGTTTTCCGCTTCCGAAGAAGCAAAACAAACTCCGCGTCACCCGCGTCGCATCACGCGCGTAGGCCCTATCGGACACTCACCTGCATACTGCGACCTCGACGGTACTGACAGCGAGCTCGACACTCTCGGCGGCGACATCCATGGCCGACTCTTCGCAAATATTGCGTACGCCAGGAGAGACCCGCCGACGCGGGCCTCCCAAACCACATCAACCCTTTCAGCATGATGAGCTTGCTCGCGGAAAGTACGTATTGTGCATTATTACGGATATACCGTCATTGACCGGTTTGTTCGTACAGGCGCACAGGAAAGACTATCAGGGCAGTTCAACGAAATGAGGAGGATATGGAGGATTTTGATGCGTTGATGATGTCTGGAGGGACTTCAGTGGCGGCTAGCAGAGCGCGATCGCGGAAGGGAGCACGACTAACGGAGAGCCCTTTACGAAGACGAGCGGACAGAGATGACGAGGATTCTGAGGAGGTTTCGATGGAGATCGATACAAGTGAGCACTGTCCGTCTTGTACCTCTATATTTTGCTTGACTTTTGTATAGGCATCATCGGTGCAACAACTGCCTTTTTCGAGGGACGTCGTGAGTGGCCAGTCTGCCTTTTCACTCCCGTTCTCACCAGTTGTTTAGCTTCCGTGGTCAGCAATCGCTCCCGATTATCTCAGACAGAGGCGGACTACGAGGGTATACCTTCCCCTAGTGTTTCTCGAGTAGGGCGTCCAAGAAGCAGTCAGGCTCCTCTCGATCCTCGTACTCCACGAAGAAGACCTCGAGACTCTGATAACGAGGATGAGTTAACACGTCCACCGGATAGTGCCTCCGTCACTCGTATAACACCACATACTCCTGGATCACCCAGTAAATCCCGGAATGTGGTCGATGGTCCAGGCGAGGTCGAAGATGTTCCAGAGACATCGCCTACCGTGGCCGGTCCCAGACGGAAGGGGAAAGGACGGCCAAGTGGTGAATCGGCTGGCGAAGCGGAGCCTGCATATGATGACGATCAAATACCTCAATACGATGGTATGGATCTCGCGGCCGAGGAGCCGCCACCTGTGGAAACGAACGGACATGCAGAAGCAGAAGAGACAGACGAGCATAAAGACGTTCAGGAAGAGGAAGAGGAGGAAGGACAGGAAGAGGAAGAGGCGCAGGAAGAGGAGGAGGAGCAAGACGAAGAAGAGGACGAGGACGAGGATGATGAATCACCACCTCCGAAACGTGGCAGGGGCCGACCAAGGAAGGGGGAAGTGGTGAAGAGAAAGCCGGAGAAAGCAGCGACAACGTCGAAAGGCAAGCGTGGCAGACCCAGGAAAGAAGATTCACAACGAGCTCCCTCACGCAGGCCTAGGTCACAGACTGTGGAGTCTAGCCCTGAACGTAAGCATCTGTCTTGTTTATCAAGATTGTCGTCTAAGAGATTCTTCAGGAGGAATCAGCGAAGTGATTGATGTACACGGCGGCGATGGCGAGGGCCACTTCTTCGACTCAGAAGGTCGGCGACGGAATGCTCGCGTTCGATACGCTCCTCTTGAGTACTGGCGCAACGAGAAGGTTGTATATGGTCGACGGCAGTCTGGCGTGGCCGTAGTGCCTGTCATCAAACAGATCATCAAAGTCGCACCTGATCCTGTTAGGCCTGTTGGAACGGCACATAGGACTCATCCATGGAAGAAACGGAAAGCATCCACGGATAATGAAGAGGATGAAGAAGAGAATGAGGACGAGGATGAGGACAATGAACGAGAACACAAGAGAGCAAGGTCAGAACAACGGGGGTATGTTGAAGAGGATCCGCCGGAGAAAGGCTGGGACAGCAAGACGGATCCACTCGGCGTCGTCATGGAATACGTTACGAAGACTGAAGTCGAACGACGTAAGTCGCTGTATAGTACACCTGCCTGAGTTATTGAGTCTGTTATAGGGGTGGCGTTCACGCAGAGCATGGTACAACCTCGAGAAGCAGCGAATGCCAGGTTCAAATTCCAGAAGATCTTCGGCGACGGAGAGTTTCTTGCTGCTGGAATGCTGTCCATACCTGTTGGTGAAACGAAACCAGCAAAATCGTCGAAGGACAACAGCTACGTGAATACACCGTAATCGAGACCCTTAGGGCGTCGGGCTGACCCTGCCACAGGTATTTTACGTCATCCAAGGTGCCGTCAAGGTGCAGATCTATCGAACATCCTTTCTTGTATCCATTGGTGGTATGTTCCTCGTCCCACGTGGCAACGTTTATGAGATCGAGAACGTCGCCGAACGAGAGACTGTTCTTTTCTTCGCACAAGCACGCAAAATACCAGAAGATGGCAACGTGAGCATGCAGGACTCGCAAGGTATGCGCGTTTCCCAGTATCTCGAACGCCACCACTTACACACCCTGAAGGTACTCCGATAAAGCGACGTGCCAGTATGACTCCTGGGCCTGATGCCAGCCGAGTGTCGATGACACCGCGTCGATCAGAGCCACCGCGTAGCATTGAGCGCTCTGGATCGCGGTCCGGATCAAGAGCTGCTTCGTCCCGACCTAACGGATACCGGCGACGACATTGACTAGAGCCTGCGTTCTTTTCTTGGCCTGTATGGACTATTTGTGTCAGTGTTACCTTGTTGTATACGCTACTCTTGTAAAATAGTAATTCAAACCTGGAAAGATTTCGGTTGGCGTTCTGCTGTCCTCCCACAATGCTTCCGTTCTGTGCTATTACCGTCTGTTCGCAGAAAGCTCCAGGGAAGTAATTGACAAAATTGATTTTCAACTAGCCCAACGCGAGGCTCGAACTCGCAACCTTCAGATCCCACCATATAAGAGTCTGACGCACTACCGATTATGCAAGCCGGGCAGACAGACGTTAAGAGGGCTTTTTTATTGTACTGATTATAAATTGGCAGTTTCCGGAAACAAAGCTTCCTGGGATTTCCCGGTTGGTTGTCACCTTTCCATGCGGCACACACGCCTTCGACCAGCACATCCTCCACATCGCTCAAAGAAGCAGTCCTTGCGTGTGATTTGTCTGGGCTTCACACAGTTGTGGCGCTCAGCACGTTGTTCCGAACCTTCTCTGGATGATTTCTTGATGATCGGGCACATTCGCACATAAACTCAATAGACTTCAAACTTCTAAACTCGTCAATTACACTCCGACCTTAATCCACTTGTCGCCTTTGTTCCCATTCATTGTGGCTGCAGAGCATCTTCGTCCTCTATGATGTAACAGTTGATTCCTTCTGAAGATCTGACTGGAACCCTCATTGGGACATGACCAATCACCACACGCAGGCCAATTCTGTTCCTACACTTCTGAGTGCTTTCCTAGTTGGGGGGGTAGGACCACACGCGCGCCAGGTATCACATGGATTTCGCCATTATCTGCGCTATAGGACCCGTTGGATCTTGCCGCTGGCTGCATGTGGGAGGTGCTCGGTCCTCGCGCCTTTCGCGCGCCAACCGTCTTAGGCAACCCATTGTTTCTCATCGCTTGACGTGGCTTTCACGCTGTACCACACGTAGGGAAACGTGTGCACTGCGGACTCTGAACGGTGGTCGGCCTGATGGCCTTGGTTGAGATAGGACTATAAATCCACCGGTACCGTCTGTTCATCTCCGTGAGTACACCTCTTACCGATCTGAGTGAGCCTTTCTGCTGACATCAACCCTCAGTGTATTAACCCCTAGGCTGCAGAATATCTTCTTATAATGTGTGAACTACATCTCGTCACCGAAGTGTACCCCTGCGGCGCAACAGCCGACGTGACCCGGACCATCAAATGCGCTACCGCTGTGCGAGAGAAAGCTTTTTGTCCCAGCAATCAATGGGACAACAGGACGCACATCGGACCGATGAGACGCGAGAAGGTGGAGATTCACCAAGGCTGCAGGGAGTGTGCGAAGGCTTTGAAGTAACGGGGAGTAGTTGCTGTACATACGGAGGTGCGTATGAGCCTCTGACGTTGTAACTGAGACTGACCCGACGTTCTCAGTTTAATGTTTGATATTGAAATTGCTCGCCGAATGGTGGTACATTGCACCAAACTTATGATGATATGCATACATCTTAAATATACAGCAAGCCTAACATACTGAGAGGCTGAATGGCCCATATCACGGCGGTAACAGATGCCCGATCGCCTCCAGCAACTTTCCCATAAACGGGTGATCCCCGCCCCTGAACCTCCTAAACAATGCCACATACTCAGCCAGCAGCTGACTCACACTCAGCCCGTCCTCCGTCAGCCGGCTCACAACTTCTGGCGCGTACTGGTTAAGCACCGCCAGCGTCGCGGCTATGTCATACAGTTTTTCCAGGTAGCCAATCCCGTGAGCTTCAATACTCGTCATACTGAGCTTGTTGCATATCGCCAGCGCGGCATGGGCGATCGTCACTGGCAAGTCGACGCGCAGAGCCGGCTCAGAAGCAGAAGGGCTTATCAACCCATGGGACATGCATAACCTCCAGAGCCGGTTAAGCAGCCATTGCTGGGTGATAAGTACATCCGCGCTCTGGATCTCTCCCCGCTTCCACGCGCTCGTAAGAGAGGATAAGACCTCGAAGCTTTCTTGATTAGACGTATCAGCACTGTCTAGGGACTCGCTTAGCTGCTTGTGCAGCGCAAGAGCACGGGCGACGTCCAGTGTCGTACAAGTGCGACCAGCACAGCGCCCGTTCCAACAATCGATAAAGTCCTCGTCGACACTATCGAACAGCTTGAGATGTCGGACCGGGAAATCGTCCAGCTCTCCTACTTGCAGCTTGCTAGCTATTGCGCCCATGTCTTGCGATGGTCTGCCGCGGAAAGTGATCCCATGCCCGCGCTGTAACGCGTATGCTCTGGACGCTGTTAGCTCGCACCGTGGTCAAGCAACTAGATATGTACCTTTCTGTGATGCACAGGATCCAATACGTCCTGAGTCTTCTCTCCCTCTCCCCCTTCTCTAACCCCTCATAGCTCCCCGGGACATGAAGCTTTAGCAGCTGACCCAGCGTCACAGCCTCCGTAAGCCTGAACCAAGCGGCATTATCCTCTTTCATGCCGAACAAGCATGCAAAGACATAAAAGCTCGTAAGGACCATATCGATACTCGCGTGCTGGGCAAATAGCGCGCTGGAACGCATGCGGCAGCTTTCTTCTAGCAAGTGCCCGGCCTGGGCGCGTTTTTCCGGAAGGGAGGGCTCGCTCGCTTGCACGGGCTGGGTGAGGGCTAGAGCAGACATAGATAAGAGCATGGCGGCGAATTGTGGGTCTTGGTGGTGCTCGGACCGGTCTAGGCGGGAGAAGAGCCAGGAACGGGTGAAAATGGGCATGATTGGGTGGAGGCGTTCGAAGAAGAGCGCGATGTGCGGGATGAGGATGCTGTCTGAGAGAGGGGAGGGGATCGGCGTAGCGGTCTGGACTGGGGGTGGGGAGCGCTGTGAGACCGGTGTGAGGAGGGGCTGGGAGGACCGAAGGGAAGATTGGGAGGGCTGAGTGGTGATGTTTGGTTGTGTGGGGAGGACGAGCGGAGAACTGCTGTTACTCCCTCCCCAACTCGGCGGGCTGGGATGCAAGAACCCCAACCCGCTAAATCCGCCTAACATCCCTCCCGGCATCCCCCCTATCCCCATCTCCCCCACTGGCCCCAAAGGAGCAGCAGCATCAAACGGCCGGTCAAAGAACGTATCGGGCAGAAAAGTGTCCACATTCGGTAGTCTGTAGGTGGCGCTGACTTCTGGAGGTAAGGAAGAGAAAGGAGACTCGAGGAAGGAGGCGAAGGAGCTGTCTGCTTCGGCTGGGAGTTGGTCTGCTGCTTGTGCGTCTTGGGTTGGAAATACGGTTGGTGCTGCTGTGGGGAACCCGGTCAAGGGCTGATGGATGAATAGCCCACTTTGGCCAAGTCGGGAAAATTGAGCAGTATCGACCCAGGCATAACCTGGAGGGGTGCCCTGTGCGACCGGGGTGGGTGCGGTTCCTGCTCCCAATCCGGGCGTGGTCCTGTATCCTGGCACAACATCTCGAGGAGGACGTGCTGGATCTTGCTCGTGTTGTTGTCTTGGCTGATGTTGTGCTTGCGAGCCTTGGTCAGCACGGAGGGCGTTTATACGCCTGGAAGAGGTCAGCTTGCGGGACACGGACATGACAGCGAACGCAGATGAAGATGATGCACAGACACAGGGAGGTCACCCTTCGCCCAAGAGGGGTTTTATCCCTCGAAGGGCGTCGCATACTTGTTATCGCCGGAGGAGGTGAAAGGACATTGAGACGAGCACTAGCTCGTTCTCCAAGAGTTCAGACAAACTAGCCTGCTCTTCCGCGAGCGGTGGACAAGCTAGCTCGCTGCTCTCAGAGATAAAAGACGACTACACCACTCTCCAACCGTAGGGAAAATCCAGCCCCAGCCCCCTACTAAGAGCTAGCGCAGACTCGCCTCCACAAAATGCGAAACCACGAATCGATGCCATCGCCCCGCAAGAGAATGGATAGGATTGGGCAATGCGGTAGGGAGGTACTCACTTGCCACTCGACCCCCTCAAGCGGGGTTTATCGTATGTACACTGAACGGCGAGGCGAGGACAATTGTTGCAGGGATTTTGACCGTCGCACTGTTCGTGACCGCCACCAGCAGAAGTGGGAGATTGAGGGAAGGGCAGTTATAGAAGATTGAAGGTGAGCAAGTTAGTCTCCTATTACAGATGTACGGGGACCGTACCTTTACTCTCCGGAAATGACACTAAGCAAAAGAAATGAGCGCTATGTTTCATGTTTGTACAATGAAGAATGTGTACCTGATCACAAGCACGCTTAACGGGTGCCTGACGTTTCCCTCCTCCGGTTCCCGATGCATGGCCAGATCCGACACCGCTCGGTCCAGTTGTCTGGTTCGATGTTGAGAAGGATGTCTCAAGGTGAGAGTTCGGTGCGCTCGGTGGATGCTCGACGATGGATTCGGAGCTGATCTTCGGCATATTTTTCCCGTGACGCGGCTTGGTTTCTTCCACTCCTGTGTTCTCTCGCTGACTGATCCTCTGACAGTGCTTCACGTACAATTCTCGTTCCAGACAGGCGGAAAACAACGATGATCAAGCAGCAAGTAAGTTGATGTTCACCTCGAGAGCTACTGTAATCTATCGCCATCTGCCCCTACGCCCCCCTCGGTGGTACTCGGTACCCACTCCCCCGGATCCCATGCTTCGGCCCGCAGCTTCTAACTAGGGTTCCGAGACTGTGATTGGTAAGTGGACATCTTGGGCGCCAACTGGAGAGCGGTTCCGAGGGGGCCCGACATTACGCCGACCACAGTAAGGAATCATTCCTTGTAATCGATTGGTGCATAGTCCTAAGATCCACGCCTTTCACAAAGGCATGTACAACATTCACACATCAGAAGGTGTGGGAGGACAACGGAGGGGCGCTAGACGTCGTTCATGACTTGGAGAATCCTTTCACCCCTCTGCTCCAACATGGATTGCCCTTGATCGCGTCTGGGACGAACTCCAAGGGGAATAACTTGGAGCTCTCGACCCTCCCGTCTTCCCAGGCCCTTTTAACCACTGCTTCGCGCCCGTATGTGCATATTTGCTCACGTTCTCCTCGCTCGACGCTTCCCCAAACACCCCCCTGCCCTCTGCAAAAGCGCGCGACATCACGGGCAGGGTGAGGGCGGCGAAAAGCCTACGGTTTTGAAATCCAGGGAGGACGGCAGCGATCTGGCAGTGATATGCGTCTTCCATTTTGTCGCCTTTGTTAGGTCGGATCGGATCGGATCCCATCCCTTGTCAAGGACAGGCACGAACTGTGTATTTAGTATGAACGATCACTCTGCTACCAGAGGACGAGGAGATGCATCAGCGTCGAGGGGAGACTCATTGTGTAGAAAGTATCCAGACAGCTGAAGGGAGATCATGTTTTATCTTCATTGAATCGATGTTCATGAGTAACGGTTGGGCGGAAGTCGAATTTCGGAGCCGTAGCTCCGAGTGTCCCGCGCCGGAAGCATTTTTCCTAGGGAGCTGAAGGTCGACTTTTCAGCTCATCGTCTGGCATCACGACTCTCGACACCGACAACAACGACAATGAAGGTCTCTCCATGTGAGTACTTTACACTTCCTCGGGGTTGCACATGTCGGGGAGGAGCGTGTTGAGAGAATTTGGAGTGAGCGAGAGAGGAAAAGAGGGTGGATGCACATGCTTGGAAGCGGATGTCGTCCTCAGGAGCTTGCAACCCCGAGTGTTGAGTTATTGACACCAAGCTGACCTTGTACCAGCCGTCTCCGTCTCCCGCCGCAAGTCCCGCGCAGCCCACTTTGGCGCATCCTCCGATGTCAGGCGGACGATCATGTCCGCTTCTCTGTCCAAGGACCTGCGGGGGAAGCTGCACGTATGTCCACACTCCTCCGTCTTCACTTTCCCGCGGAGTCCTTGCTCACTCGCATGCAGGTCCGCTCCATCCCTATAAGGAAAGACGACGAAGTCCTCGTCGTGCGGGGTCAGTACAAGGGGCGCGAGGGGAAGATCACTCAAGTGTACCGGAAGAAATTCGTTGTGCACGTCGAGCGGATCGCGCGGGAAAAATCGAACGGGTCTACTGCCCCCGTCGGCATCCACCCTAGCAACTGCGTCATTATCAACCTTAAGATGGACAAGGATAGGAAGGCGATCCTTGAGCGTAGGGATAGGAGCAAGTCGAAGAAGGGTGAGGATGTCGAGATGGTTGACGTGAGTCCTGAGTTCTTTTTCGTCGCAGTGGGGTGTGGCTAATGGGAACATAGTAATCGACGGCTCGACGCTGAGTTTGGTCTGGTTTGGGCGGTCGGGCAGTTGGTCATCGCATGCCCAAAAGCATGTAGCATGTACACACTATGATATCATGCATATGCATAGTATTGCGTCTGATTCCACCTTGCTCCCATGACTATACCCCGAAATGTTAGCAACATCCGGTACAGCTGTCTATTTGGAGAGTGCTAGTGAGGCAGCGGTACCAAGTCTAGGTTGCAGGCTGTTATCCGCTGAGTCTGTCTTGAGTCTCGACGTCCTTTGCCTCAGCGTGCTGAGAGGGCATGATTGCACCACTGACCGTTGCCTTGTAAAGTTTCCCCGGCTGATTCCTCCTTACCAAACCTGGCTACCATGCACCCACTGCCTCAGGCGCGAAATGGCATTCTCGGCAACAGATGCGGCACACGGTTAATGAGAAGAGTGGTGCAGCATTACATTTCGTAGTTGTACAACATCCACGCTTCTTGGAAGGGGACATACATACGGGAATAGGCAAAAGAAGACAGCTAAACATAGTTAGACACCTCGATCAAGTTACCCTCCAGAACCGTCAGATTGCACGCAACACACCGCAACAAAAAATACTCACATCCGGATCCCTTGTATATACACTCCTGAGCCCGCCTACCGCTCCCGTCCGGCCAACCACACCTCCCTCAAGAATCTCCAGCCCCTCCTCTCTCCAATACTCCAGTACCCGGTCTGCCGTCGCCGGGGGTGAGAGGACGAAGCAGAGATCTTGAGTGCCTGGAAGGGGGAGGGCGGCGTGTGGCTGGTACGGGGCGGAAGAGGGGTGTAGGTTGAGCTTTTGCTGGCCGAACCGGAGTGCGTGACGTTCTCCCCCTGCGGTGTGGAAGCGCTCGTGTTTCATCCCTCTGCAGATGGTTTGGTGAGAACAGCTGGGTGGGAGGGAGGGATATGGGAACGCACAGGTATTTGGTGTACCACAGGATGGTGGCTTGGACGTCTTGACACTGGAGGACGATGTGGTCTACCCTGTCGATCTGGAATGGGCAGGGGCGTGGTACTGCGCTTGGGTTGGGGTTGGCATTGGAGGATGTGGTGGACATCTTGGAGAGGGCGCGTGTAGCAGCCCGTTGCTGAGCAGTATGCCTTGCAAGGATAGCTCGATGCATTATACTGATTAATCCGCTGATGATACAGAGCTAGTGGAGGTGAAGTGTGTCCACTGGCGACTAATCTCAATACATAGCTGATAAGATCCGGTTAAGGGCGAAATCAATCTCCCTCCAATCACGCTCGAGAACACCGCAATGACAGGGACCGAAGAATATCCGGAATGTGGAAGAGTAGGACCGAGCGAAGCACAGAAGGGAGATGGGCGGTATACCAAGATTGTACACCTGTACATAGCAAGTGCCGACATCCTGGCGCTGGCAAGTCAAGATCAGAGGCCAAATTCTACCATTCTCCCTCTCAACGGATAGTCTTCGAGCAGCCCCACTAATCTTGCACCTCCAGACGCAGTGCCGCATACCAGTGAATAATAACTTCGTACAGTGTCGCACCCCTACTCCCGCACTCTCAGCCCCTCACCTGCTCAGAAGATGACATCCGCATCCTTCTCCGCCAACAAATCCAGCGCATGCTCCGCCTCTGTCTCTGTATCCTCCACCGGTGCGGGTAAGGTCCCTTCAGCCTCTTGCTGTCTTTTGAGCGCATCGCGTGCTTCTGCATCTCGTTTCTTCTTTCCTTGGACTTTCTTTAGCCTGCGCAGGGTCAGCACAAAGCACGAGTCGAAGTGACGACCGGAGCCGCCAAATATGGAAGTGGGTGGAAAGAGCGAGAAGGAGAAGAGCACACACCGGAAGAACTCCTCCCTGTCCATCTCGTCTAGCTCCGAAATGATATACTTGATCGTATTATCTAGCTTTGGGATAATAACATGCTCGATCGCGTTCACTCTTCGGTTCGTAGTCCGGATGACTTCATCTAGGATGGTGAATGCCGTCTACCTCGTATTAGCCTAAGATGATAGTCAGTGGGGGAAGCGGAACACACCTGGAGGGAAGCGAGCTCGACGAGCGTTTCGAGCGCTTTGGCATATACTTCCCGCGCTTTTTGGATCTGCTGCCCGCCTCGGCCCAAGCCGGTAAGATTGAAGTCTGGCCCCTCGTCAACCAAGCGAACGCGCTTGAGCGTAGAGACGCACCTGTGCTGCCCTCCCTCACAGCATCAAACGCGGGTAACATAACCCCACTAACGTTCTCCTGTTTCGCCTTGACCTTGAACGTCGCGTTCTTCGCCTGCTCCTGTACGAGGTACGCAATATCCCCTCCAGCGGCATACGTCACCTCAGCCAAGCTAAAGCTCGCGAGCTGCATCACCCGCCCCATCCGGCGTTTTGCTTCGTCGACCTTACGCAAGATCCCCCGGAAACGCGTTGTTAGGGCGTCCCGTTTTCGGGAGAGGAGGGAATGACCCGTTTGTGCACCCTTTAGCCGGCCTTGCATTATGTTCAGGTTCATGCGGGTGGGGAATACTGCTTCGCGGGCGCCTTGACCGGACATGATGAGCGACTAGCAAGTGGGAGAAAGAGACGGGGAGTGGGAGAGAGTAAGGTAGGGACAGAAGATGATATCGGTGACGTTGATGAGTGCGGAGCCGAGAGAATATCCGACGCTTGAGTTATTTGCTCCCGCTGTTACCAACTCACAAGCGCTCGAGCTTTGTCTTCCGTTTACTGCTTGCTTATTGCCACCATGGCCACTGCTCTCGCAAGGTATATCAACTACAAACTGTATGAGATAGACGACTAACATGTATTCAGCTTACTACCAAAACCGCTGTACTCGACAGTGCAAGAGGAAGAGGAGCACATCGACCTTCCCGCGCCAACCCTCGCAATTGCTCCGCGCGCCCTCATCCCGCCGTACGGCCAGCGCGCGAATTGGAGACCGACGAAAGCGGATGACTTTGCAGATGGAGGTGCTTATCCCGAGTGTCATGTTGCGCAATACCCGAACGAGATGGGGAGGAAGAAGGTGCGCGAATCGGTGTGCATTATCCGTTGGGGGATGTGTGCTAATGGGAGTGCTTCCAGACTGCGGCTGGGAATACGCTTGCCCTGCAAGTCGATGCGGAGGGGAATGTTCGCTACGATGTGATCGCTACTCAGGGTCATAGGGAAGGCGTCAAAGTACAGTCTCAATTCAAAGACCTCGTTCCCCTCACACAGCGGAGCGACCTTACCCAAGCCGAGCGTTCTATGGACCTCCCGACAGAGGACGAGATCGCTGCTACTGCTGAGCGGACCAAGGCCGCGCTCGAGAAGCTCGTTAATGGGAAGATTAAGGCTGCGCAGCCTAAGCACGTCCCGGAGTCGCAGGGGAAGAGCGAGTTCATCCGGTACACACCGGTGCAGCAGAACGGCCAGGGGTTGAAGCAGCGGATCATCAAGATGTCTGAAGTTGTTGAGGACCCCTTGGAACCGCCAAGGTTTAAGCATAAGAAGATCCCCCGCGGGCCGCCGAGTCCTCCCCCGCCTGTGCTGAGGAGCCCACCGAGAAAGGCGACCGCGGAGGAACAAAAGGCGTGGATGATCCCGCCTTCGATTAGTAACTGGAAAAACAACAAGGGGTTTACGATACCCCTGGATAAGCGGCTCGCAGCGGATGGCAGAGGTCTTCAAGACGTGAGTCAAAGGTGCATTTCCAGGCTATGGCTAATGACCCGCGTAGATCCACATCAACGACAACTTTGCCAAGTTGTCAGAGGCACTGTTCGTCGCCGATCGGCATGCGCGTGAGGAAGTCCGGCAGCGCGCTCTGATGCAGCAGAAGCTTGCGCAGAAAGAGAAAGAACAGAAAGAGGAAAACCTGCGCTTACTCGCCCAGCGCGCAAGGCAGGATCGCGTTGCTCCTGCTCCGGTGGGAAGGGAGTCTGGTGCAGGGGAGAGCTCGCGTGCTGCTCCTCGGGCTGGGCTTGGGCTTGCGGACTATGGGAGTGAGGAGAGCGAGAGCGAGCCGGAAGAGGGGCGGGAGGAAGAGGATACAGAGGCTGCCAGGGTAAGAGACGAGATGCGCCGAGAGAAGCGGATGCAGCGCGAGCGCGAATTGAGGATGAACAACATGGGCACCGAGCAGCGTGCCAAGATGTTTGCACGGTATGTCCTCCCCATCCCCGCAATGTCCACGCTAACCTCCGATTGGCAGAGAACAAAACCGTGATATCTCGGAAAAGATCGCTCTGGGCCTGGCTAAGCCCAGCGTGTCAAAGGAATCGATGCTCGACCAACGGCTATTCAACCGGGACTCGCTCTCCGGTTCCTTCGCCGACGAAGAGTCTTACAACCTGTACGACAAGCCCCTGTTCCACGGGTCGAGCGCCGCAGCTGCCATCTACAGGCGGGGAGACCTCGGTGCGGGCGCAGAGGACAGTTTTGGCGGAGGGACGGAGGAGGGGATCGGCGAGGCGCTCAGGAACGATAGGTTTGGCCTGGGAGCACCGAGGAACGGGTTTGCGGGTGCGAGCGAGCAGGAGGTCAGAGAGGGACCGGTGCAGTTCGAGAGGGATGACGGGGCGGGGGCGGGGGCGGGGGCGGGGGCGGGGGCGCGGATGCGGATGCGGGCCGGGGCTGGGGGAGAAGCGGAAGGGGAAGGGGACGTCTTTGGCGTTGACCAGTTTTTGGAAAATGCGGTTAGGGGGAAGAAACGCGGGTTGGAGGAACAGGCGTGAGTCCTCGTTTGGATTCCACTTTACGTATGTGCTGATCTGGTGGAATAGGGGTGATGCGCGTAAAAGGCGACAATTGGATAAGGCGGACGAGAGGGAGGACTAGAGGTTAGTCGTGTATCAGGCAGTGTAATCATGTTATTCCCAGCTTCTTGCTTTCCCCTCGCATCTTGCACCTTACAGCGAGCACACGCATGTCCTGGAGCGTCTCCCTCGCGCGTCCCCATATCCTTCAACTGGGACGTACCGAAAGCCTGCAACACCGACCTTGCTCGCTGTCCGATGCCGCGTGTGATTCCCGGCTTGTGCTCCTTATGCGTACTCGCAAGCAACTCGTAACTCGTAACTGGCAACTCGCCTAGCACCTAACTGCAGTCCAGCACTGTACAAGTACGTCATCCTAACTGAGTCCAGGGAACTCATACTTCCGGCAAGGACGATGTTCGACGTTCGATGTCGATGTTCGATGTCAATGTTAACGTATAAGCATGCCAGCCAGATTCAGCTTCAGCTTCTCTCATGGGCAACTTGCATCGCTTGCACTGCCCTCACTTCTCTTCATTTCCATTAATCCCAACTCCAACCTGCACACTGAACGCTAAACGCTGCACGCTGCACGCTAAACGCTAAACGTCGTCCAGTAGCGTCAGCACTGTAGAATACAGTACTGGAAATATAAGCGTCCTATTCCCATTCCCAACTCGCTGCGTCAGTGTCCGTACACCTCCAACTCGCCGGTAACATATCCTACATCCTACATCCCCCCCCC
>NW_024467199.1:66529-187704 GCF_000292625.1 Dacryopinax primogenitus
CCCCCCCCAAAGCTAATACATCAACGTCTCCAACACCGCATCAAGCACCCTCACCTCCCCCGGCCCCCAAAGTCCTTCCCAAGCCAACGGCACCGGCGTTCCCCAACCCGTCACTCTCCTCACCGGCGCCTCAAGCTTCAAAAACAAGCGTTTGGTCACTTCGGCTGCGATTTCGGAACTTATACTGCCGAGGGAGGGCGCTTCGTGTACTATTACCAGGCGGCGGGTCTTGTTCACACTCTCGACTATGCTGGCGATGTCCCATGGTACTATGGTGCGCAAGTCGATCAGTTCCACTTTCGCAGACCGGAGAGAAGGGGGTACAAGATGTTCCAGCTCCGGGGGTGGAGAGCGTAGGAGGGAGAGAGCGGTCTCACAGTGATACAGCGGGGTGCCGTAGGATAGGAGCGTTAGCGAATCGCCGGGGATGAGGACTTCGGCAGAGGAGAGCGGGAGGTGGTAGTCTTCTGTTGGGACTTGTTCGACTGCGCATGTGGGTGAGCGGTGCGGATGCGAGTGGGAAGGGGTGGGGCAGGGGAGAAGGGGGAGGGGGGGACGTACTGGTGGAACGGTACAGGATTTTAGGCTCGAGGAATATGACAGGGTTGGGATCTCTGATCGAGGCCAACAAGAGTCCTTTAGCCTGCAGCGGCGATCGAGGGATCACGACCTGCGGGCGTGCGTCAGTCCAGGAGGGAGTACGCACTCGTGGGGGGGGGACGCACCTTAAGCCCCTGAGCACCGAGGAAGAACCCCTCCGGGCTCTGGGAATGATACAACCCTCCATGACCTACGCTCATACACGGTGCACGGAGGGTGACTCTTCCAACATCATACGCCCCTCCTGTCCTGTACCTGATCTTCGCAGCTTCATTCACAAGCTGGTCGAATGCCGGGAATATATAATCACTAAACTGGATCTCTGCGATCGCTGTGTGCCCCATCGCTGCTAACCCTAGTGCGAACCCCGCGATGCCTTGTTCTGTCAAGGGGGTGTTGAACACTCTTTCCCTGCCGAACTCTTCTGCTAGGTTGAGGGTGCACCGGAATACCCCACCGAAGGCGACGTCTTCCCCGAATACGAGGGAGGTGTCGTCTTTGATGAGCGCGGTGGCCATTGCGTCGCGTACTGCTTGGTACATGTTGAGTTTGCGGGTGTCGCGTGAGTGGGAGTGGGAGTCCGGGTCCTGCCATTGGATACCTGGAGAGCGAAGAGCGGAGTCGCGGGAAGTACGTAGGAGGGAAGAAGTTGCTATGGTTGGTAGATGACCTCCTGCTGTGGGTGGAGAGTGATGAGCATGTGTACGCCTGTAAAGAGTAAACCGAGGAGATATGCGCTGTGAATAGATTAGGAATGAGTGAGAATGTTAGAAGGGTATTTACTGGTATATAAGGGAGAGTGCGAAGAGTCGCCATCGATCACAGTGCTGTCTCACTCCACCCGCTCCCCCACTCCCCTCTCACACCATTTATACTCCCCACAATGGTTTATGCCCGACAATCGGCGTTTACACACAGGCACCCGTCAAGGGTCTCCTCTTCCTTCTCCACTCCCGCATACGGCGTATTCCCTCTCACGATATCAGACCAAGACGCGGATTACTGGAGGCACAACCTAGGCATTATGTCTACTCCTGCTCATCAGCCTGAACAAACGAGCTTCACGGCTCCTGAAGGCGTGTATTCCTTGACGGACGACTTCAAGCCACCTGTACTACATACCCAGATCGTCAATTCCCCTAACCTCTACCCCAGCATGCTTACGACTGTCACTGTCAACTTTCAGGGAAAGGTACAGGCGCAGAGGTTTGCCGCTATTCTCAGGAGACAGGACAAGGACAAGCAGGACGAGGCGCATCATGATGGGGAGAGCGACGTTTCCTCCGAAGGCGAGGAGGGGGACGCACCCGCAGACCCGGACATCCCCCCACCCACACCAGGCATCTTCTCCCCCTCCCCCGACCCATTCCAAGGAAAACGCAAGCCCCCCCGGGCAACACACAATATCCGTTCCACCTCTTCCTCCTTCGTCACGCGCATCCACACCGCCGAAGGACTGACGAAACACCTCAGCTCAAAGTCTGGCGAAGTAACCTTCGTATTCTACACCGGGGGGAAGAGTTTTTTCTGGTGCGAGCTAGGGGGGCAGCAGAAGGAGCCGTTAGCGCGAGTGACGTTTGCTGCTTTTCCCACGTGTAGCGACGTTAACCGGTCCACATCTGGGAGTGAAGCGCTCGATTTGGTCATTGGGTTCAATACGGGAGACCTGATGTGGTTCGACCCTCTCTCTTCGCGGTATGTGAGGATCAACAAAGGGGGGTGTATGACCACTTCCCCCGTTACCTGTGTCCGGTGGGTTCCCGGGCATCGGTCCATGTTCCTCGCAAGTCATGCAGACGGGACGATACTTGTGTATGATAAAGAACGGGAAGACGGAGCGGTCGTTCCTGGTGCTGGAGTGCTGGAGAGCGGGTGGAACGCGCTTGAGCAGATGATCGTACTCCCCACGCAGCAGGAGAGGGAGAGGGAGAAGGATAAACTCAGGAATCCGGTTTCATATTGGAGGATCTGTAGGCGGGCGATCACAGGTGCGTCCCAACTTCCCCTGCCTGCCTGCCTGCCTGCCTGCCTCCACTCCCTACTCCCTACTCCCTCCCCTAACACGCCCGCCAGACTTCTCATTCTCCCCCGACCTCCGGTACATATCCACAACCTCGGAAGACGGCTGCCTGCGCATCCTGGACCCCTCAACCCCAACGCTACTGAGCACATTTTCAAGCTACTTCGGCTCGTTGACTTGTTGTGCCTGGACTGGGGACTCGAAGTATGTTATTACGGGGGGACAGGATGACCTCCTTTCAGTGTTCTCGATTTCCAGGTCCCTATCCTCAGGGGGCGGAGCTGGGGCTGGGGGCGGGCTGGAGCTGGAGTTGGTAGCCCGATGTCAGGGACATGGGAGTTTCGTAGCTTCCGTAGCCGTGGATATGGCGAGGTGTAGGCAGGGAGAGTATAGGTTTGCGAGTGTGGGGGAGGATAAGCAGGTCGTTTTTTGGGATTATGCGCCGTTTGGCTCGGGGGGAGGGGGAGGGGGAGGGGCGGGCGGAGGGGGAGGGATGGAGGCGGGGATGGGGGGGAGGGGGAGGAGGGAGACGTTACGTGGGAGTGGGGCTGGGGCTGCGGGTGCGGGTGGGGGTGGGGAGCGAGGGGATAGGGAGAGGGATAAGGGAGAGAGGGAGAAAGAGGGGAGGGAGAACGCCGACCAGGGGGAGAAGGAGAAGGAGAAGGAGAAAGAACGGGAGAAAGAACGGGAGAGCAAGTATCATCCTGCGCCTGCGAGGGCCGTAGTCCCTGTTATATATCCAACGATGGTGCGCTCTTTTCTCTTTCCTCTTTCTGCCTTCTCTTGTGCTTCTCTCTCTCCTTCCCTCCCTTCCCCTTCCTTTCTCTTCCCTGCCTTTGGCACTCTTTTTCCCATTCCGAGTTTCACTCTTTCCCACTTTCCTGCTCCTCACTCACTTGTACTCCCCCTCCCCCTCCCCCTTCTACCCCCGCCCCCGCTCCCGTCTCCCCCCTTATCCCCCCCCCTCTCCCAGCCCCTCTAACCTATTCCCATCCCGCAGGCCATACCCCTGCAAGGCGACCTCCTCTCTTCCCTCGCCTTCTCCCCTCTCTACCTCCTAACCGTAACCCGGCCCGGGTGGGTCAAGTCCTGGGCCAGGCCGATGGAGAGGGAACGGGAGAAGATGAGCGACCAGAAGAGGGAGTTGTTGGCTAGGGGAGGGGAGGAGGGGAGGGGTTGAAGGGAGGGGAGGGGTTGCGGGGGTTGTGAGGGGGGGTTGTGAGGGGTAGGTTTGGGGGAGGGGGGGGGGAGATCTGATCTATAGCGAAACGCAGGTGTATAATAGCGCTGTTGGCAGGGGCATGCGCTGTATGCGCAGGAGTCAAGGAGATTCAACCTCAACGTTAACACTTCAGCTTTCAGTAAGTTGGGACCATCGGGGTTTGACAAACTGTTTTTTTCTGACGATTCCCAGAGAGAGAGAGAGGGAGAGAGAGAGAGTGTGTGTGTGTGTGTGGCAGGAGTTAGACAGCCCTTTACTCTTATGCTTGTGGGAGAACAAGCTGGGTAGAGGATATGGATATGGATCTGCAGCTGCGCCAGACGGAGTGCACGATATTAGAAGTACAGGAGGTGCACTCGGAATAAGTATGGGAACAATTGCAACCGGACATGTACATTCGGCTCTGCTTTGTCTGGGAATTTTCTGGGGGGATCAGATTTGTAATGCATATATCACAATTACGATATTGGCCGATCTAACTTGCTAGTGTACATGTGCGCAAGAAACGAACTTTACCCGCTCCTTATATTATACGGGCACGGTCGTTCTGGTGTGAACACGTCAAGGGTCTCTCTCGGCGCCTAACGACCACGACCACCCACCCTATGCCTCCCCTCCCCCTTCTCGCACTCATCCTAACGTTTCTCCTTCCCGCACTCGCCGAAGTAGGACAAGAACGCGGACAAAGACAAAGACAAGGGAGAGAACAAAGAGGAGAACAGTTCTCAGAGTCTCTTACCCTTCGACCGCTGCTGGACGGGAAGGTACACACTAGGTTCGCATTTGAGTTTAGCGCTGGGGCAGAGAGTGGGACTGGGAGAGAGGGCCAGTTAGCAGATGGGGATGAAGATGGGGATGGGGATGGAGCAGATGCAGGTACGCAATCTTATTATCCAGCAGGTCATCTCTGACCTGTCACTCAATCACAACCTTTCGTGCACTGCCGTTGCTCCCATGCTCGACGTGCATGTGTCCAACAGCACTCCACACCACCCTCCTCCCGCTGTCACTCACCCAGCTCCTGAGGACATACGACGCCCGCGAGCTACACCTGTCGCTCAACGCTGGGAAATGGGACGCTTTACGCTGGGGGAACCCGAGTGGGGCGTTACGCACTGGGGGGGAGATGTGGGCTTGGTTTGCCGGGGAGTCGGCCTTGGCAGAGCAAGAACAGGGGAAAGAGGGGGAGAGGGTGAACGCTGGCGAGGGGGAAGGAAGCCCCTGGCAAGGTCTGACTAACGGACTTGCCGGATTGTTTTGCGCTAGCTTGAGTAGCCAGACCGTGCAGCGGACTACGGAGCCGCTCCACGCTTTCCGCCCCGAGGGGGACTTGCCTTCCCGTACGCTTACGCTTCCTCCTTCTCTCACACTGCCGCTCACCTCTCGCAGATCCAGGGTATAGGCTGTTTCACGCAGCCTTTCCCTCCGAATCGGTCTGCACTGAGAACCTCACGCCCTTCCTCAAGCTCCTGCCTTGTAAATCCCGCGCTGGGATCGCGCAGCTGCTCAACCCGCACAAGGTGTTCAGCGCGGATTGGCACGGTGTAGGCGTGCATGTTTTGTGGAAGAACGATACCCTTGGACTGGGGGGGAGGACGGAGTTACGTTTGGAGGTGAACGCGGTCTTTGACCCTGTGAGAGTGTCGGGCAAACGCGGTGCGTCTGCACTTGTGATGAGGGGGAAGGGCTGACGAGCAACAGATTGGTCCCTTCGTACGCTGTTTGACAGGTCTATTACCCGCTCGTGCCCTGCCGCTTCGTCCTCCTTGCTCAAGGTGCACATGCCAACAGGATCGGCTAGCGGCCACCTGCTCTCCCCTCCCCTGGAGACGCTACTCACTGATGGGGTGCCCGAGGTGGTATACGACCTCTCTCAGGTAAGTGAGGACGTGGACATCAGCATGCGATGGGAGGAAGACAAGTTCGACCACTGTACGTTTTACCTTCTCTCTCTCGCACGCATGCGTTGAGCATGAAACAGCAAAAGCCCAATTCAACCCCCCGGAACTGTCGATCCGCCGCTCATTGAAAGGCAGCTCCGGTCCCTCCCAGCTCAGCGTCATTCTCTCCAACACGCTTCCCATCCCGCGCAGAGTGCTCTACGTCGAGACACTACCCTGGTTCCTCAGCCTCTACCTGCACACGTTGCACGTTCAAGTCTCCGGCGTCTCCCGAGGTGTGCCCTCCCCTCTCACCCAAGACACAGCTAACAACCCCCAGACGACCTCATCCAATCCCTCTCCTACCTCCCGCCCGTCTCCCCCAAACCGACGCTCCTCGAGCTCACGCTCCTCCTCCCTCCTCAATCTGAGGTGCACATCACGATGCAAGTCGAGAAGGGATTTATAAGGTATACGGAGCACCAGCCGGATGCGAGCAGGGGATGGGACCTCCCTGCCGCAGTAGTGTTCCCTCTCCCTCCTCTGGGGGCTAAGGACTCCCACTCCCTCCCCGATTCGGCAGAAGGCTCGCAGCAGAGAATATACTCCTCGACGCTGCTCGTCGACCTCCCTACACCGGACTTCTCCATGCCCTACAACGTCATTATCATGTCCTCCACCCTGGTGGCGCTCTTCTTCGGGCACGTCTTCAATTCCCTGACGAGGAAGTTTGTGCTGCTGAAAGTTGATGCGGTGGAGCCGGAGAAAAAGGCCGAGGGGTCATAGGCTGGTGCCGGTGGTCGGTTGGAAAACTATGCCGGTCACAGGGGAGGAAGGCCGTTCGTCGGAGGCCGACCGAGGCATCACCGAGGACGTCCGAGCTGCATTTAGAGAAGCAACGGAGGTTTTCATTCTCATGACTCCGTCTATAGAGTCTTATATTATTTCATATACCCATTGTAGTGAGGACTTTGAAACGTACGATACCCTGCAGCATTCGGATGATCGAGTTTCGGCCTGGACGAAGGTAGCGCCCGTCAGATAGGCGCCCGCAACACTTTGTCTCCGCGACTCGCGTCATCTTCCCTTTCCTCATAATCCTACTCAGGAGCGCGGCGCTTCCTTCACGGCAGATACTGGACGGACCGAATCTGCTCCGAGATTGATACCTATGAGTGACTTGATATGTCCTTATGGAAAGAGAACAACTCCGAGCTGTACATGTGGTCGCACTATTACTGGAGGAAAATGCATTCCTTCAGACGCTCTCAAATGAATTAATGATAGGTATACAAGCATAAATCAACATGAGGGGACGACAGGATTTCCCGTACCCGAAGGCGGGAGGTATCAAAGGGAAGAAAGAAAGACGCACTATGCCATGACCCGGAGAATAGGAGGGCATGCCGCACCCTTGGGCGTTTCTCCACTCGGCAGTCAAATGGGTGGAGATTGAATGCATTTCCCTTGACCGGACGAGGATCATCTGTCTTCGTTTTATGTGGCCTTCATCTTCTTGAACTACCTTGATTGCTCGATTGTGCCTATCCTCTCCGCTGGGCAGTATCAAGCATCTTGGGCCTATGGCTCAGTCTCGCACGGAGGTACCAGGGCATCGGCTGTGGTGAACGACGATGGCATTGAGCATAGGTCCGCGTGAGCGGACCCTCGATCTACATGGCACGCTCAGATCCCTAGGTGCGCAGCTTGCACACCGACCTAACCCTTGGCTCACGATCTAGAGCTCGACATCGGCAGTGCTGTTCCGACTTGTCAAAGGCCGACTCCCATGACCCGCCAGAGAAACGTGCAATCCTTCGATCCCCAGCCGACTACCAACGCTTCCGGCCCTCTTACCACCTCCTCCCTCCCTACGGGTGGATGAACGACCCGTGTGCTCCGGGGTACGACCCCGCCACGGGATTGTACCACCTCGCCTTCCAGTGGAACCCGAAGAGCGCAGCATGGGCAGATATCTCCTGGGGCCACTGCGTGAGTCGGGATACGGTACACTGGAGCACGGGGGATTCAGAGAAGTGGAAAGAGATGCGGCCGATCTTGACCCCAAGTCACACGTATGATCGGAAGGGCATATTTACGGGGTGCTTTGTCCCTGAAGGTCTCAAGGGACAGCAGGGTATTCTGACAGTGGTATATACCTCGGTGAGCGTTCCGGTAGGCTGAGTAACAAGACAGAGTTGACGGTCTCGTAGGTCAGCCATTCTCCGATTCACTATAGGCTTCCTTATGTCCGAGGCAGTGAGTCTCTCGCTCTCGCTACTTCTCACGACGGTGGACGAACCTGAGAGCGCCATGACTCAAATCCCATTCTAGACGGCGCACCTCAACAACTCAATGTCCGAGCATGGCGAGACCCGTTCGTAGACACTTGGCCAGCTCTATCCCGGTCCGTTGGAAGGAACGAAGGAACGAAATGGGGGATCATATCTGGGTCTGTGGAAGGAGAAGGACCGAATGTGTTCCTGTATGAGATTGGCGATCGGGACTTGACGAAATGGACGTTTGTCGCGTCTCTTGTGAAGTTTCCATGTGGACTGCCAGCCTCTTCTGCGTGGACCGGGGATATAGGCAAGAACTGGGAAGTCTGCAACTTCCTTTCGCACCTATCCTCGTCCGGCCATAGAGACAGGGTGTGGCTGACGATGTCCGCCGAGGGCACCCAGCGATGGGGCTTACAGACGGGCGGTATACTGGCCAAAGACGAGCTAGTTCGTACGCCTCGGTGGAGCCTGTGGATGGCCGGTCGTGTTGAGGCTGACGTGCGGGGCCAACCGAAAGTGCAGCATGAGTATGGCGGTGTGCTTGATCATGGGTGTTTCTATGCCAGCAACAGTTTTTGGGATCCGGTTAGAGAGAGGACGATCGCGTGGGGTAAGTTCGTGCTGCCATATCAGTGGAAGTTCAGGTTTGACGAGACCGCAGGCTGGATCTTGGAGGACGATTTGCCGCCTGCTTTGCGGGACGCCCAAGCGTGGGCAGGTGTCATATCGCTCCCACGCGAACTCTTCGTGCTCCGTATTCCAAACATAGTCGGCACCCTGCGCACGTCTATCCAGGAAATTGGATCTTTCTCCGCTCAGGAGAACGGAACTAGAGGGTGGGAGGTGGAGACGCTCGGCATCAGGCCAATTCAAGAGGTGGAGAGTTTGAGGAAGATGGCGAAAGAGATGAGAGTGGGGCAAGTGAGGCTTGGGAAGGGGAGAAATATGGTAAGCCTGGGACTGGTAGAGAAGACATGGGAGTTTCAAGGGGATGTGGGCGTCTGGGGAAAGGTTGCAAAGGTTGGACTCTATATGCGGCATTCAGAAGGTAGGAGGTCCGCTCGATGTTGATTCCCGGCTGATAAGAAAGACTTTCAGACATGCGACAGTGCACACGGCTCTCTTACAGCCCACTCGAAGAGATCATCTGCGTATCCCACGCGCAGTCATCCTCTTCGCCAGTTCAGGCGATGCCCGTCGACTCCGGGCCACATACCCTGTTCGCCTTCACCGACGATTCACACGAGAAACTTCATCTCCAAGTCTTTTGCGATAACTCAGTGCTGGAGGTGTTCGCTAATGACCGATTTGCGTTGAGTTGCCGTATTTACACCGCGGAAGGTGCGGACGGGTTGAGTTTGTTTGTTGAAGGCGAAGAGGAAGTTGTCTGGGAGGACGTGAAGGTGTGGGTGGGGCTGGAAGGTGGTGCGGCGTGACAATTCAATACAGTGTATCGCTGGATTCAGTGGAAATGGTGAGCCAATGGGAGGTTCTACCCATAGACATTGTTGCACATCAAACCGCTAACTCGAATAGGACTCCCTCATATGCACTGAGCCGCAGAGGCGCAGTCGAAGTCACCTCCCCATAGTTCCCGATAATGAGGTTTCCCAGTTTGAAAGAGAGCGGTGCGATGTCGAGGACCGCCGTTTCCTCCTTGAAGTTGACGGCAACAAATGCTGCCTTGTCATCCAGTCGTCGAATATATGCGAAGACTGCGTTTTCCGCACCCGGAAATTCGATTTGCTCGAAAGCGCCATACACTAGAAGTTGGCTTTCCTGGCGTAAGTGTATCAGCTTTCGCCAGAAGTTGAGCACGCTATTGGGATCCGCTTCCTGCTTCTCGACATTACACAGTTCCGCATCCTGGCCAGCACGCATCCAAGGTTTGCCGGTGCTGAACCCTCCGTTGAGAGAGGCGTCCCACTGCATCGGAAGGCCGGAATTGTCTCAGGCGACACGGTGAATACCAGCCATGATACCGGACATGTCCGGACTGGTTTCGCCAGTTTCCTTCTGTCGCTTGACCAATTGTCTGGCATGTCGTCAGCGTATGCTCTGAACAAGGATATCAACACCATTAGCGCACTCTTTGTACCAGTTCTGGGTGGCAATGTCGAGATACTCGTCGATCCCCCATTCCCTTGGCAAGTTGATCATGCCGATTTCCTGTCCCTGGTAGATGAACAGGGTTCCCGATAATGTGCACAACGTTAAGGCAAGCGCCTTGGCACACAACTGACGGTACTCCGGCACTTCAGACATGAATCGAATGAGGCTACGAGGGTGATCGTGGTTCTCAAGGAAGAGGCTGTTCCATCCGCCGTGCTCGTGCATCCAGGTCTGCCAGGTGGAGATAGCCGTCTTGAACCGTGGTAAGTCGCGTGGAGGTGGTGTACCAGTGTCGAACCCTCCGTAGAGGTCAAGATGCTAGAGGTATATATCAGCGTCGCCTTTTGTTACAGGAGTAAGAATATAATACTTCAGTATTGAAGATCATTTGCAACTCCTTCGAGTCCTGATCTTGGTTAATGTACTTAAACGCATCTTCTAAAGTGCAGAGATTGACTTCACCGACTGTGAACAAATCGTGCCCTGTAAAGAGTTGCGGAATTTAGCCACAGACATACTGCGACGACACATACCATCCAGAGTTTTAGCATACAGTTCTTGCAAGTAAGGGTGTAGCATTGGACCGTTAATCATATGCTCTCGAGCAAGTTGGTATTCTTGATCTGGCTCAGTAATGGCACCATCAGGCAATCCCGGGGTCTTGCTGATACATACGATCGCATCCAACTGCACTGCCATCAGTTGGGATACATCGTGGTAGAGATGCACTCACACGGAAGCCATCGATACCTCTCTTAATCCACCAGGTCATCATGTCCTGGATGGCATGGCGCAACTCAAGATTACCCCAGTTCAAATCGGGTTGCTCCTTAGCGAAGACATGCAGATAGTACTCGTGTGTGATCTCGTCCCATTCCCAGGCAGAACCTGCAAATGTGTTCAGAAGGTATTACAGCAGCGGTAATAGAAGCGTACCTCCAAAGACTGAGCGCCAGTTGTTCGGTGGTTTTCGGACACCATCAATATATCGGGCAGGTCGCCAGTAATACCAGTCGCGCTTTGGGTCTGCCTTTGAGGATCGGGATGCCAAGAACCAGGGATGCTCGTCCGAGGAATGGTTTACTACCAAATCCATGCTGTCAACAGTCCATACAGTCAGCTTCTCTGACGAAAAGGCCGCAGACAAATACCTACACGATCTTCATCTTGCGCTTATGTATCTCGTCGCGGAGGTCTTCCCAGTCAACAAGTGTACCAAAGGCAGGATTAATATCTTGGTACTGCACTAGGAATTCAGAGTGTTGACAGGGGAAGAACAGGAAGATGTAACATCGGTGATATCATACCCCATGTCGGCTAGCGGAGACTTGTAGATTGGACATAGCCAGACGATATCCACACCCTACATCGACATTGTTAGAATGGTGAACGGAAAAGCGCATTTACACCTACAAGAGCCTTCAGATAATCCAGCTTGGAAGTGATGCCGCGCAAGTCTCCAGAGCCATTTCCGGTAGAATCTTTGAAGGAAGCGGGATAAACTTGATATACGATTGCGGACTTCCACCAGAGCGGTGTGTGGCTCTCAGTCGTCTCCGTCATCTTGTAACAAGGACGAGCAGCAATTGCAACAAAACCGGTAGAGCTCCTCTAGATGCCAGGAAGATTGCTGACATAGAAGCAATCAATGTCCATTGTGCCCCATGACACGGAGCATGGTACCTCGTAGAGCGATGAATAGACTCACACGGCATGATGATGGTCAATTTCGGGGGTCTTTCGGTCAATTGATGATGTGTCAACATTCCGGAGCCGGAGACGAATTCTTCCGAGGCGCGGTCGACGCGTGTTAGGGTCCACAACGCGTCTCGACCTCGAAGAGCGCTCTTGCTTACCAGTTCAAAGTACTAATGGCGGCACCTACTATCAGCGCTCTAAGATCCAATGGCCTGCTGGATATGGTCGGCGATTCTGGGTATATGGACACTGATATGATGACAACGTCTTCGATTAGACATTTTGGTATGGGGAGAAGTCTACTAGATGACGATGAAAACGATGTCGACATGGATGAACCGGCTACTTCTACCGCGTCTCCCCTAACTTCCTACGCTGCTTTTTCATCGACTGCTTTCTCGACAACCCGGGTAGAAAAGGGAAAATTGGCATCTCGCGCGGAGATTTCAGAATCAAGAACTTTGGCTGCTCACGAAACGTCGGACCCGACTTTGACAAGTCCATTAGTGTCTTCATTCGTTTCCAATGGCTTGCTGGACGAAGCCAACATGGAAATGCGAGATGTCGACGACCAAACCTCGAGGGATACAGTTGATGATGCTCCGTGCCAAATATCTACTGCGGCGGGGGTGTCTTCTCAATCGAGCTCCCTGCCACGATCGAGCCTCGTCGGCAATGGTTTGCTGGACGACGATGATGCGGGCCCCAGCTCACGGATCATACTTGACGATGCTTTGGAAAGTGCGGCTGATCCATTGAATCCTCTCACGAATCCCTTGCTGATTCGAGGATAGCTTCATCGCAGGAACTTCCATCCATATCTTCGTTATTGGGCATATCTCCAAGCTGGGGTCCGGCAGTTGGCACAACTTTCTCCAACCACAAGGTCCGCTTCCCACGTCGCAAGAAAGCTCGGGCACAGACGGTCTTGGTGAGGATCTCAACAGTCGAGCAGCCATTCCCGATGTTAAGCTTTGGCTAGCAACGAAACGATAAAGATCATCTGCAACTGCTGGAGC
The DNA here is from genome assembly GCF_000292625.1 of Dacryopinax primogenitus. Lineage (NCBI taxonomy): Eukaryota > Fungi > Basidiomycota > Dacrymycetes > Dacrymycetales > Dacrymycetaceae > Dacryopinax > Dacryopinax primogenitus. Next base: position 79,363 of record NW_024467199.1, read on the forward strand.
GACCCATACATCGACTTATGGAGGATCTAGCCTTAGCGGTAGTAGATCCTGCTGCAAAGTATGCTCTCCAATCATAGCTGTGGTATTTTCCTCACGCATATTAGTGTTGATCAAATGTGCCGACAGACCGTCGTTGAGAAGCATTTGTGGGTTGATCGGTACCGGCCAAAACGATACCTCGACTTGCTCGGAGATGATGTAGGTCGGCGACCAGTGAGAAGGCGCAAGAGTTAATCATTGTCGTAGCGCATACATCGTGACACGATGTCATGGCTGAAGGAGTGGGATCATTGCGTGTTCGGACGCAAGACCACTAAGAGGCGTGGGAAGCAGGATGATCCGGCGCAAGAAGGATACGAAGATCCATATCATCGACCTTACGAGAAGGTTCGCTAATTCCTCGCATATAAGTAGAGACTGACTGATAGGGATCTATCAGATCTTGCTAATCTCAGGTCCGCCGGGTCTGGGAAAGACAACGTTGGCCCATGTTCTCGCTACTTCTGCTGGATATTCCGTCTATGAGATCAATGCTTCGTTCGTATTCCCTTTCACCCTTTCGCTACAAAGCTCCAATCATATTATATAGCGACGAACGTGCAGCGAGAGTGGTAGATGATCGTATCCGACCTGCGCTTGAAGCTGGATCCGGGGTTGGATCAAAGAAACCTGTTTGTGTCGTCATCGATGAGATTGACGGTGTTGGCGGAGCTGGCGTAGATGTGAGTTCATCCTGGATTCATCAACTGGAGACTGACACCTCCGCAGTCAAATGCATTCATCAACGGCCTTATCCAACTCACGCTCGACAAGCCACGAAAGAAGACCGCGGGAAGACGCAACGGCCAGAAAGACGTCCGACCCCTACTCCGTCCCATAATTTGTATTTGTAACGATCTCTACGCTCCCTCCCTCCGTTCCCTACGCCAGCACGCAAGACTCGTTCGGGTAAGGGCACCAACCCCGATCATGCTGACAAACCGACTACGAGATGTCTGCGAGACTGAGGGACTCAAAGCGGATAATCGTGCGCTGAGCGCGCTTGTTGGCGTGACCAAGGGGGATATTCGGAGTTGTCTGAATACACTTCAGGTGGGCGCTACTGTTCTCGTATATCGCGATTGCACTGATTGTACGCGAAAGTTCATCCGCGCACGAACCGTCGAGGTCACAGAGACCGTTGTGCGGAGCGCTACGGTCGGTATGAAGGACTCGGAGATGTCAACCCAACAAGTCTGGGACGATATCTTCCTACCTCTTTCAAAGAAGCGCATACGGCAGCTGGGGCTTACCGATGCTGAAGAATCGAAGTATGTTGCTCGTCTCAACTTTGAGGTAGAAGCCACGGATGAGGTAGATCGGGTTATGCAAGGTCCGTCCTTTTGTGTGGCTCACAAAGCGGATTTTCACACTATTTCAAGGGTGTTTTGATCACTACCCCAAAGCACGACTACGCGATGCCCCCTGGGCGATATTCGAGAAAGCACACGCATGGTTGGACGCTTTCGACCTCTTTACCGGCACGTTCAAGGGCGGTGATGACCCGATCTGGGCACTGCGGGAATACCGCTCTTACTTTGCGGTCGCTTTCCGGCCGCTCTTTATCAACCCTGGGAATCCAAAGGCTGAATTCCCGCAGGCGGACTATGAGGTACATAGTACGCAACACAGGTTGTTCGAACTAACGTTGTTATAGGCGTACTTGACTGCAAAAGCAAACGAAGAGATTTATGCCACGTTTGCGAAGGAGTTGTCGACAGAGGTCACGAAGTCTTTCACTAAGGAGATGTTACCAACCGAGCTGCTCCCTCTGCTGAATCGCATCATTTCTCCCCCTCTGAAGACAGTAAGCCCAATCAACGTTTGTCAATTCTGCGCCTGACGTCTTCTAGGTTAACCACCAGGTTATCAAAGCCGACGAGCGGGCGATGCTGAACCGGGTCGTCCAATTGATGGCAGACACAAAGATGAGGTTCGTACAGGAGAAGACGGAAGAAGGACAGCTAGTGTACCGGCTTGACCCGTGCGTCTTATTTCCAAAGTGCTTCCCAAGTATTTACCTTGCGTAGCGCGATTGACGTGTTCATCACATATGATGGAAAGCGGTCTGCAGATGTAGGCGCTTCCCGGTTCGGACTGAGACAGGTCATCTCAAAACAGGTAAGCTAGCGCTCCTCGTTCTTGCCTCCAACTGAGCGCATCGATAGGTGGACGCGGAGCTCGAGAAGCGTGCTGCAGACGTAGTTGAGCGAGGCAAAGGAGTCAGGACAGCGTCGTTCTTTGGGGGGAATATGGAAGGACCTATCCAGGGTGTGAACTTCATGCCGAATTCGAAGAGCCACTCTGCCGGTAACGGGACGACAGATCCTTCAGATAGGGTGGGTATTCCCCCGTGCGCTTCAGACCATGTCACTGACAACCTGCAGCCTCCTTTGGACTTCTTCGGCCGGCCGATGGCGCCCTCAAGTAAATCCAAGCTGACTGCTCCCAGCGTGCGTCTGCCTACGCTTCCGGCGACGATCCAGAAGTTCCGGGTTGCGTACAAGTTTCATGAGGGGAATAGTGCGGCTGTCCGGAGGCCTATCAAGATGTCGTCTCTGTTGTAACGTGTATGCTATGAATATGGAATCACCAATCGCGTTCATGTATAGATTGCGGCATGAAACAGAGAGGGAGTGACTAGGTTCTTAAAGAAGCCTGTTGCAGGGATTACAAAGCCGACGAAGCTATCGGCGTTAAGTCCGTTTGGTATTCGTAATTGCTGATATATTCAGCTCTCCTGGCTTGTAACCGCACCCTCATCCTCTCTTCTTCAAACGTACCTAAGCTTAACTCTTCCATACTCTCCCATCATGGCATCCCCTCTCCGTCTCCGGTCTCCTAAAGGCGTATCAACAATCAGCGCCAACCTCGCCGATCCTGCAACAGTAGGCGATCTGCTTTCCATAATAGCACACGAGTCCGGCATCCCCGTAGGACAGCAGCAACGTATGTCATTCTCTCTATCATGTAGTGGCAGAGACTAAAAGTGTGATACGGACAGTCAAGGTTGGCTACCCACCCCGGACTCTGACGCTTATCCCCGACCTGCCTATCTCCAGTCTCGGTCTGCAAAGGGGCGACCAGCTAATAGTCAACATCAGTGCCAACACCCCTGCCCCCCGCACGGTCCCAGCCCCTGTCGCGCCCGCACAACCCGATATCACAGTACACGTCCCTAGTCATCATCCCGTACCCCCTCCCACGCAAGCCTTTTGGGACGAGTACGCGCCTGAGCCCCAGACGGATGACAAAGAGTCCGTGCCGTGTGAAGAGCAGTTATTAGTTGTCCGGGTATGTTGAGCTGTCTTCTTGCTGGTTGTTGTTCACTTCGACTCTAGAACGCACCAGACGACAACTCGTGTTTGTTCCATTCCCTCTCTTACGTGCTTCCTGCCCTCCCCTCAACACCTAACGAGCGCCCTACGCCCACCTTCCTCCGCTCCCTCGCAGCGCGGACCATCCTCGCCGATCTAGTAACATATGACGACGCCACCCTCGGCCAGTCGCCTGCCTCCTATGCAGAGGCGATCCAGCGTCCGTCTACATGGGGTGGAGCCATCGAGCTGGCACTGTTCAGCGCCGCGTTTGGAGTAGAGATCTGGAGCTGGGACGTGGAGAGCGGGCAGCTGTACCGCTTCGGACAGGGATCGGGATGGGACAACAGGGTACTGCTGGTGTACTCTGGCATCCGTAAGTCGCCTTATATGCTGCTTGGCATTTACTGATCAAAGTAGACTACGACGCCATGTCACTCTCTCCTACCCGTGGAGCACCAGAAGACTTCCACACAACGACGTTTCCCGTTCCGTTCCCTGGCAGGCGGGACCCCATAGCAGACTCGGCTGTCACGCTCGTCGGTAAGCTGAGGGCTAAGAAGAAGTTTACGAATACAGCGACGTTTGACTTGAAGTGCGAGGTGAGTGATCCCTGGCTTGGCTTGGCTTGGGTGATGAGCGGGTGTTGATGGGTGTTGGATAGGTGTGTGAGGCGGGTTTGAAGGGGGAGAAAGAGGCGAGGGAACATGCGAGTAGTACGGGGCATACGGAGTTTGGGGAGTACTGAGTGGTTGGTGGTTTGTTGTTGTATAACAACATCTATATATCAATTATTATTATCGGACATAAACGTTCGTGCACTATCGCCGACACATATGCTCTCGTCCAAACTCGCACACTAGCGCACACTCTTTCTGCAACCACCATGTCAACCCCAGTCCGACGCACAAAACTCTCATTTAAAGGGGACAAACCACTAAAGAAAAAGAAAGCCCATCAGAAAGAAGGAAATGCACGAAACGGCGAGGAGGGCGATCCGCAAGGTCTGCTGCTCCCTCTTTGGTGAACGAACGATGACTAACGTTCTCCAGACTGGGTATTCCCTGACGTCTCCGAGCAGATCCTTGGGCCTACATTCGTTCTATCTCCTTCTTCCTCCTCGCCCTACTGCCTAGCGTACGACTCCACCCGAGCGCGCCTACAGCTCTCCCAGCTCTCAGACGACGCGCCCCCCGACCGGCCAACAGAAGTCGCCCAAGTCTGGGTAGCGACACACGTTGCTGGCACTGCGTCCGTGAACCTCCGAACTCCGGACGGGAGGTTCTTGAGCTGTGACAAGTTTGGGGTTGTGGGCGCTGATAGTGAGGCTCGGGGGCCGCAGGAGGAGTGGGTAGCTGAGCGCGTTTCGCCAGAGGGGGAGGTCAAACTGGAGGAAGGGGAGGACAAGCCTGCAAATTCGTTGGGAAAGGAAATGTACTTTGGGTTTAAGAGCGTGCATGGGGGTTGGTTGGGGCTGGACGAGCTTGCGGGGGGTAAGGTGGGCGTGAGAGGGGACGCGGAGAAGCCCGAACCGTGGATCGTCAGAGTCCAAAGAGAGTGGAAGGTCAAAGCCGGGGAGGAGGAGCGAAAGAGGAACGATGTCGAAAATCCCGGGAAGAGGAAAATTGATGAAGTTGAGACCAAGTGAGTCGGTTTGTAGATGGGATGGATAAGCGGGGCTGATGCTGCGTTAGTCATGAGTACCAAGCATGGGGTGCGGGGAGATCGGTCGTCTCACAGGACGATACGCGAGACGTGAGCTCGTTTACTGTGGTTTGGAAGCTGTACTGACTTGGAGTAGCTCAAGAAGGCACGAAAGGATGGTCGGCTGTCGGAAGCGATGCTGGACCGGAGAGCGAAGCTGAAGAGGTGCGTTTGAATGCTGGATGTGGTGCCGTTGCTGATGCTTTTTAGTGATCGATTCTGTTAAAAGGCATGCACGGCGAGGGCTGGATGCATCTTTTGTATTGATGTAATATCCTAGCACTTTCCAGACGATATTTCTATAAGAATATGCATTTGTCGTGCAACTCGGGCAGGAATTGCCTTGCCCCTCAAGACCTGTTTATCGCCTCACTCTACATGGTCCCAGATTTTCTCAGCACAATCGTCCCATCCAAATCAGATGCATCTCATAACTTGGAAGTCCATTCAGTCTTTCGCGCTAGGAGTGGGTTGCCATCTCCAAGTCAACGGGGACAAGCCAAGAGTCATCCCTTGTCAGGGACATCTCACCTTGTTTCCACCATGTTAATCGATTTTGAACGATGTATATCAACACCCGCCCTTCAGAGTCCTTAACCATACCTTTACCTCCACCTCTTTTAGCTTTCCGTTTGATTCCCAAAAGACAAAAATAGGATGTCAACCCCACACCAAGCACACAATATCCCATGGTCGTTGCTCGTCTCCAACCTTGCGTTCATACGTCCATCCCCTCAGCGGCCAGAACAAAACGTCGCGGAAATCTCCGCTCTTCGCAAAGCGAACCAAGCGTCCGATATCGGTCATTTCGCACGTAGATTCGCCGCTGCCATACGTGAGTTCGCAGCGACAGACCGAGGGAAATACCCGGAGAAGATCAAGTTGGCGGAATTGGAGGACGGGAAGGTCCTCCCGGATTCGTTCCTCGACAAGTCACTCGGCTACAGAAGCACCATCACCCCCGAAGTCCAGACTGTCGTGTACTGGGACGAGTTGGGCAAACATGACCGAGTCCCTGATGAGGGCGGCCATTCCGACCTGCTCAAAACCCTCTACTTGCCCAAGCACCCTTATATCACCAACCTGCTTTTCCTTGCTCAGTCCTCCAGCGGAGTACTCCGCAAGCTACGTCATGTCACGTACTCGAACTTTTTCCACTATGGTACCGATCGGGTATACCAAAATGCCCTGATGGCGTACATCCTGCTCAACGTGTCGATATCCATGGACCTCTATGGGAGCAAGTTCGAGCCCTCGAACGCGTTCCTGCGCACGAAGGGATTCGTCACTGGGATCCAGGACTATGACGCCGAGATGGCCCCTCATCAAGCTTTTTTAGGGCCCGGGAACGATCGGCTACAGGATCTGCCGAGGTTTAAGCAGTACTTGAAGGACTGCTTTTGGCAGCTGTATGTGTGCGAGATGATATTGAGAGAGATGGACGGGAAGAAGGCGAGAGAGGAGAAGAGAGAGCCGAAGGGATTAGATTGGGAGAAGGAGGTGATGGAATGCTTGTCTAGCATGTTTACGGGGATTGACTGGCCGCCATTAGAGGATTGAATACGAGAGTCGATGGTGGGCTTCCTCCCGTATTTCTTATCTAATTGTCTCTCACCCTGGCCAGTGTACTGAATCCTATACGGACTATCATGTGGAAGACTTCCGAGACAAATCTATCATCTATATACGAATCAAATCAATGGGATAAAAACGCTCAGAGTTTGGCTAATGGACGACCGACAAGCTCTTCCCTCATTTCCTTCCAGTGTGAATTCTCAGAGGACTGCGACAAGAACTCCAGCGCATACAATGTCCACGGCTGGATTCCCGTTTCAGGGCGAGGCACAAACTCCTCCGAGCCCAGCAGCTTGCACCCCACATGCAAGTACTTCTCCACGTTTTCCGCCCGGGTCGCTGTGCCCAGCAGACGCTTGCCTTGACGCAGTGCACGGAGGAGCACAGGCGAAGTCAGTTTGCCCGCAACGCCGTGGTTGTGCCAGTCCGGCCTGACGTACAGGCATCGAAGATAATACGAGTCCTTGACCGTATGCCCAGTTTCCGCTAGCGACCGTGCCCACATTTGACCGATTCTTGGAGAATACTGTTGCTTCTCAGCTGAGGATCTCAAACGGCATTCCTGGGACGCACATAACTGAAGTACCAATGCTCTTGCTCCTTATCCAGTAGAAGGCCAAAGTCTTCCCATCGAACCGCCCGTCTTTGTCGGCCGCTACCCATAAATGGCGTACCCGGTCGGAACCATAGGGCCATACCAATGATCTCTCCCCCGCCTTCCGTATCTGGCCGTTCGCTCTCCGCAACCCAAAGCTCACCCTCGCTCTCGAACAGCGCTCCCCGGATGAGGCACAGGTTCAAGGCGTCGACTCGCTCGCGAGTAACCTTATCGGCGCCCCCTACAACGGCTAGAACAGTTTGTTCTGGCGGGGCGGCGAGGTACATTGTAGAAATCAACTCAAGGATGTCAGACAGCTCTCGTTCTACCTCCACAGGAATTATCATTCGGATCCTCTCAGCACAGCGATGCTACCCACCAGTGGGATCGAGGAGGCGCCGGACTCGAATTTTGCCATTCTTGATAGGAGCAGAGTTCGTTTGCAGGAGATCGTCCATTTGCGCTACCTGAGGCACCTGCCTTTTGATCTCTCGCTTTATATACGACCTCCCCCCACAAGTGCCGGAAGATCATGGCTACATCGACCGCCAATCAGTGCCCATTCCCAGGTCTTTGATTGTCGACAAGGCCAGTCTACACTGCCGATCAATTGCCGTCTTTCCCGTGGCTCGTCTCGCCCATGCCGGGTTTCCGTATCATCAGAAACCTGCCCGCACCATATATTGCGCGATTCCTTTTACCCAGCTCATCTCTAAGTCTGCTCTTATCGGCGTCAGCCTGTACGAAAAAGGGTCGTTGTTGTCCACGTGTCACCACCTGTACCAGAACAACCGGATGAACGAAGAAACGCCTGGATACGCTCCGACAATAATCTCATCACTGCTTACTCTGCAAAGGATATTATATCAAGTCCGCACAGCCAACGGCTCACGCCGTTGAGGGATCCTCCAAAAAAAGCCCGCTGTGGAGGTCTGTGATTGCCCAAATGAAGGTGTGGCGCATCCTACATCCTTCGACTAAAGGATGAGGAGGGTAGCTCGAACGTTGCCGTTAGAGAAATGCACAGCGCATGAGGTGCGCCCCTCGCCGTATCACCCCCTTATACTATGGAGATCCGTCTTCTACGACGTAAGGGTAGGTATGAGAAGGTAGTGGACGTGTCTACTCTGAGAGACCTGAGGACAACCTAGATAAGTTTCAACAGAGATTCTGAGAGATGCTGAGGTACTCCGTTTCCTTTCTGGATCTGTATTACTCGTGTGAGAAGTCTTTACGGCAGAATTTGAAATGATTACGGAAGAGACGACTGGTTCTACGTGGTAATAAAATTCCGGTACTTGTAGAACAGGGGATCTGTCACCCTTCGACCCTTCGATAATTCATGGACACTAACAGACAGAAGCTCCGTTTCCCATTGTCGTAACAAGTTTTCAGACACCAGAACTCGCGGGCATCGGCCCACTCCTTGCCAGCTGTGACCCACAGCACTCTGCTGGCGAGGATACGAGACATCGACGATGACAAGGATGGGGTCGAAACGACTCCTTGGAACATCGCCTCAGCGAGACGGATGCGCACATGTAAAAATAATGCCATGTTAATTGCCCACTCCACACTCCCCTGCCTGCTGCTCGTAGCAATACCCATGCTTCTTCCCTACTTGGGCAAGACTGTCATCAATCTTCCTTAGGGACCCGACTGCCGTTTTGGAACAAAGATCCTTAGGAAATGGCGATCAGAGGTTGGACGAAATACTGGAGAATTATCAATGATGTTCCGGCGGAAAGCATCTAATCTTTGTTGATCCGCTGATGTCGGGTGCTTCTTCCTCTTTCAAGGTCCCGCATTGCTGATGCTTGTCGTTCACGAGGGCCCTGCACTGAAATGGTTTTGCAAGAGGACAATCCTGACTGCGCAGTTCATCTGTTGGGTGTCAAGGAAGCCTTATGCTGTGGGCATTCTTCTAGCCATGTTGCCTCATCCAAAGCGTTACACATGACGGGTTGGTATCCTTTTTTGCGCGGCCAGGTCGAAAGCAGATTCTTGATTTCGTTCATCAGATCCTAGTCATCGATAATTACATATTGGACATAGGAGCTCCTCGGAGAGGTAGAGCGCGCCACATCATGGATATCGTTGCCGAAAAAATCGCTCCCTCGGCGTCTCACAGTGACGCGATTGGGGGGCGAGGCAGCTCCATACACCAGAACATATACTTTTTGTCCTCATACTTGCTTTCGAACTCTTCCTCGCCCCTTATCTCTGCTCCCCAGCTCTTGTACATCGCAGGACCGTTAGGGTTTGCCGTCTCCCAGACGAGACGCTCTCCACTCGCGAGGGCTTTCCTGGCACCGATTTCGAACAAAGCTCGGCCGATGCCTTGTCGTTGGTGTGATGGCACGACACAAAGGATTTGGAGTCCCCACGCATCGTTAAGTACGGTCGCACCTCCGAATGACTGTGCACAGAAAGCGCCACCCTCGGGTATGAACTGTGCATGTTATACGTTTAGTTTGGCATTTCTCTAATAGCGCGACTCACGCTACTCATGATCCACTCCGCAAGCCCAGGCTCAAGCATCACGAGATACTCATCCCATTTCGCTACCTCGCGCTGCTTCTCGCTGCTCATGAACTCTACTCCGGGCGGCCACCAGATTGACGCGCCGACCATCTTGCCCTCTAATTCTGCGATCCATACGAGTCCCTCCACGCACCCTGCATTGACGAAGCAACTAGTGAGCTTTTCATATAACGGGAGGTTGGACAGCTGCCCGCCGGAGATGGCGGAGACGTGAGGGTCTTGGGCATAGGCTTCCATGACTACCTGAGTCAATGTGCTCCGCTCCGCCGCTGGAAGACACGGTCAGCCGTACACTTAGTATGCGCAAGAAGAGTATGCGCACGCGTAGCATCGACCAATTGGCGGATCTTGAACTTGCTGGGCAACATGTTGGGACAGGAGCACTAGGTGGGCCCATCCAATGCTCCTTGGGTTTATGAACCCGGCGAGTCGTTTGTCACGGAGGCCGCATGTAAGCACTGTTCGCCTAGCGTTGACATCCGAATGACTTATCAACTCGTTTGACCACAAGGCTTTAGGTATGGGCCGCCGCAGGACGCGTCGGAAGTACTAAGCATGAAGCCCAACACAAGCCCAGCCATCAAAGCCCAGCATATTCAGCTGTGCGGACCCTGCTTAGCCATCCTCGCCGGTTTCAAGCCGAATATGTCTCTCCCTGTACGTCTAATCGTGTGCTTCGCCCATGACGAAAGAGACGGGGTAATTTCGGTGGTTTGTTGCGCGCACCATAATATGGCCGAGTGAGACGTCGGGGAGCGGAGGTGATATCCGTCAGCAGATATTCGTCAACACTATTATTGAATATCAATCCACTTAATTTCATGCTTTACCACAAGATCCATTGCGCACCATTGAGCAATATGTACTCTTGAGTATCAATGGCACTCCCGGTCCCAATCCGTCTCCTGATGACGCTTGTGCCATGAGACGGCCACCGATCTTTCGTTTCAGGTGAAAATCACTCCTCGCAGCTTGCGGACAACCCCCATGCATTTTCTCTCCGTCCTTGGTTGTCAACCTCGCATATATCGCCCGCACCTGCTCGTGTTCCACGGGCGCAAGCCATGCGAGGCACGCGAGTGTCGATTCCATTCATGACAACATACTGGAGGTATAGCCCTTGATATGCTGATATATATCAGACAAGTTGTTCAACAAGTTGATGCCATTGAGCTATAGGAACATGAATAGCAGGGATGCAGACAGCTTGAGCGCATCATCTGAGCAAGTCAGCAGAGTTAAAGTCGGTGATAAGGCTGAGCGGAGTTAGGGTAACGGAACCAGAATGAGCGCTCTCTCAACAGCCGCCGCCCTTGAACGGTGTTCATAATCCTCAAAGCATTGACGAAGTTGCACAATGGATCTTCCCAATCCCTTCTTCCCACCACCACCTTCCGTCGACCACCACCACATGAATGAAGAGATTATTATAGTCGACGAGCCGGGCCATTCTCCACCCCCTCTCCCATTCCCACCCGCACCTCTCCTCTCGCCAACCAACCGTCCGCTTCGCCTGCGACACAGGCCCCAACCCCGAGCAGCGCCTTTCGAGCCAGCAGCTGGACCCTCTGGTCGAGTGACGCGCGCGTCCACTCATGCTGCTCATGCTGCTGCCCGAGCACCCAAAAAACTCAAGGTTCGCCTAGGCACTACCGCCCAACAACAACAAGCGACCAACTCCGTCTATTCTGCTGGCAATAGTTTCCTAGGGCCTTATGATCGGGAACTGGATAGCAGCGACGAGGATTTGACATTCGAGGAGCAGTTTATTCTCAGAGTACCAGAGGAGGGTGGGTTGGCGGAAGAGATGAGGAAGAGGGTGCAGAGGAAGGATGTGGGGGAGGACGTGTGGTTCCGATTCAAAGGTATGCCCTCGCATTATCCCGTAACAATCAAGGGTATTCTGACATTGGTACAAAGATTCTCGAAGAGCAATGTTTCATCTCGGTACTCAAACCTACCCAGCCAAACTCGTGGATCTGCCAAGTATTATCGAGTCGCAGAAAACCCTTAACAGCAGACAACTCTACAAGACTGCAGACATCTGTCAGATGCTTCTCGTCGAACCCCAAGCACTTGATTCTACCAACCTCGGGACAGGTGCGGGAGGAGGAGGCGAGAAAAGCTTCAATCTGGAAGAATTTATTTACCCACACGGGATCACCCCACCATTGAAGTGGGTGCGGAAAAGGAGATTTAGGAAGCGAATCAACCGGATGACGATCGAGAGTGTGGAGCAGGAAGTGGAGAGGCTACTCGAGGTAGACGCGAAGGCCCTGGAAGTCGAATTTGGTACGTGTTCCCCAAATGTGCGCGCCGCACCACAGGACATGTATGCTGACATATATTAGATATTCTGGAGAACGTAGATCCAGATATGTCAGACTCTGAATTCGAACCTCGTGCGATGGATGCAGCCACCCCCGGCTCTGCGATGGGCGAGGATGGGTATGCAGAGTCAGGAACCGGCCGGCCGGGCGAGGACGGGGAGGAGGAAGAAGAGGACGAGATGGATATGGAGCTCGCAGCGGAGATCGATCGTGCCTTTGAGGAAGAGGCTGCGTCTGATTCTGAAGAGGAAGTTGGGGGACAGAGGGAAGTTGGCGAGAGCGAGTCAGAAACGGGAAGCGAGGAAGAATCTGAGGAGGAGGAGTATGAGTCGGACGAGTCGGGAGAAGAAGACGAAGAGGAAGAAGAGGCTGAGGAAGCTGATGCTGGTGGAGAACGGCAGAGGCGGCGGTTGCTCGCCGAAGAGATCGCAGACCTGGAGCGTGCTTGCGAGCGGAAAGCGGCCGAGGTTGCGCGTGCAGGAAATCCTGTAATCAAGAAGCGACTCGAGGACGTGTTAGGCAAGTTGACACGAGATCTGGAGATGAGGAGAGCACAGAGGGAGGAGATGAGACGAGGCAGAGAGGAACGGAGGAGGGTTAGACGCGAGGTAAAGAAAGCGGCAGAGGAGGAGGAAAGGGAGGAGCAGGAGAGAGAGGAGAGGGAGAGGGGCGAGAGGGAGCCTGTGAGCAGTCCTGTGCTGGCTGCTAGCGCCGCGGGAGAGCAGCAGACCGGGGAGTTGACCGCGCCTGTGGTTGTGGTTCCCCCACCAGCACCTGCTGCGTGAGTTGTCTAATTTGTTGGAGTACTTATACTGTTGTATTAGCCCAAGTAATTCGGAGTTGTTCCTGCTTTTCCAGTGAACGAATCGTGATTGTGCTCCAGACAACACGTTGTACAAAAGACACCGTGCAGAAGAATAGAAGACGCACCTGGCCCTGCTGGTTATACCTCTCCTTCTTTCCCTGACCTTCCTTAAAAGGGAGAGCAGGTCCAAAGGCCAATTCAAGAATCAGGGCTGATGATTCTCAGAAATCGTCTGCGGTCGCTGAGGAGACTCGCTTATAACGGGGTCGTTCACTATCAGGAGCGTCGATGTTCCCCTCTCCCTCCCGACAACATCAAGGTGACTATGGCAACTTCCAAGAATTCACTGCTCCATATCCGGCGGCTTGTTAACCCTACAGGTTGGCTACGTTGCCTTCTGCTGTGTTGCGTCTCGCTAACCCAGTTCACAGAGGCCGAACTCGCCGGTGTCCTCCGGGTGATGCGCCTCGCCTTCTGTACCGACCCCATCATCTCCCTCGTCCTGGCACATGACCTCTCCAAGGAACGACTCGATGCCCTGCATAAAGGCTTTGTGACTCCCGCATTGGCAGAGGGAGAGGGGGAGGTGTGGGTCGCTGAGAGGGAAGTGGTAGTTGGAGCGTCGCATGGGGAAACAAGGAGGGAAAGGGAGATTGTGGGACAGGTCGCGTGGTATTTGCCTGGGAATCATATAGGGGAAGATGACGAACACTGGCGTGAGCTCGTACGACTGCTAGGCAAAGAACAAGGCGATTGGTTCCTTCAACATGTGTGCATTGTCACTTCCTCGAGGGAGTTGCTGACATTGAATACACAGTTCATACCTCTCCTCGACAAGGGGTGGGATCCGATCCTGCCCAATAAAGGCAACAAGTTGGAAGACGCATATCATGTTCTGATTCTATCTGTCCTCCCTGGATTTCAGAACCGTGGCCTTTTCGCCGCCCTCACCTTGCCCGTGATATCGCGCGCTCTTGCGGAGGGCAGGCGGGTGCTGGGGGAAGCGACGAGTGCGGAGAACATGAGCAAATATGCGCATATGGGGGCCAAGAACCTTGCTGTGGAAGTGGTCGAAAGGACCTGGGAAGACGGGAGGGTCGAAAGCACGAATTTATTCCCCTTCGAGATCGTACCAGAGGCGATTAGGGGCAATCCATATTGGAGCAGAGGGGTAAAGTTCGCCAAGTTATGAACGGCGTCTAGAGCCCCTCTGTTGACCTGCCACACATTCTGCTGTGTGAATGCTGTAGGCATATATCCCTCTGTGAAAGGCGTCGATCTTTGTACCTCTAATTGAGCAGGTATCCCAGTACAGACCGTGCCATTCCATCAATCTATTATGATGACAAAGAACTCGGAACTGCGGCTCCGAGGCTTAAAAGTCCCCCGTGTTTAAGATGAGACTGAACATCAGGGAAAAGTATCAGCACCTTGAGCCAACTCTGCGCGCACTATGCGTCACCCCCCAACGCTGGTACATCTCCTCCTCCTCTTCCTACCTCTCCTTGTCAAGTCCCAGTCTCAGCGTGCGCTCAAGCACCTCACCGATGGCCAGCTTCGCACACTCGCAAAGCCCGACGCTATCACCCAGCTCGACCCAAAGAACGCGAATGGTCATCTGGCAAAGGTGTTGATCCCACGACCGCGTGCGCTCTCTCCTCCTCAGTGTTTCTTCGTTTCTGCTGCTTACTTAGTGCAGCGGACACGGCGAATAACACCTTGGTACGGAATTACATCGTTCAGCATTTCCGGACGCTGCAGTGGGACGTCGAAGAGGATACATTTAGGGACAACACGCCGTACGGAGAGAAACAGTTCACGAACATCATCGCGACGAAGGACAAGTACGCTGCAGGCAGGCTCCTTCTAACTGCGCACTTTGACTCCAAGTTTTTCCCCTCGTTCCCGCAAAACCAGGTACGTCACGAGTCCTGCCTTGTGCTTGAGCAGAACCTGATGTGTTGCAGTTCGTTGGAGCGACGGACTCTGCTGCTCCGTGCGCGATCCTACTGGACCTCGTCTCCGTTCTCAACCCCTACTTCCCCACGCCATCCAATAAACCCCATTCAGGCACTACCCTCCAAGTAGTGTTCTTCGACGGGGAAGAAGCGTACAAAGAATGGACCGCGACCGACTCAACGTACGGCTCGCGGCACCTAGCGGAAAAATGGAGCGAAACTTACGTCCAGACTCCGTCCGCGTTTGTCCCTGCTGAGAACGTACTAAGTACGATCGAGCACCTCGTTTTGCTTGACCTGCTCGGTGCGGCCAGCCCGCTCATCTCCTCTTACTTTCCCGACACAGCCTGGCTATTCGACGCGCTCGTCTCCTCCCAGACACGGCTCGCCGAGCATGGGCTTTTAGACACCCCCGAGCTCGTGGGGGGGGACAAGAACAAGGGGAAATGGGGAGACTGGGACAGCTTTTTCGTTCCTCGGAGCAATGCCATACCCTGGCATATAGAGGACGACCATATCCCATTCCTGAAGAGGGGTGTGCCAATATTGCATGTCATCGCGAGCCCGTTCCCGAGGGTATGGCATACGCTTTCGGTGCGTTTGCGCAATGTATGCTTTCCTCCTCGTGAGGCGCTGACGAGCGTAGGACGACGCTTCTGCCCTCGACCTCCCGACACTTAAGAGATGGAACCTCATCTTCCGGGTATTCACGGCTGAGTATCTGGGGCTTGCGATACCTGAACAGGGAAGGCATGAGGAGCTCGTGAGTCCTTTTTCTTGAGTTCGGGGGCGGAGATAGACTGAACTAGTGAAAGCGCGCTTAGGGCGAAGGTGCCACCTGGGAAACGGGGGTGGAGGGGTGATGATGGGATTGGGGGATTTGTATAACATCTGAACTGGCGGAGACAGGCTGGTAGAAATGAAGTGGAGAGCTTGGCTCAGTAGATACCTCGGCAAAGTTACCCTTTCTCATATCAGCATCTGCTGCGGTCCCAAAAAGGATCGGTCACTGCATCAATCGCAAGTGGCATCATCTGAGAAGATCAAGTTAGCGTCCACCCAGCGTCGCGCCCAATCAACTTCCTGCTAATCACGGTTCCAGAATCTTCGTCAGAAGCTGATTATCTGGGAGTACCGAGTATCACCCAGGCGGGCATAACGAGAGATGGGTGATTAACTCTGCAAGTGAACATCAACTAGCTTTCTGTCATTCATTATTCACGCGATCCTTCCCATGCTCTTCACCGCAATGGACAACCACAATCCCCACTTTGTCAATAGGAGCTACTGATATGCTGCGGAATCGTACTGGCATCGTCTGGGCTACAAAGTGTCGGCAACGAGCATCGTAATTTCTCCGTGGTTTCGAGGACCTCAAGCTAGAAATGGCACCTCCCAAGGATCCCCGCTCCATATCCGACGACTCATCAACCCCTCTGGTTCGTCCCGCTTTACTGTTATCCTTTCTGTTCCTGAACCCAACATTCAGATGCGGAAATCGCTGCGGTCCTCCGGGACATGCGCCTCGCCTTCCAAGCAGACCCCATCGTTTCCCTCGTCCTGGCGAATGACCTCTCCCCAGAGCGAGTCGATGCCATGCATATGGGGTTTATTACCCCTGCATTGGTAGAGGGAGACGGGGAGGTGTGGGTAGCTGAAAGGGATGTGGTGGTTCAAGGTGTGCACAAAGAGGCACGAACGGAGAGGGAGATCGTGGCACAGGCGGTGTGGTATCTGCCCGGGAATCGTATCGGGGAGAAGGGAGAGGGAGAAGGATGGGAAGTTTTCCTTGGGCTGTTGGGACGAGAGCAGGCAGATTGGTTCCTCCATTATGTGCGAATTTGCGCCCTCTTTGCATAGATCTCTCTCTCATCAAACGCAGTTCATGTCTCTACTTGAGAAGATGTGGGATCCAATCCTTCCGAACAAAAGCGACAGAATGGAAGATGCCTATCACTGCCAGATCATTTCCGTCCTCCCTGGACTTCACAACCGCGGTCTGCTAGCCGCCCTCACGTCGTCCGTGATCGCGCGCGCCCTATCAGAAGGCAAGCGTGTTCTGGGGGAAGCTACAAGCGAGGAGAACTTGAGCAAGTACATCCATATGGGGGGAAGGAAACTGGGAATGCAAGATTTTGAGAGGAAATGGCCAGACGGGAGGATCGGGAGAGCAAAGCTATTTCCATTCGAGGTCATCCCAGAGGAATTCACCAAAAACCCATATTGGACCAGAGGAAAGAAGGCACTCACCAAGTTGTGATCAGATAACAAATTGACATTCATGTACCATGCTGTGCTGGATACCACCACTGATTCGAGGCAGGACGTTACGCAGAGACTGTGTTTCTATTGCCTGCCAACACCGGTCAGTAGCACGCCTTCGTTATCAGAACGTAACGTCTCCCTCTGGCTTTCGCAAATCCATGGTCCGGATCTCGAATTCCTTCCCTTCTGCTTCTCCAGTCCCCTCATACTTATCTTTCCCCAGGGACTTCGCTCCCGACTTCCCATACTTGGCTATATTAACTGCATTACTCTAATGGAGTCCTCCACTTGTTCCGCTGCATAATGATCAGCATGAGAGCCGCTGTGTACGATGGATACGTACGAGTTGGGTTGGACAAATGCCTGACGGGATAGGTGGTGGATGGCATTCAACCCTAGTGCAGCAAGGTGATAGAGATAGGACAGATAAAACAACATCAATATGAGCTGTTTGCACGCATTATCATAGGGCCATCGTTATCAACTGCGCAAGTACAGCACCACGGCTTAGCGTCGCCCAGCAAGTTCCAGTCGGGCATTCCATTTGATAACAGCCTGAGAGCAACAGTTGCACCATGAGACGGTTAACCGGAGCAAGGGAGATATTGACTCCAGCAGTTAATGGCGATGATAACAATCAATACTTTTCTTCGACATCGAAAGACACGAGGAGATCTATATCTTGAACATGGGCAACGATGGATGGGGACGAGAAGGGATCAAGCGCTGTTTCTATCAGTCAGCATACCACATGGGGAGTCGGCCGGCGGCTGCTTCAGACCATATCGGCAAAGGCTGCATTTCCAGTATATCAAAGAACCTTTTCTAGTACGAGTCGCTCCAATTTGGACATCAGCACTGTAATAACAAACAGAATACAGTTTTTAGTGATCCTTCTTGAATGTCAAGTGAATGAACCGGTCCAAGCAAGTAGATGTGTGACGCGTCGTGGAAAGCGTCCCCACAGACTCTTTCCCACGACACGTCGCCAATTGGCGCCCATGTCATCTATATCTCGCTTAAAGTCGTTCTTCAAGCCATCTGCAGGGAACGACAAACATGTTGCACGACTGCAGCGGCGAAAACGTATCTATACATCCATAGGGCGCGTCTCACCATACCTGCAGTGAGTCCGCTCAAGAGTGCTAGGGAGGCATTCTGACTTTCGTGTAGACTGGCATGCTACCTGATTGGCATACTATGGATCTTCGCTATTCCTTTGACTGAGCTTGGGAAGGGAACATATGTGGATGAGAACGCGCTGCAGCCTGGGCAGGTCAGCACATATTGGGATTGGGCGGAGGTGCATGCTGCGGATCGGTTTTTGGTGGTGCTTGAGGGCATGAGAGAAGCAAATGCTAGCCATCAGGAGTGCGTTCCCAACATCGGAGTGCAAACCAAATACTAATAATTTACCAACAGGAGGGCGGCATGGTTGAAGACCAAGTTCCTGGAACTGGGAATATCAACCGACACGCAGGCATATACATTTAGCACGTCTTTTGGCGTTCGTCGACGTTGCTCATTTACAAGGAAACTCCTCTGACGATGCAATAGGAAGTGCATGGCGTGAACACATATGCTTTTCATTCATCACCACGTACCTCTGGAGCGGAGGCGATGATCATTGCTGCGTCTTGGACGAGCCTTACTGGGGATCCCAACTTGCGAGGCGTGGCAACTGTGCTAGCTTTAGCGGGTTTCCTCACACGTATGCACTACAAACGCTCCTGAACAACTAGGATGAATACTGATGGTCAGCAGGTTACACCCACTGGGCAAAAGATCTCGTGTTCGTCATTTCCGATGGTTACCAGGATGGCATGGAAGCCTTCCTCTCGACGTACTATGGTCATGAGCCAAAAACGCTGTCCGTCCAACCCCTCACCTTCGACAGTGAAGTAGTCTGGACGGCACTCTCTATCGACTATCCCGGGCATTCGTTTTCGCATCTCGGGCTGTTCTTCGAGGGTCTGAATGGCCGCCTGCCCAACCAAGACCTCTTTGTATGCGCACAAGTCATCGCACGCTGGACTGGTGGTGTACCCGTGATACTACACAACACCCTGGATGAGCTGCGTCCGGACATACCTATGCCCGATTGGCTGCAGTGGTCGGGCGCCGCGGGCAATTGGGTGTGGAGGGAGATCGTCAACAGACGAGCGCTCAAGGAGTGGGAGTATAGGGCAGGAAACGTGGCAGAACAAGCAGGATGGATGGCCACTGGACGGGCGAGTGGAGTGCATGGCGTGTTTCATCAGTATGTGTGCCGAATTGTCAGTCGATCCGATCTGATCACCTGCTATAGATTCAGAGTCGACGCGATTACCCTATTTGCCAGGCCTGCGACGGGTCCTCACGGTTTCCACTCATTGGGAAAGTGCGTATGATCGACTCCATAGTAGAGGACTTTATTCATGGAAATCCAGACTGACGGAATCTCTCCTGCGAACAATGAACAACTTGCTTGAGCGACTTCACGCATCATTCTTCTTCTATCTTCTATCCTCACCGTCAACATTCCTGAAGATCGGCTCCTACCTACCGTGCTCGGTACTCATCGGTGTAGGGTGTATGATTGGTGGTCTCCGTGGGTATGTCGATCTCGGATGGGAACGGTGGTACTCTCAAAAAGCCAACGATACGAAATGGCTGAAGCGGCCACGGCGCTTGATGGAAGGCGTTGGTGCTCTCTCTGCAGTCGCCTCCGTCGGTGCAGTAGCATACCTCCACGCGAGCAGCAGATTATTCGCCCCAATGCTTGCCGCTACCTCCCCTCTCCCCCTTCTGCCAGTGATCCTCACCTTCTCGCTGCTTCCCCCTTTCATCGTCCTTCTCCGACCCGACTCAAAAGCAACCGCTCCACTGGCTCCGATGGTCAAGACATGTCTTCTGTTCTCCCTCGCCTTGCTCATCGCACCGCTAAGCATGCTCAACTTCCCTCTATCGCTCTTCTTCGCCCTCCTCGCAATCCCACTCTCCCTCATAAATCCCTCGTCTGGGCTCCTGCCCTTTCTCCTACTCGCACTGCTAAATCCCGCTATGCTGCTGCTATTCCAGAACGGACGAGACGCGATTCGAATAGCTGTTTGGGACTGGCAGGTATTAGGCGCATATGCGCTTCCTCTCGCTTGCCTGATCTGGATGCCTCTGGTTTGGGTTGCACAGGCCGTTTGTATAATTCAAGAATAGATTGGTCAAACTTCCTGGATGTCCTTTTATGTTGTCTCTTCTTTGCTGGCTAAATCATCCGAGGATCAGATCCTATTCCCAAGTGCGAGAGTCGCCAACACGACAGTCCTTCGCAACTGTATGGATCAGAATCAGACCTTCCACATACAGTTCAGGAACAGATTCGAGTCCTGGCGTATCATCACGAATTTATCCACAAATTGCGATGAGTCCGACCCTCACATATCAGTTTCCCTGGCCGAACAATGCGTCATTATCACTGTCATCATATCACCTTCGAACACTTCAGACGCTCGTGGATCGTTCTATAACCCTTGCCGTTACCAGCTGAGTCATATAGAAAGACAGAAGCTTTAGATTTCGGCGGTGATATTACATCAGATGTGCTGATTGTCGCATACTTTCTCGGAGCACCAACGATGGCAGTTCTTCCTTGAAGAATGTCCCTTGTAACTTCATAGGTTATCTATCATACGCGGGCGAGAACGGGGACATCGCTCATCTGGCGTCGATGCTGTGCGGCGCCGGTTCATCTCGTTCTCCTGTTTGCTCAATCACGAGCACAGAAGGCATCTGGAACAGCACCCGAACCATTACAAAGCTGATGTGATTCCTTTTTTACCCAGACATTGATCAATGGCATTTGATAGTGACAAGGTACAATGCACATATGGATCCAAAACTCTCGGCTGTCTTAATGCTTGTCGAGCAACTTTAGTAAAGTGCTGAGGCTCGGCAGTGGAAAAGCTGCGGCCCGCTGGAATGTCAGTTATTCTCTATCCATTCCTTTTTATAGCTCTCAATACACCATAAGTGGTCTTTCTTTGGCTTAACAGCCGTCGATATACACCGCCGTCCTCCGATAAAGAGCATTTTGCGAGAATCTCGGATCGAAAGCCGTTGCATATCCCAACGACCATTGAACCCGAGGTGGAGGCCTTCCGCACAAACAGAAGCCCTGCCTTTCTGAGCTTACTGCGCTAGTTTTGACGACCCATGAAGGGTAAAGAAATCCCGCGAAGCGATCTATTGTCGTGAAAAGGGAAGCTCTGGATACGAGCTACATTGTGGGCATTTAGAGAGATCGAACACCACGGGAACGGTGACAACCCTTTGCGCAGACCCGAGCTAAAGAGCGAAGTTTCGTCTTCTGATCATGATCTTCTCTAGCGTATCCTCAAGATGCGATTTTTTCCCATCACGCTGAGTTTTCCATGTACCTTATTTGCTGATTGATTTGACCAATATTGTTGATCATTGTCGGGTGTTCCAGCTTGGATCTGCATGACCGGTACTGTGCATAGTCAGGCATGCATGCCCTATACATGGGATTCGCACGTCATTTTCACCTCGAAGTGAAACGCGGAACATTTTGTGCTGAACAGACTGACAGTGACTTGACGGAAGTTGAAGTGAAGCCGGCATATGGGGTTTTACGTTCGAGTTTACAAAGCCAAAAGACCCGTTTTGGGCTGTGTTCATCAATCCAGATCCGGGATTGGACGAGACCAACGCGAGTTGCCATAAGCGTAATGTATGTCGCGTGAGAAACAGGAATGTTTGGAATTCATTGTCGTTTGTCGTTACGGCATCAATGTGTCACTCCTCGTTTCATATTGTTATCGCCAGGGTCCGGTCAACCGGATGACTATAACTGGGAAGTTCGAACATTGGTGGATAGGCTTGGTGGCAAGAGGGGCGCAGCCTCAGTGTTGGGAAGCATGATGGAGGCGAGGGCGTACCTCAGGCACCAGAGAAAGCACGCATGTGCCAAGCGACTGCATCAGCACAGCGCAGGAGGAAGGGAAGTGTAAGCAGGTGGCAACGGTTGTCGGGTTCTAGTGGAAAGCCATCGAGGGAATTTGAGGAGCGGAAGAACTTCCCTTACGATGGCAGATGATGGTAAGCCAGGGTGGAAGGGGAAAAGATACAAATACCTCTTGGATTGCTCTGCGAATCCTCGAGGAGCAGGAGCATCTCACACGCACAGATCGTCGAGATATTCAGTTCACAATGTCGTCGGTTCCTTCTGTCGAGGCCGCCTCGTCCTCCTCGACTCCCGCATCAGTACCCGAGCCGGAGATCTCCATCCGCCGACTTCTCTCCCCTACGCCTTCTGAAGTGCAAGCAGCACTCGAAGTCCTCCGTATCTCCTTCTCCAAGAGTGCCTTCTTTGCTGCCATCTTGGGAGGAAATGTGAGCCCAGAACGGATGGCAGCAGCGCACGAGCTCTTCCTACGAGCTGCGTTGGTGAGGGGTGAAGGAGAGGTCTGGATTGCCGAGTCGTTCTTCCCCGAAGAGCCGGAGAAGAAAGAGGTCGTCGGTGCCGTGCTGTGGTTCTTGCCTGGGACGGAGTTCTTAGCGACTGAGAAGCAGAGGAAAGCTGCAAGATGGGAGGAGTTTGCACGCATGCTGGGCGTCCAATCGCGTTGGTTGACAGACTACGTTCGTCCTCACACCATGATGGACCATTGTTTTCGTGCTGATAGCGTAACAGTACCTTCCGCGAATAGACGCCTTCTGGACACGCGCCCTCCCGTACGGCCCTTCGCACCTCGAATCCTACGAACTATGCAAGCTCGCTGTCCTCCCCAACTCGCACAACGCGGGTATCGCCTCCCTTCTCGTTTGGCCTGTCCTCTCCCGCGCAGTGCGAGAGGGTAAAAGAGTGGTAGGGGAGACGACGAGCGAGGGGAACGTTAGCAAGTACCTGCGTGTCGGAGGTCAGCAGGTGGGAGAAGAACGTTTTTACGCATTTGACGCGCGTGGGCGGCCGACGGAAGAAGGAGAGCCGGCATTCCGCATTTGGGGATTGGAATTCCAGCTTGGACAAGTTGGGAATGGACATTGGAGTAGGACGAACGAGAGAGATGAGCAGAATGAGAAGGGAATAACGAGGGCATGTCTGTGAGTGAGGAGGGGAGTATACTTTATTTTACAGAAGGAAAGTAGCAGACGATATATACACGCATATTTATCAACATTCTTCTCATTCAATTTCCGAGACCAACCGCAAGAGAACGAACCAAGGCAAGTATGAAAGAGAGACATTCAGTTGTTCCGCAATATCTTCTTCTTGATACCTACTATGGTACCGCGTGGAATGACCGAAGAACGCCGGAGCGCAGCTCTAAGCTATACAGTTGATCAGAGAGTCATCGTGTGCCAAAGGGACGTCTATCCGCAGTTCTCTCGCTGTCCAGTTTGTGGGATTGGAATTACTTGCTACACTAGGAAAGGATGTCACGCCCCACATATCCGGTTAGACATCTATCCAACCCTACTCGTACGCACTGCAGTGTGCTGCACGTCTGGTGCTGACTGTGATGTAGCTGAACAAACGGAGGAGTCAATCCGGTTGTCGATGGACGCCTTTCGAGGTGGTGCGTCCTCAAGCCCCTGTGCTTCTCAACGTTGACTGAGGTCATTGCCCAGATTCCTTCCTCCGAACCACACTAGGAGGTCAGGAGGCAGACGAAAACCTCTTCTACCGGTTCATGCGCGCACATGTTGTCGGCGCAGTAGTCGACGGCCAGCTCTGGGTCGCCGAGGACCTAGCCTCAGAGGAACCAAAGATCGTCGGCGTGGCTCTCTGGTTTCCCCCTGGGACGGAATTCCTAGGTACGGAGGAGGGGAGGAAGGAGGCGGGGATGGATAAGGTCATTGGGAGTTTGAGCGAGAGCATGCAACGGTGGTGGTATGATTATGTGCGTCCCTGCCTTCTGTTTCAAGTTCTGTACCTCTGTATGCTCATGCTCGTACTTGCAGTTCATCCCCGGAGGAGCGAAACAAGCGAACACCTACCTCGGTCCTTCCGCAAAACACGACGCCTACCACATGCTCATGCTAGCCGTCCTTCCCTCCTACCACTCGAAAGGCATCGGACGTACGCTTCTCTTCGCCCAAGCCAGGGGCGCATTCGAGCAGGGCAAACGTGTCTGTTGGGAAGCGAGTAACGAGGTTAATGTTGAGAAGTATGGGAGGTGGGGAGGGAGGCCGAGGGGGAAGGAGAGGTATGATGGGGATTCGGGGGAAGGGGGAGGAGAGAGGGGATTTGATATGTGGACGATGGAGTTGCCCAAGCCGGAGACGGGGTTGCTGTGATGGGAGTGTTTGGTGCTGTAGTTGTACGTGATGGAATATGGGGTCTGTGGTTCAAGTGGTAGATTTAGACAACTTGTGGGGTGGATTGAACACTTAACATCGTGAAGAATGTATGGAATGTCTGTGCAGACTGCCGTTCCTCTGTATCCTCACAATGATGGTACACTTCAGGCGGGAAGGACGAGTCGTATGGTAGCAATGAGCTGCGTCCAGCACAAGATGAACGCAAGGAGCATTCAAACTGCGGTGACACTCATGTCGAAATGCGTTTGTTTACATAGTACTATGACCCAAAATAACAAGATTCAATCTTCATTCTCCCCAACTACACCCACCCACATCTCGTGACAATCAATGTCATAACAGATCTTGAGCTAGCGTGTGCGGATAAGAATGCTACGAAGGTATGCAATGCAGTGCAGTGATGCGATAGAGATGCAACAGACAAAGACAGGCGGCACGGCCGGCTGGTTCCTAGCCATATATATGCTGGACACGAATGCCCGTGCGCATGCGCATAGGGCAGATACTCCTCTGGGGAGCTTTCCGAGTAAACCAAGAGAAACGAAAGATGAGAGGTGCAAGAATGCGGGTTATGCAGAAGACACGCAATCGATGCGCTCTTCAGATGCCAATCGAAACTTCGAAGGATGGGCTCAGTTCTTGAAGAACTCGTGCCGGGCCTTGACCGCTCCCTGCCCACCGTCAGATGGGTGCCAACCGCGGCGAGTGTAGCCGGCAGGACGTCGTTGTGTAGGGAGGACGGGTTTAGGCGCACGCTTAGAGGGAGGCGCAGAGGGCTCAGCCTCGCACTCGTCGCCCGAGTCATCCGTCGAGGATGGGTCGGCGGTGGCAGTGGGTGCGGGGTCCGTGCTGGTAGGCGTCGGCACATCGGTTGGCGAGACAACCTCAGAGTCGGTGGACGAGGACGGGGACGAGGTTGGCGATGCAGTCGCAGAGGCGGTGGAGGAGGCCGAGGACGAGGTTGGCGTGGCAACCGCAGAGTCGGTGGACGCGGACGAGGTTGCCGCAGCGGCGAGCGCCTGACCATTGGGAACGGAGCCAGTGCTGGTATCCGTGGAGGAGGCAGCGCTGCTCGTGCTCGTCGAGACGACCACGGTGACAAAGCCGGAAGATGTGGAGGGATCAGTGCCGGAGGAGACTGAGCTTGTGGGCGCAACATCTTCAGTGCTGGAGGAGGCTGAGCTGGTGGGCACAGCGCCATCAGTGCTGGAGCCTGAGCTGGTAGGCGCAACGGAACCAGTGCTCAAGGAAATGGAACTGGAAGGGGACGAAGGGTCAGCGGCGACGTTCCCTGCGGGCTGGGTGGGAGCGGCCATGGAGGCGCTCGAGGTGGGAGTAACGTTGTCACCAACCACGGGGGCTGTAACAACGACAGTGACAGCAGGTTGGGTGAATGTGGACGTAACGGTGCTCGTCACGGTGTTGATAACAGTAGAAGTAACTGTGGCCATAACGGTAGAAGTGACGGTGGAAGCGTCGCAACCCGGAGACCCAGCAACGTTCCCAGCGCCGTTGTCGCCAGAGCCGTTGTCGCCATTGCCAGAGCTAGGGTCGGAGCTTAACGGAGCATCAGGGGTCTGGGTAGGCGGGGTGAGGAAGAGCGTCGTGCGCGAGCCGGAACCAGGGGCATTAGCGGCGGCAGCAGCAGCGGTGGCAGTCACAACAGGGGCACTCGAGTCAGTAGTTGGGGAGGCAGAGCCAGAGTCATCCGAGTCGTCGTCACCCGCACCCTCATCATCGTCACCATCGTCCTCACCATCATTATCATCGTCGTCGTCATCACCATCATTGCCCTCGTCGTCACCTGGGCACTCTGGCGTTGCACCAGCAGCATCAGCGCTCGAAGTGGCACTGGCCATGCTCGAAGTGGCGCTGGCCGTGCTCGTGTTGACGAAGTTGGAGGACGCGGATACAGAGCTGCTCCCATCGTCGTCGTCGCAGTCATCATCATCGCCACTGTCGTCCGTTACTGCTGGGGGATCAGTGCGAGTTGCACTGGCAGAGCTGGATGTAGAGCTCGACGTAGAATTCGTGGACGTCGCGGTAGCGGTGGCAATGGCGACATCAGCAGAATCAGTCAAGCTAGAAGAGCTTGAAGTGGATGATGAGGATGAAGACGAGCTGCTGTCGGTTGCGCTAGCAGTTGAGGCAGAGTCGGTTGCCGTGCTGTTCACAGAATCGGTGGGAGCAGGGGTGAAGGTGCCCGCATCGATGCCAGTAACGGTGACGTCCGTGCTAGCGCTAGTGACGGGGCCGGTAGGGTCGGCAGCGATATCGGCAGCAGCGGTAGGAGTAGAAGAGCTAGAGTCGGTGGACGAGCTGGAGTCGGTGCTGGCAGAATCGGTGGACGCGTTGGAGTCGGTGCTAGCGGAATCGGTGCTCGTCGGCGTGGTCGTAGGGGCTGCGTCAGTGGATGTGGGTGCCGCATCCGTGGAGGTGGGGTTGTACGTGGTTGAGCTGCTCGAAGAGGAAACACCGGCACCATTAGGGCAGAAGGTGACAACAAGGTTGACGTCTTGGTTGGTGGAACACTGAACCTGGGAAGAGAAGTCGGTAGGTTTGGAGAACGCGTGGTTCGGGCCGCAATCAGCACTGTCGCACTCGTTGCCATCGTTCTGGCACTCCTGCACACCGTCGTAGAAGAAACCAGTGGGGACGGAGAACGCGTGGGGTGGGATGAGAGAGACGTCGACGGAGGAAATACCGCCTTGGCCGCCATTGGAGGTAAGCGTGAACTCGAGAAGGGAGCAGTTCTCGCCGTTGAAGTTGCAGTTTCCCGTCTGGAGATAGGCGATACCGCTCATCGAGCCCTGAGAAGTGAATGGGTCGCCGGTGGAGGCGACCTGCCCATTCAGGATCAGCGTTGGTGTACCAAAACCGCAGCTGAATGCATGTTAGCAGGTGTCAGAGAGGGAAGGGCGTGGCGCACTTGTTCTGGAAAGAAAGGGTATGCGATTCGGCGCGTGCAACGCGCGCAAGGAGCGGGATAGACAACACGGATAAGAGAGCGAACATCTTGAAATCGACGTTTGTTTACTCGGTGGATGCTGGATGCAGTCGATGCGTTTGTGGATGCTAGAAGCAGATTCGAAGCAGGAGCAGAAGCAAGTGTGCGTGGAGTTGATTTGGAATGAATGTGCAGTCAAAGACAGTGAGATGGAAGGAGTGCAGATGCCTAGGTAGGCGTGTTTGGGGCGTCGAGAACGACGAGAGTACTAGTGATAGTGAGAGAGGATGAAGAGGACGAAGCGAGCAGAGGCCGCTGCCTGTCTAGAGAGTGGTGGGAGAGTTTGGGGGGGAGCGGAAAGGCTAGTACTCGTTGCGACCGTGTGAGCCTTAAGAGGCCGTTCCCATTGAGAACAGACTGAATAGACAGACACATGCTTCACTTGATGATCCCTCCTATGTTCAAGCGTGTGTGCGCCCAAAGATAGTCCATTTTGTGTTGTTGGAATGCAATTGAACGGCAGTCGTCATAGCGTTGTCAAGTCATCAATAAATTCCATATATTCGCTTCCGCTCACGCGTCGTTCAACTTCTCACCACATCGCCGCCCTCTTTCGGATTCGTCAACAGCGGATTACAATAATCGAACGCTGTCATGTTTATCATCTCAAAGTCCTCTGGCATTAACAACTGTCCACAGATCACTCCAATGCCAGTACCCTAGAAGAAAGACATCCTCCTGGATACTTTCACGCGTATCCAACCCCGTCGCCATGGAAGTCAAATTCTCTCTCCGTCGCTTCCGCAATCACGCGCATTTCATATAATCCCCCCCTTTCTTCGACATCCAAACAAAAACGACGCGTTTTCGGCACACCTGGTGCACATCCGACCGATGAAAAGATCGCGGTTCTGCGGTCTGGCCGATGGGCACTGGAAAAGATAACGTGCCTGGCGCCTGGTGTGTGCCTTTCGCTTCAAGTTGTTTCAAGGGCTCCCACGGTCGGAAGGGTAGCGCAGGTGATATAAGTGGGCGACGAGCGAACACGAGTTCCGCTCGCGAGTTGTTCCAGCTTGCTCTACCTGCCCATTGTAGAGCTCCAACACACCGCGGCCAACGGCTGTACTCGATATCCTGAAGCTGAGATTTTGAGCGTGCATTTCCTTCGACCAATTGTCAAACATACGATGTCAAGGCTCGCATCATGTTCGCCTCCTGACTGGCCCTCATGCTCGCGCTCTCCTTCAGATTTCAGTGAAATTCGATTGTGATCTATGAGCCAGGTGGTGATCGAGTAGAAGTCTCTGTAAAAATCGGTGAATTCTCCTTTCGTCGAGATACGACGTCTTCACTTCTGGACAAGATCGTCCATATCCATCGGTATTTGTTGGTGGCAGCACCGGGGTAATACTTCAATACTTCGGTTTTGAACGCGTTGTACGAGGTCCGATCTTCCTTGGCCAATCCTTCATGGATTTGCGTCCATAATTCATAGGTATCGTCGTCCGTGTAAAATCGGGCCCAATCAATTTTCGATGCGCCATCAGTGAGCGCGGGTTCGCTCGCATAGTTCGAATAGTTTTTCCAAAGCCGAAAGGGCAATTATAACATCCTTAAAAGTCTAGCATAAGAAGATAAATATAGCAAGCACCGATGCGGCTTTTGAGCTTTCAATATCTGGCAGATCTAGAAATGGACGTGGAGGAGTCATTGTTGTTTTTAAGTGCATGCGGAGGCAAATCCAGTGGCGGTGAAGAAGCAAGGAGAACTCGCCTGACCATTGAGCGCTTCAAGCCTTCAACACTGTCAATCGCCTTTCTGTCCTCGACCACCATCTTTGCACTCTTTTCAAAATGGGCAGACTCGCGGAGATGCAGCGTAAGCTGCTCGAGCAGATGATGGGTCCGGAAGCAATGGGTCTCGTACCGCAGAACATCACTTGGGACGACGACAAAGTGTGCCGTAACTTCCTGTGTGGCACTTGCCCACACACGCTCTTCACCAACACCAAGATGGACCTTGGGGCATGCCCTAAATCGCATCCCGAGAAACTCAAGACTGAATTCTTGGCTGCACGAGAGAAGGAACCGAACAACCCTATTTTTGAGCGGTTCCAGCGCGAGTACGAGAGCAACATTTTCGCTTTCGTGGATGAGTGCGATAGGCGTATCCGTGCGGCACACAGAAGGCTGGAGAAGACGCCGGAGGAAAACGCGAAGACGACCAACTTGATGAGGGAGATTGGAGAGATCGAGCTTGCTATCCAGGGAGGAACGGACAAGATCGAGCAGCTCGGTGAGTCTGGCGAGGTCGAGAAGTCTATGCAAGAGATGGCAGCGGTGGAAGCTTTGAAAGCTGAAAAGACCGAAAAGGAGGTAAGGATGTCCTCATTAGATTTCTGTGAAGCGGTGAACTAACGCATTATTCAGCGAGAACTCCAACAACTGACCGAGACATCTGGCGCCTCAGGTCATCAAAAGCTCCGTGTCTGCGAAGTCTGCGGTGCATACCTCTCCGTGCTCGACTCTGACCGCCGCCTGGCTGACCATTTCGGCGGGAAGATGCATCTCGGCTATCATGAACTGCGTCAGATGCTCAAGACTGTGGCGGAGGAACGGAGGAACCGTGCGAATGGGGAAGCCCCACCGCCCGCCAATGGTGGTTATGCCGCCCCACCTCAGAATAGCGCTGCTCCACCTCCGCCTGGCCCTGCGCCCCCAGCACCGAACGTCCCAAGATCTGGCGAGAAGACCGACAGAGACTATCGGAGCGAGAGAAATGGGGACTACTCGAACAGCCGTGATCGGGAGAGGGGTGACCGTGACCGTGACTACCGCAGCGGGGATAGGGATCGTGATCGGTACAGAGACGATAGGGAGAGGAGTAACAGGGATGATAGGTATTCATCTTCTCGCCATGAGTATGTCTCTCCCTTTCGTGTCATGGGCTTGGTGTTAACGACTCAAATAGCCGGGACAGAGACAGCGGTCGCAGAGACAGGGAACGTTCCCGTTCTCCAAAGCGTCGTTACTGAGTGTTCTCCTGTCTCTCGCTCTATTCTTTCTAGTCATCGCATGTTGTGGCCCCCTGTAATGCACGTACGATTGAGTCATTATACCTCTACACGTGTAATGGAGCTTGGTTATGATACAAAGTGCCGGATGGCGTTGTAGTATTGTACAATAGCAGGTAGGGGGCAGCAACACAACCCACGAAAATAAGGCCTATGCAACAGCAAATGGAGTGTCACACATCGTACAAGCGGAGACCCCAGCTGGGTTGATGAAGGTGCACGTCGGGCAGTGCAGGCTGTCTTCGAAGTCGGCCAGATCTGTCGGAGCGTTGGAATCCGGCGGCCTTGGAGCGGCGCAGAGAGCTTCTGCGACCGCACAGGCATGCGAGGAATCCATAGAATCAGGTTTATGAGATGCGTTGGTATCAACTGCAGGGGCCGTTGCAGATGCAGGGGGAGGAATGCCGCCGCGGCTGAGAAGAGTGCCGCCAAAAGCAGGTCCCTCCTCTCTACGCTTCTTCTTAGGCCGTCCTCCCTCGTCGTCATCTTCGTCCACAGGCTTTACTTCGAGTACGGAAATCGTATCTTGAGCAAGAATGCCGATATCGGCCACGGTCTTGTCACTCCAGTCTGTGATCTCTCGACCGGCATGAAATAAACGTTGATATATAGTAGGGATATTGAACTGATCAAAGAGCTGAACGACGCATTAGTAAGAGGGCGGACAGTTTATCTGCAGGACCTACCTCCACCTTGATGTCTTTCACGGTATCTCCTTTCCTGATGATTATAGTTCTATTCATACCTCGTTGCTTGGTTGCCCGAAGGCGCTTAGACTTACGAAGACCACCGTCGTAGTTGCCACTAGTGCCGTACACGTAAGCATCCAGAGTGGACTCGGACTTGACAGGGGAAGATTTTCCTGTTTGGGCGGAGACCGAAACGATATCGAGATCATCTGCGTTTGATGCGGAGGGCGCGTTCGGCTGCTCAGAATTTGGCGTATTACCGATGGGAAGCGGGTCCGTTATGTCCATAAAGTACATTGTAACAGGGGCTTCTTCAAATGAACTCTTCCTGCAATTGACTTTCAGTTATCAGTGCAGGAGATTGCTTATAATTTACCTCTCTCGTCGACACTGCTGACAAACCTCTTGATTGCAGATCACGACATTCCGCACTGTTTCGTTTTCATCGATATGAGTTGTTGGTTCTAATCGAATCATCTGGCCTGCCGGATACAGTTGTGCTAGGATATTCCATTCACTCTCTTTGATCACCACCAAGTCCACGTCTTCCATATCAACGGCTTCATTCGAGTCGAAATAGATCTTCTCGTGGGGACAGAAGAATATCGACGTGTCCAATGACGTGGGCCGAGAGTTGGTCAATGGATGTATAAGCCACGACCGCCAAGCTCGAATAAATGCGGATGGGACGACCGCATACACGAAGCCTTCGATAAGCGACACCGGCCGACTGGCCAGTGGATTTATGGAGAGCATGGACCTCAACCTGCTTCGTTCTCGATCCGCAGCTTTCCGTGCATCTGCACGAGCGTCGGATGTCAAGTCTTCCGCTTCTTGGCAGACCACGCAGACTTCAACTGTGTTCGAAAAGGTCTCCCATCCAGGATAGATGGTCCGCAACAGCCGATAAGCCTAAGAAGCATGAGCACAAGTCACGAGAATATTCAGATTCAATTCCAGACCTGAGCAGAGACGAGTTTTCTGTCCTTTTCTGAGATCTTCAATCCTTCATGCTCGCAAACAAGGTCGTTCTTCCATGGTTCTGCATTAGGCGGGGGATCCAATTGACCGTACGCATGCATTTTGGGGCGTGAACTTAGCCAATCTAGATTGGGATGTAGAGATACCCATGAAGAAAGATGTTAAACGTACCCTTGAGCCACTGTTTTGATACCCAATAGGCAACATCCTCAGGGCTGTGAATAATATTCTGATCTTGGAACACCTTGACAAGCTCCGGGTGGCGGATCCCATAAATGCGCTCTATCAAGGTTCGGTCAACGGTGTGATCTTTATTGACGAATAATGCATACCCGACACGACATGTTCGGTGCAATCAGGGCATACGGCGGTATGCGCCAGAGCAGGCTCGAAGATCACGCCAAGAGACAGCAAGCGCATATAAGCAGCTTGGTTGATTCGCTTCAGCGATGTTGCAGGAGGCACAATCAAGCCATGTTCGCAAAGAGAGTCACTGGTTAATGTACCTTGTAACCAGTTCGTCTGTAGAACTGCGGGATTGGCTACAGGGGGTGATGAGACTAGAGTTTTGGAAGAGTCAGCGTCTGATACGATGGGCTCTGGCTCGTTTTCGGGAAGAATGTTCGGCGCGGTCGGAATGATATTCTCCAGCTCTCGGCCACATGGGGGCGGGATTGACGATCTTGGCGTTTCAGAGGATCCAGGAGTGGTTGCTTCCACCCCGCTCTCTGCATTTACCGCCAATGATTCCAGAACCTCAATGTCATTCTCTGTCTCTTTTATAGGCTGCTTTGGCACATCGAGACCTTGCCCAAGCCACTTGGTTAGCTGTTCCGCATTGACTACAACGGAGTCCTATTCAATTTACATCAGATAAGGCGGATAATAGCTTCCCAAAAAGCTCACATCATCATGAGTCTGTATATTCCAGCTGCTGTAAATCTCCTGCTTGACGGCACGAACTTGAGAGAATGTTTCTAGTACAACTTGTTCCCTACCACCCGTCAAAACATGCTTCGAATTTATGACAAGGACATACCTCTTCACATACTCGTCGCACTTGCGGTCGTGCTCCTCATTAAGACGATCTACCTCGCGCTGCGCTGCGAGTGGGACCGGTGGAATAGCAGGTGTGTTGCAGTCCGGCTTAGCGGATGCGCCGGAGGTCCCAGGGAGAGGGCATTCAGGAACATCTGCTGGTGTGATCACGTCTCGGCGAGCATATATGAGCATATATGCGTCTTTCGATCGGAGATATCGCGGAATGCTGTTCGGGGTTGATGAGTCGATC
Organism: Dacryopinax primogenitus; assembly: GCF_000292625.1. Lineage (NCBI taxonomy): Eukaryota > Fungi > Basidiomycota > Dacrymycetes > Dacrymycetales > Dacrymycetaceae > Dacryopinax > Dacryopinax primogenitus. The sequence goes on from NW_024467199.1 coordinate 112,799, forward strand.
GGATGCTCGGAAGGCTCTGGCTCGACTTCATCATCTAATAGCTCAACGACATGCTCTACCTTCTCCTTGCCTCTGTCCTGTATTGGTACGGGTCTGAGAAGTATTCAGTCACCAAGAAAGCCGACCATTCCGTCGCTACCTACCGTTCATCCTCCTCATCAAACTTCGGCCGGATGCCTCCTTCACTTTCGACGATGCTGGTTATGTTTGTACTCTTGTTCTCCTTAGATGTTTGCGATGATTTGCTGCTTGCCGCTGCAGCAGTTGCCGAATTTCCACCCATCAAACCATCCAGAGGTGAAACCTCCTCATCGTTGAATTGAAACCACTGCCCCTTGCTGACATCATATGCTTGCGCGATATAATGACCATGATATGCACTAAGTCCTCGATGCAGAAGGACACCTCGAAGATCATAAATTTGATCGTCCATGTATGCTCCACCGTTGAGGAAGGGTTTCATATTTAAAGAGAGCGGGAATTGAATGACCTGCTTCGACTTCTTCCGTTCGTACGTTTTGATATCGTAGACGAAGCGCATTAGAGGAAAGTGAAGCACTGGAGGACAGTCTCGTAATTTCACCCAACGAGTAGCGTTCTTTAGCGAGTTGCAGCGGGAGCACATGTACTTGTTGTCATCCGTCAACTCTTCTTTTTGCAAGACTTCAAGTATTCGCTCCTCCAGATGAGATTTTGATCCGAGGTTTAGCTCAAGCTCGAGGAATTCGCTGTCTCGCTCGGATGTGTGACCACAACCCTTGCATGTCGTGCAATAAGTGAGGTGCCCTTCGAACTGATCACGCAGCAGGGTCTTGACAGATGGGGCTTCTTGCAACTTGAATTGCTCCCCAAGAAGATTCATAAATAACTTGCTGAATCTGCACCAATTATCAATATACAGGTAAACGGAGACAGGTGAAGCAACGAACTCAGTGGCATCCTGCTGTTCGGAGGTGCGCAACCCCAAACTCTCCACTAGCTTGATTGGATTATAGATATTTTGCCGACATTGTTGCAGTGCAGCAAAGGTAGCTTGAAGTTGGAACAAAGGAGCATCCTGCCTCAGGTCAGCTATATGCATTACCAGGCTAGAAATGAGTATGTAACTTACCTCCAATTGCTTTCCCTCAGGAGCAGTCGGCTTACACGCGTACACCCCAGCCCGGAAAGCCAAATCTTGAAACCACACCTAGCACGCGTCAGAACATGTCTCTGATCGTGATGCTTCTTTCGTACCTGGATGAAGGCATTGGCATAACAGGTTGCGCCAAGATTCTGTGGTCCAGTCAGTCATGATGAACAGAATAATCAACAAGGTCAACGCACCCGTAGCCCCACTGGAATTTCTGGATCTCTGTTCAACTCCCTTGGGTCATACCCAAGCCTGGCGACTTGGAGGAAAGCTGCGCGTGCCTCGTCTGCATGCATCGACTCATCAGCATCGATCCCTTGACAAACGAAACAAGACGCACCCTCGTCTTCCCAAGCATCCTGACCCAAATAGTTTAAGCAATTGGGATTATCCCGGCATTTCTTTTTGCTGCAAAGTGTTGGCAGCGTTAGATCGATGACCTCCGCCTTTTGACTCTTTCCAGATACGGAGGCATCATAAGCGCCCGTGTCCACGGCTCTGCCCTTGCCTTTCTCATCTCCCTCCTTCACGTCTTTCGACCAAATATTTGGGCATACTGGCAGTCCGCTCTCTTCTGAAAACCCACAGGCCCAGATCATGTGTTTAGGGGTGATCTGTTCCGCCACTTTCCCATCGAGTTTGACCCAACTCCAGCGGGACGGAGGTGTTGGCTCTTCATTATCGGGGTGCTTTCGCTTACGAGCCAAAACTGGACTAAGTGGTCGTGGCTTCGGCGCTCCCTTCCTCTTGCCTTTCGGCGGCATTGTGAAGGGGGAAGAAAGCTCAGGATGTTGTTGAGAGTCGCAACAGAGTATGAGGTTTCGTACGTATAACGGCGATCCCTGTTGTTCATATTTGCATCCGATTCGGGGATAAACAGTCACAAACGAACCACCATGGTTGACGTCCAAGCATCTCTTTTGGTTTGTAAACCCGCAAAATGGTCCTATAAATTAGTAAGCCCGCCTCCAGGGCTTAAAGAAAAGTGTGGTCTGAGGTACTCTACTCTCATCACTCGAATGCTAGCTACCATGGCATGGCATTGCCTTGGTAATCAACAAATTTAGTTGTGTCGTTCAACGTCACACGATCTAGATATTCAAGCATCCCTCTGATCGACTCATGCAACGTCAGCGGTGCGTCGTCACCTCCCCCGCGAGTGCGTACCCAGCCTGGCTCGAGTTGTCAGGTCAAAATCCTTTGTTGAGTGACACTTACCAGGTGACATAGGGACGAGGATGAACCCGTCGTCCTTCAACTCCTGCCCGAACTTGAGAATCGCCATATTGAGCGCTGCTTTCGAGACATTATAGTCGGGGTACCAGGAATCAAGGGGGACCACAGATTTCGGGCTGTGTTGAGTGAGCTCGAAAGACGCTTGCCGTGAAGAGATGAAGAGCACCGTCCTTCGTTGAGCATTCTTCATAAGCGGCAGCAGCGCTTGCAGCAACACAAAGGAAGCCACCGCATTCACTGTCAACGTTTCTATTGCTTTATCCCAGTTTCTGTAAGTGAATTGCGATCGGATGGCACGTTCGTTCTTTGCGACAACGCGCAGTTGCTTACCTCTCCTGGAAGCCCACGCCACGCTGGAACACCGTACCGGCATTAGCAATCAAAACGTCGAGCTTATTCTCGAGGAACTTTGATGATTCCTCTACCACTCTCTCGGAAAATCTAAAATCTGTCACGTCGTATTGCAAAACTAGAAGCCGATCTGACGGGGTGCATCGCTGCAAGGCAGCCAATTCCGGCAAAGCGGTCGGATCGCGCGCCGTTGCAACCACCTTCGTATTTGGCCGAGCGAGCTGCAGCGAAGCTCAGAAGGTCGCGTAAGCCTAGAGCACATTGCATACAAGCTGTGTTACGAATTCCAGTCCGAGTCCGCGGCTTGCGCCTGTAACGAAGTAAGAAACGGAAGACATCCAAAGCGGGAAGAAATGAAAGCCTCGAGGGAGTCGCGTTCAGTCCGGAACTACGATGGAATAACTCGGATAAATTCTATTTATATTGTGCCTAACACGTTGCCTGCTACGGTTTGCCGCAGACTACAACGTGTCAATGACTGATCCACTGCCTCGGATCATATCCTCACGTCTGGTGCATGACTGACCTTTTCGAGTCTTCTTGCCGCACAAGAAGTGAAAACCCCACTGCTGGTACTCGGCTCCGTACATTACAGCCAACCTGCGTTGTTCCGCTGTCCTGAAGGCGTAACTCCGTGGATAGAGCTCTTACCGACCTCCGACACGAGGCCGGGAAATGACTGTATCAGTGCAGAAGCGCCTTGCTATAGTTATTACTCTCCCCGACGTCGACTCCCACCTTGACGGGGCGAGACCTGCGCGGTGCAAGCCGCTGACCATCCAACTTTCTAACCGCATACACGTTGGTGTTCATCAACCCATTCACCAAAACCGCCTGTGTCACCAAAGAAAGCATGTCGTGCCGGTATCATTCTCCAACTTTAATTGGGAAGGCTGGTTCAAGGAGAAAACCCAACGTCCTGGGAGCTGTTCGCCTCGGGCCAGCACAAGGCCAAGCCATTTCTCGGCCCTTGGGCACGGCAGGGATGCACGAATTGCGTGCTCGTCCTTGAAAGGCGGCCTGAGCAAGCAAGACACTTCCCTGAGGGAAAGCACAGGGATGATTGATACGAAGGGTACGCCGTTTGTCTGGGCCGTCCGTATGTACTACTGACGTCGTTTGACAGGTCGGCACCTCCCGAATCGTCACTTCCAGCCACCGACAAGTCATCAACTGCCAAAACCAGTTTCCAACCACCAACCACTCGTCAACAGCCCACGTCCGCCGATCAAGTCTAACATGCCAGTTCGTATCACCCTCAGGGACTGTCGCAGTCCGCATTCGAACAAAACGGCGTGAGAACCATACAGGGCGACAGGCCCTTGACCAGCCAGACATTGTCGCTCTGCAGTGTCGCAGCGACATGCCGGTCGGCGCGCGCGCGCCGTGCGTGCCGGTGATTGTCTTGTCTGGCCTGGTGGCGGGTTCCGAGCTGGCTATTTGGTCTGGATGCGCCGTCTGTGAGACTCTGCACGCCGTTTACCACGTACAGTAGGATGGATGGATCCCGGAGGTCCGAGGCTGACCGCCGGCCTTGCCGGCGAGACACACAAAAACCAGTTTCTCACCGGCACCCGGGCATAACGCGCATGGACGTCGACTTGCAGACTCTTTCTCTCTCGAAGTTAAAGACAGGTTCCCGACAGATAATTCTTCCAGGAGTGGAAGGGCTAGACCCAGACCGGCCCAATGCGGGGTACCGAGGCTGACCACGCACTTTCCTTCCGTCCAAATAAATACCAAACGGGCCAACCCGATCCAACCCCCAACCCAAATCCCAACATCCACAACAACAAAGCCGACAACCCCTCTCCCATCCGTGGACATCGGTCCAGATCATCCCCCTGATAACCCTCAATCCCCAGATCTATCTGACAGGTCAAAAGGCCCGACAAAGCTTAGAAAGATTGCGCCGCTGGGATCGGCATCGGCATCGGGCGCCGGGCGGGGTGGAACGGGTCGTCCCCAAAAAGCCCTGGGATCGACAGGGCGTGAGAAGATGTAATTGAGCGTTTTGCGTGCGGATGGGCGCAACGTAGAGACTTGGGAAGAGGTTAGAGGACGAATGATTAGTTGGGGCAGGAAGGGGGATTTTTTTTTTGATTGTCATTGATCTCGGGACAATGCTATGATTGTGGTATTTATAACACTGATTGGACAGGTTGGATATCAGCTGTTTGAAAGTTTACGATTGGCACGGAGAGATGCGCTGGACGTGTGGGGATTCTGTCTGTCAGAGCGTTCTATCAGAACACAGCCGATGATGGCCCATTTGGTTTGGAAACGAACTTCAAAATTCAATGCACTCCAGGGGCTGATAAACCTTGTGCTTTCCCTTGCCAAACCTGTGGTGCCCCCGGCTCCACCGCTGGGTGGTTGTCCGACATCAACCACCCTTTTCGACTTGCCGACTTGAAAAAAAATCGCCAAGGAGCTCTAGAGAGGAGAAAGCAGTTTTGCAAACCCCAACCCTAACTGCTGGGGAGGTTACCGGCAGACCCCTTGCATTTTTTAAATAACCGGCCAAGACCCCTTCCGGATTTCACAGCCCCCGGCAGACCCTTTCCGACCCAACCCATATGCAACCCAGACCTAGACCTGGAATTTCTCTGAGACCATAGCATCGGGGCGATCGGTAACAAGTTGACGGAGAATATTTGGAAGAATTTCCGAATTCCATCCTGGCCCGCTGTGGCCCGTTTGGGTGCGTCAATTAAGGCACGCGGTGATTACGGATGGAATGCATGGCAGAGTGAAGGGTCTGACAGGTGCATGAGGAAGTTGTTGTTGACACTGGTTTCTGTTGCTCTTACCAACCGACTTGCAGTTTCCGATCGATATTACCAACCACCTTTTGCTGATTTCTCTGCTTTAAGTTCGGTGCATCATAAAGATTTACTTGAGGCAGCACACAGCGAGAAATCTGGTGGCTTGCGAGGACTTGCTCTGGTTAGGCCCTTAGTGGATGGTGGAGGCCTGTGCAAGTCAGACTTGTAGGGAAGGCAGTCCGCTGGTCGGGGCAGGTGCGGTATATAGCAGCTTTTGACTATTAGAACCGCGGATGAATGGAGAGACAAATGCAGTGTTTGAATGCTGCTGAATGGTATTGGGTCACGAGTGCGAGCGGGATACCCTGACAAGTACGTAGAAGTCCAGTGTTTGTGGGGTGTTTCCTGCTTGGACGGCCGAGGTGATGTATAAGCTTAGGATATGGGTGGCCGGAGCGGAAGAAAGGGAAGGGGAGAAGCAAGAATCGACCTTTGCAGATGTACAGTTCGGGCTGATCATACAAGCTGCCTAAGGCTTCTTCAAACTGGTAGGGTTTGGTTCTGATGCCCCGTGCTACGCCGCGGTAGTGTACGCCGTTGTTGCAGTGCTCCGGATCGCTTGTTGTGCAGGTTGTCTGAGGCTGGCTTGACTCTGAGTCATATTCTCGGGCAGCAGCAAAGGCAGGGATGGGAGGTAGGGGCTGTCGGAGGAGGGGAAAGGGTAGGAGGCATTGTGTTATGATAGGCCATTTACGGGAGATGTGCGATGTGCAGGGGGTCTGGATGCGGGATCAATGCGGGCGTGTATGTCATCCCCTTTCCAAGCGGGAGTAAACGCATGCCCGTGTCGTAAGAATTTTGTCTCTGAAGGGGAAGAAGAATAAGAATCTTAACACAGCCACTTAAAGGAGTGAACGAGGCTCAATATCGGACTGGTTTGCTCTCTGTGCGGTGTCCGCCTCGCCTCCCTCTCTCCTCTTGCTGCTTTTTCATTCCCTTTCTCTGTGGTCAGGGTTGCACCGGGACAGACCCATATACGCACACCACACACGCACCTTACACCTCTCTCCTCACTCGGGGGTTATAGACCTCCTTGCTCTCCTTCTCTCTCCCTCTGCGCCCTCTCCCCCCTCCCGCACACACACCTTAGCGCATACGTCCACCTTCTCTCCCCTTCCTCCGCCGCTCAATGTCAACATCAGCATCGCCCCCTTCAATTCATCCAACACCCCATCTCTCCCTCCAGCCTTCCCTCGAACTCCTCAGGAGAGACGACGTCACCGACGAGCTCAGCGGGGCGTTCCAGCACGGCCTCGGCCTCTCCTCTCGCCTAGCGAGCAGCATACACTCTCCCCTAGAGGGAGAGGTGCTCTCAGGCCATGGCGTCGTCAATGGTCAGGATAAGAACGCTGTCAACACATACTTTGATCAGTACGTCCCCTCTCCCTCCTCCCCTTCACATGCTCACAGAGCCCTAGAATGCGAATTAAGCTCGAAGAAGCGCGTCTCGCGATGCTGCAGGGTGACGCCCACCAAGCGCAGAGTATGACCAAAGAGCTCCAGCAAGCAGTTAGCGCCCTCCCCTCACCGACTGTCTTGCCCCCCGTAGATGGCCCTAGCGTCCGCTCTTCAAGATCAGGCAGCGTATCCTCCTACCGGAAACACCATAGTGCTTCCAACTCGATAGATTCGTCTACATCCTCACCGCCGCTCTCATATCCATATCCCTCCTTCTCAGCTCCATCAGTTGACGGGTCCGCGAGGAGTCTCAAGCGCTCAGCAAGCTTTTCAGATTGGGACGAGGACGAAGTGGACTTGGATAGCGGAAGACTGACGAAGAGCATGAGGATGAGCGACTGGTATGATGAGGACGATGAGGATGAAGCTTTTGTTGGAGCAGGACTTCAGAGCCCCCAACAGGGATTGATGAACCTCGTCCAGCCACAACAACAACCAGCACAACAACCACCCCAACAGAACCCCCAAATGCCGCAACTCGTGCACGCTCATTCTTTCCCCTCGATGCACGATCTTCCCTCGCAAACAACCTCAACCATCCACTCGCAACCTCTCGCATCTCCTATCCCTCCTCGCGTACCGACAATCTCAAACGCGACAATCGTCCCCAGCAGCTTCGTAGCCGAGTCCAAGCCAGGTAACCACTCGCTCACGGGCCGCCTCTCCCTCGCACGCCTAAGACATCTCGAGATCGACACTTCCGGCAGTGGGGCCATGGGTGCCTCTGTAGGAGTTCTCGGCGTAGGTTCCGTCCCCGCCTCACCAGTGGACTACGTCCCGCACCCCATGCCCTCCTTCTACCCTATCCAGACATGGGTCGACTCACTAGGTCAGGGCTACCTCCCCCCGTCCTTCGACACTACCACGCCAGCAGAACATTTCCCCAGCTTGGAGGAGTTCGTACCGGAATTTCCACTGGTCGATGGAGTGGGGGATATGCAAACAGGGTACTTTGACATCGCTCCTATGAATGGCGAGTTTTTCCAGAGTCCGGTCGAGTGGCCCCCGATCCAGATTCAGGGCATACCGCTCCCACAGCCTATGAGTGTAGGAACAGGGCTAGAGATGCCTCAGCAGATGGAGGTGGCGAACCATGCGCATACAGCTGGGAACACGAATGGACATCTTAATGGAAACGTCAACGGACATGCTAATGGGCATGCAAATAGGCTCAACTCGATCTCCCCCGAAAGAACGGGAGAGGAACGCGTGCCCGAGCTTGCGAATCTGGGATCGACCCCTGTGGGCGTACAGCTCGTGCAGCCTGTTTTGCAGGCGAACCAGACCCAGCAGCCCCAGCAAGTGCAACATCAACAGCCATCGCCCCCTCAGCAATTAGGGCATCAGCAGCCATCCCCTCCTCAGCAATTAAGGCATCAGCAGCCATCACCTCCCCAGTTGCTTCAGGGCCAAACGACCCTCCCCACCCAACCTCAACCACAACCCCAAATGCAAGTCCAAGCACAACTTCAACCTGCCCAAACACAAGCACAAAGCCAGCCAGCACCAGTGCAAGACAATCGTTCCCTCCCCTCCCTCTCCCGCTCTGCGTCCCGTATCTCGGGCGTGCAGAAACATCCACGGAGGCAGGCGAGCTTGTCTGTTGTTCCCCGCGTCTCTGGTGTTGGGACGGAGAAAGTCGTCTCCCCCGGTAGGAGGAGTGGATTTTCGAGTCCTACCGGTCCTACGGGGATGACGGGGATGACTGGGTTGGGTGGGGGTGGTGGAGTAGGCTCAGGAGGGGAGATTGCACTCCCCGCTCCACCTCTCGCCGGGATCCTCCAGCAACAGCAGGGCCTCCAAGCGCTCCAAATGCAGCAGATGCAGCAGTCCTTCAACTTCTCACTTCTGGACGCCTCTTCCTCCTCCGACTACTCTCCTGCCAAGATCAAGAGCGAAGTTCCCTCTCGCCCTCTGTCTCGCCAGCCTAGTCATCCTTCTCTCCCCAGCCAGCCGAGCTTGACAAGCCTCGCTCAGGTCGCAGCTGGGGGCATGGACCTCTCCGACTTGGGCAGGCGACTCAAGCGGTCCGGCAGGGGGAGGATGAGCCCTGTCAGTTCCGAGGGTGGGGAAGAGGACGCCGACGCGGAGGACGAAGAGGAAGAAGTGGAGGTCTACGTTGGTGGCGGGTCTAGGCGCCCTAGTGCGGGTGAGAATGGCAAGCTTAGCAGGAACAGCAGCAAACGGCGCACTTTTGGAGAACCCCACGTCATCTCACACGCTAATACTGTCCCCTCCGAGCTGAAACAAGATGTCGACCGCGTGTTCTTCGAGTTCCTCAGCCGGCTTTGCTCGAACCTTGACATGACGGACAGTAAGGGCGAGCTGATCCACCAGGCGCTTATGCCGAAGAAGATGCAGAAGCTGGACGAAAGCCCCGATTTTAGGCCGTTCAAGTTCCGCATTCAGGCGTTCACGAATGCCCTTGTGGAAGAACTGAATCGGCAAGGGTTTACCGAAGCCGTGCTGCCGTTGAAGAAAGTCCGGACGTACCTCTGGAGCCAGCCGTACATCTCGCGATATAACGAAGACGGCAGGAAAAGCAAGTCTAAGGGAAACCATATCTGGAATATCCACGCCAAGAAGATGCCCGATGGGCTCGGCTGGGCTTTCAGAGAGTACAAGCGCCGGATCACTGGTACTCCTGCTGGTGTCGCTTACATCGGCTTGGAGTGGCGTTGGAGTCCGAGTATTTGGGATCCCCAGCAGTCGAGGAGCTCGATGCATCCTGTTTTCTCGTCCCCGGCTCTGCCACCCTGGCTCCAGTGGAAGGATAATGAGCTTGTGGGTACGCCCTGTCCTGGCGATATGGGAGGGGAGATCATGGCCGAAGCGGTGTTCCCGAACGATAACGAGCTCAAGGTCACGCATACATTCAAGTTGGAGGTCGTGGAGCTCCCTCCCGGCGAACCGTTATCCCTTCAGAAGACACGTCGGCCTTCGGCAGGCACGGTGAGCAGCGCTGCTCCACCTGTCGCGGGGCGTAATAGGAGCCATACGATGTCTACCGCGTTCACGTCCGAGTCGGACGTGCCGCCTGTGCCTAGGCTTCCGCTCGCGTTCACACAGGCTCAGCAGCAGGAAAATAACCAGATACGCCACGTGCTCGAGATGGCCGCCGCGTACATCGCTCAGGAGGCGACTCAGCCTGTGCCTGCTGGAATGCTTGACGTACGTCAACGACAGGCCAGTCTGGCCAAGCAGCAAGAAGTCCTTTCACGCGCTGTGCAGGCATTTAACTATGTCGCTTTTTCGCTCGAGCCCTTGCCTGTGGACTTTGCAGAGCTCGTCGCTGCTGCTAAGCGCGTGGTTAAAGATGCTGGACGACAGGTCGCTGAGCGCCAGGCGAAGACGGCAGAACAACCGACGTCCGTCAGCACCGTACCGATCAACGACGTAATCCTCGCCACGCGTGCGCTCATCGCCCAAGCTGTATCTGCCGTCGGACTGCAAGCCTCGGAAATAGACATCATGCGCGCCGCCACTGCGCTCATACAACAAAACGGGCCTGGACAGGTGCAGGCACAGCCCATGCCCATGCCTCAACCAGCCATGCCTCAGGGTCAACTGCCGCATCAGGCAATACCTCCGCAGATGATGCCCCCGGTCATCCCCCACCAGCAACAGCAACAGCAACAGCAAGTGCCCATCCCACAGCAGGTCATGCCGCCTCCCGCTCCTCCGCCCGTCGTGATGCCTATGACAATCGATCCTGTCCAGCTCACGGGCGGTATCCCCCCGAATGGAGTCCCGGCCGGATTCCAAAACCTCGCCTCGATCCACCCGGCCCCGGAAATGTTGACATCCCCCAGGGACTTGAGCGCGTTCGTGTTCCTGCAACCCGGAGCTCCGTTCGACGCTCAATCGGCAGGGATGGGTCAACTCCCTCGGCAGCCGCTGACGCACGTGCATCCCCACGCTTCCTCCAACCCGCAGTAGTTCTCGTTCTAATCGGCTTCCTAAATCTGGGCACAAGAGTCGTTTCTCATTATTATTCGGTGATTATCTCGGAAAAACCGAGCTTTCTATTCCTGTCTTACTATTCTAGATCAACTTCATGCTGTTGTCACTCGTTTAACACACACAACCTGTCTTTTTAGCCCCCATCTCCATATTACTCCATCCGGTGTTTTATTACGGTCGAGGTTGTGCTTTATCCTCCCGATATGCACAGCCGCTTCTACTTTAACTTTCCCTTTTCGTAGTGTAGCGTTCCTTGGATTATAGATCGGTGCGAACGGGTACATGTACCGATAGACTAGTGTTAATACCTGGCAAACCAAAAATCGAATGGAAATGCTTCGAGAATGACCGCTGTTTCCGCCCTCGAAAGCTGAAGGCGCAATCACATCCGCTCCCGCCCGCGGCGCCGCCGGTGCCACCGGGCGGCCGATCCGGGCGCTTTCGGGAGGCTGCCCTGCCGAAGCTTTTGCGGGGTTATAACACTCTGCGCCCTCTCCTCAATGCTACTTCGCCAGCAAACCCCAATACCTTCATACCAACAGTATCCTGTCATCCAACTAGACTAGTCGTTGTCGATAATAATGCCTGTGGACGAAGAATACGTTATCGGTGCGTTGTTTCGCCAGTCGCCGGTGACCTCAAACGCTGATCGTCTCATAAGAGTACATTTCTCAAGCTAGAGTTGTAGAGGATGGAGAAGGAGGGAAAGAATGGGTACGCCTGCAGGTTTGATTGCTGGAATAACTACTAATGACGACAACAGGTATATAAAGTTCATGTAAGTCGATTTGGATTCATTGAGAAGCAGAATCATGGTTGAGATGCTGGGAATAGTGGGTTGGATTTCCGGAAGATCAAGCCAGGTGATTTCCTGTGTGCTTACGTGTTGCTTCTCAATCTTACGTTTCCAGCCACGAACATGACAATGGCTTCTTCCCGGACCCGTTAAAGGACTTCTGGGAGGCTACCGGCAAGTCGAATAACTGTCATGAGTATGAGCCTGGCGCAATCGTCAAGCCTTCTCCGGAGTACATCGGTAAGGCCCACTTGCCTTCTGTGTTACCTTCGATCCTTGTCAGCTGTGGTATAGACGCCCGGGCGAAGGTGCCAACGCAGGAAACGACAATCGCGTCCGTTCCCTCTTGATGGATTTATTTCCCCTTAGAGTTCGTTGCCTCGCGGTTCGATTGTTATTCTATGATATGTATCATGAGACGTTTTCTGTTGTTATCAATGTAACCCAAGACGAATTGCCAAGCTAAATTCTGCGATCGGCCGAAAGGGTTTATACAGTGCCTCCATTCAGAATTACACGTGTCAAAGTGGGCTTCCCTGAATGCTAAACATGGCGATCTTTTTTGTCCTTTCAACTTCGGGCACATGCATTTCTCTTTGATGAGTCTTTAATTGGAGAAAGAGCTTCGCGGATGCCAAACTGGAGCATGCGAATGTCCACCTTGTTGTTTTGTGCACGACGGAGACGCGCGTCCGATGATCGAATTGGTAACCAAAGCCGAGGCTGGACACTCTGAGATCTTCTGCCGTGTTCCCGCTCAACTCAATCATTCAACACCATGACCTCACGTAAACACGCCCTCTTTTGCTCGGATTGGGACTCATCACGCCGCCAATATCCGCATACCTGTGCTCTTTCTTTCGCCACTTCAACGCTGTGCGTTTCACACCACAAAATTCGCCATATTTCCCTCCTATATATACACTCGCTTTGTACCTACAAAATTTGACACGCACCCTTAGTGGGCTTCTTCTAGGAAATGGAAGACGCCGGCGTCGAAGAAGTTGTCAACGAATCTGAAGCTATTGAGGTTGAGGGCGATCAAGGTGACGATCGTGGATATAAAATAGGCGCGTTGCATGCCGTTCGGCACGCGTCTTAACCTTCCTAACCAATTCCCAGCATACATAATTCATGCCCGAGCCAGTCGCGCGACGACGAGGGAAAGGCGGACTGGGTCTGTTGCAGTTCTTCTATATGTTTTGATAGATACTGACATCTAGTGCTTAGCGATATCTCATACGAGTGAGTCTGTCTTCCTATTTCGGTCGGGCTGAGCTTACGTCTATGCAGTGGGAAGGCTATGAACCTGAGGATGACTCGTGAGTTTCTTCATACTCTGGGACCATGCGTACATCCTCACAAGTCTTCTTGTAGGTATGAGCCTCGAGAATGCATTGAAGATGAACCTGGAGGGAAGGCTTATTTAAATCGATTCTGGAAGTCCACCGGTCGACCTCGGGATGTGCGGCAACATGAGTTTGCGGATGAGATCAAGCCCTCGCAGGAATGGATAAGTATGGTCCTTCTCTCTTCGGGGCTGAAGACTTACTCAACTCCTTCATCAGACGAACAAATGAAGATAGGACAGGCCTCTCCTGCGGCGGAGATCATCGAACTTCTGGACAGCGACGATGATGAGCCGCTGGACGAATATATGCAGAGTGTACGAGAAGAAAAGATCCGTGCGCGAGACAACCAAGACAGAAGAGTCGCTGCGCAAAAGGTGATTGGACGACTGCATTCGACTGAAGTGCCGACATCAACCAGGATCACACCTCAAAAACGCTGGTCATATGCAGACGAGGTAGAAGAGCTCTCCAGTGGTGGCATGTGGACTGGCTGGGCAAAACGACAAAAGGTTAGTCAGAGACGAGGCGTTCTAGAAATATTCTGATGGCAAACGGGGCAGATCTCAGCGAAACAAATGATAGCGTCCGGATTTACTCCTCGTAAAAGAGGTCGGCCTTCAAAGAGTCGGGCAGGAGTATTAACGAGTCCCTACATGAATGCCATCGGACGAAGGGTCGACAACCCAGTAGTTCCTCTTCGAGTCAATACGGAGCCCAATCGACTTCCTTCGACCCAGCGTTCTTCACAGGGCACCAGCTCAGGTAAACGTCGTGCGGTTACTAGCGCTTCAGCCAGAGATCTTACTGATGAAACTTGGACCATACCTGGGAACACGGTAGCGATATTTCCCCATGATTAGACGACGCTTACTCACACCTGTTCCAGTCCCAAGCATCAAAGCCCACGCTCGTTCGTATTCCAGTTAAGCTATGGGGGAAGATTCCACGTGTGTCCGCCGCAAGCCATCCACCCACAGTCAATTCAATCTTGGCATCCGTACCGCTCTCAACTCAAGATAGCTCTGATGGAGGACGAGAGAAGTCCAACAAGTCTTCTGCGAGCAGCGTGGAAACAGTCGATATCGACGAGGCCAGTGACGGAGACGATAACCATGACATGGGATACCTGTTTGGCGACGACAACTCCAACCTTTCGGATAGCGAAGAGGATAGGGATCCCCCTCTCATCCCCTGGAGACATCCGAAACCAAATCGAGGAATGGATCGTAGCAACCGCAATCCAGCATCGCTCAATACCGCAGATCGAACCCTCCCTTCCCTGATAGACCAAGACTCCCGGCCAGGTCTTGGCTTATTCATGGACAATATGACCATCTCTGGTGACGCGGACGTCACTCTGCATACAGCGGCCTCTGTCAGTGAGGAAGGCGACTTTCGTCTCGAATCACCAGATCTCGATCAGATCTCCTTCAACAATGCTTCGCAAGAACCAGCTTCCGGATCCAGAGACACAGGAGATACAAATGTTTCGCCTGCGGATATGTCTGCTTCAGAACAAGTGACTGGAGATCTTTTTGCCGACTTCCTGGAATTCAGCATAGCAGAATTGGGCAAAGAACAACTCTCTACCGTGCAGCAGGATGAGCCCTCGCAACATGAAGGCTTCGACGATCCAGTCCCTTTCCGGATGGGCTGGTGAGGAGGCGACCAATGTGCGAAATGAACCATTCTTGTATGGACTGGAAATTGGAACCGATGATGTCAGTCACGATGTTGCTGAACAAGTGACAGCACCGGATAATTCCCTCCTGTCCTCCAATGCTGATCCCGAAACCACGGCCGGCTCCATGGAAAGCATTCGGACGGACTGTGTGCCTAGCAGCAGGTCCTTGGATGTAGGGCTGATGTTGAAGCAGACGGATTCACGCGTCACTGAGAGCGAAAGCTCGCAGAATGGTCTTACGTTGGATCCGGCGGTTCTCAATCAGTTCAACCAGTTATATGAAGCTCACGAACTGGAGTCCATAACGAACATCCTCGATCTCAGCTCGATATCGTCTAGCCCATATGCATCTCAGTGTCACAGTGACACAACCGTCGACCAGGTTGAGCACGTACAGGAGACTGTAGACTTGACATTTGCCTCACAGTCGAGAGACTCGCAGGCGCCGTCTAACGCAGAACATGAGCACGCGAAGGTCAACAATTCGATGACGGACAGCAACGACATGAAGAATTCAGGTTTTCAACCGTCCTCGGCCCATTCACAATCGCACAGTATTCCCTCGGACAATCGACAACCCCTGAAGGCGTCCGGGTTGAGTCCTGAGAAGAAGTCCACTAGCACAACCAAGGGAAAGTCGGTGCTCAACCAGTATATGCAACGCATTATCAAGAAGCGCAAGTCTTTGGCTTCACTGGTTCGTGTGGCATCAATACAACTTCAACTATCAGACATGTCTCCTATTGGCATTTTTGAAGTTCTACAGTTCCCCTCTCATCCCAAACCAACGAGGCCTCTCTCGACTTCAAAGCAGCCCACGACACTGCACTATTTTCCCTGACAAAATTTATTCCCATAAGCATACTGACATCGTTGCTTTGGAAGCCTTCTGGGGTATCGTCTCCCGGAATTCTCCGGGAAATTGAACAGCAAGATTCTTATATCAACCTTTTGATGCAGCGATTGTCTGGAAACGACGAGGTGCGACAAATTCCCTCTTCTTATGCTGAGTGTGGTTGCTAAACTCGTCTAGATAGCAGTTGCCGAATCAAATCATCCTGTGTATCTGATCGTAACCACCAAGTCTACCGCGGCGGGATGTACGTTCTTGCAAGTGCCCGCGGCCGCTCCTGGAAACACCAATAACGAGGAGTTTCTGGCGTATCTTGTAACATGGGAAACTTACCCCCTCGCCGGGCCAATCTCCGCTCCTCAGCAAGCACCTATTTCCGGCACCGAAAGCGACGAATATTCCATTGGACCCACGGCATTTCAAATTTTCCCTGACCATTTACCATTCCTTGAGACAGATCTCGTCGGTCGCAAGCGAGTGTCATTCTTTGAGCTGCATGAAACGTGGCAGGGCTATGTACTGCGTGAAATTCTGAGGCGACATGATGTCGACATTGTCCAGGCCGATTCGACGAACGTGGACACTGTATTTGTTCACGAAGGGGCTCTTACTCAGCTCCCTTACATGGACCATTTAAAAGCGCTATGCGCATCGACTCGTGTGGATTTTGTGGCATTCGGTCATCAAAATCAAGTTGAATGGAACTTCCGATACTTACTTCCAAAAGAGGGAAGAACTCTGATAACATTTACTTGGGCCGCCCTCACGCAAGATCCTACCCATGTCTTGCGGTGCCTTACCAAAATATTGGCATGCGAGAGAGTCGATGCATACATTCGTCCTGTTGTGTTTGGTGTTCTTTGCAGAATGCAACGTGCGCTCATGCCTAAACACACCCTTGATGGAAAGCTTATCGACGCGATCGAGGGAGTCTGGAGCTTCATCTTACAGGGACGCATTGCCGTTATGTCATCACCTCCTGTGCAGGACATAGAGGCTGCTCAAGACTGGATTAAGGCGCACCAGTGCTTTTCAAAATGGATTAATGAAGAAGACAGAAATCAGCTAAGTTTCAATTGCGAAGATATCGTTCGTCGATGGGAGGAGCGAAAACAACGAGTAGATCTGGTCACAACTGTTGCTAACGATCTCAGGCTCATGATGTCGCAACCGACTGGCTATAACGTGTATAGGCGATTCATTCTTATCGGTGACGAAAAAGAAGTAGAAACCGGCCATGACAATAGGTGGATGGATGTATTGCGAGGAGTACGCACCCACTTTTCGTATTCATCACAATACTAGCTCACTGCTTTTTCCAGATTGAGATGATGACGTTTGATGAGGTTCTGGAACAGCTTACTTGTGAACCCACGGAGCAGACCTGCATTCTTGATGTGCTTGAAGATACCCCCATGTTGGATCATGAACAGTTAGATGATCACAGGAAGGAAGATGGAACTCTGGTCCAGCTACCGGACCGTCTTCTTATTTTTTCCTGAGACAGGCTCGACATTCCCGAACATGACGAAGAACGCGGCAATGGTGATGCTCCACCCAAACCGAAGGCATTTCTCAGTCCAGAGATCCATAGGTGATGATTTCAGTCGCTCCGAATAATAGGCTTGCCTTCTTGCAGGCAAGTCCGCACCCTGATTTAGCTTGATTAGTCTCCTTCCGATCTACTTTTATTGATGGCTTACGTCCTTTTCTATCCCTCTTGATATAATATACTGTGCACATATGTATATTGACAGGAATTGGCGCCTAACGATTTAAGTGGCGGTGCCCCTGTTCTCGTCCCCCCTGGCGCCCCTCGCCTTAATTGGTTTCTGGTTCGGTCTTCGTCACATTAGCTGGCCGTTTCCGCAGCTGTTGCCATGGAAGTTCCTTACAATGCCTCGGGTGCATCTTTCAGAGAACAATACACACTAGCTTCAACCCTCAACTCCTCGGCTTATGTGGACACGGAGGCTCGTAAATCTATCCGTCAAACCTTGACGCGTCTTTCATCCTCAAAGCTGTCTTTTGTCGGTTCTCCTATTTCTAACTACCCTCATCATGCTTAACTGGCAGATAGAAGGAAGTCAAAGAATGCCTTTTATTACTCATGCAGGCGGAGTTGGCCCTGATTCACAAGGGAGTCTCTCTTGAACCAGCCTTGGCACATGCGATCAAGTTGGCGGAAGGCGGTGTCACCCTTGCGGACAAACGTGTTGGATATCTCTTCGTCCAAGAACACATGCGCTCAAATCACCCCGCAGCATTGCTCCTCGTCAATACCATTCGCAAAGTAAAGATCTTATTCTATCATCACGTATTTACTAGAACTATTCCAGGACTTGGAGTCAGGCAACGATGCTCGTGTTGCTCTCGCCTTGTCAGCTCTCATTCATCTTCCAAATGAAGACGTCATTCCAGCAGTTCAGATTCCACTCAAGGATCTATATCGTCATCATTCGTACGTGGCTACAATAATATGTCCACGTCTCCCTTTACCAGCAGTGGCTAGT
Organism: Dacryopinax primogenitus; assembly: GCF_000292625.1. Lineage (NCBI taxonomy): Eukaryota > Fungi > Basidiomycota > Dacrymycetes > Dacrymycetales > Dacrymycetaceae > Dacryopinax > Dacryopinax primogenitus. The sequence goes on from NW_024467199.1 coordinate 130,965, forward strand.
TCTGCGATCCAACGTCTGGCCTTGGCGGCTGCAGCTTCGTTAGGTAAACTCGACATTTCGGTCCTGGAGGACGTTTTGTCTATTGCTCCGAACTTGATTCAAGGCGATGATGCAATGGTCTTATCATCTCTTATCGACGTTCTGAACGTTGCGGTTGAGGTGGGAGAGTTCATATATTGGCTCGATGCAAAACAATAACCCTTGGTAGTGTTCTTCTTTCAACAACTTGCCCATCGTGGCGAATCTCGTTCTTCAGATGTGGAATACGCGGACAAACGACAATCCTACGGCTGCTGCAACACTTGTTCTTAAGCTCGTGCAAACTACGGGATCTGTGCTTTCACACCCGGATCCACCCGAACGGTACAGACAGTTGTCCAACCATGTAGTCTTATCTAACGTGGAGGCCGAGCAGCGAAAATCTTGATGCATATATTCACCATGTCATGGCTGATTATACCACTCGCGTTGATGTACGAAGCAAAGGCAGGTTGCACAATTGCTTATTTGCTGACACATGCCTGACCTGATTTAGTGCTTGTTCTGCAGTTCTGCCGACACGCCAATTTATCGTTAACTGAAGAGGTACAGGCGATGATATTGAAGCCTATTCGAGCGGTTCTTGCTGAATATCATCCGTCATCAAACGACTTATATTGGGTTCTCACATGTCTCGAGCTGCTTCCAGTGCAGTTCTGGTCCAACACCTTAGACGAGGCAGAGGTAAAGGTTCTTGTCAAAGCCCTAAATGAAGAGGATGAGAGCACTCGTCGAGCTGTATGTAATGTGGATACTGTAGCCCGGCTGAGGATTATTGATTTTGCCTTCAGGCTTTGCGATTGTTCAAGAAGGCAGATCGACAGATACTGAAGGTACACTTTGAGTCACTATGTGAAAGTACCCAATCAGAGCGTGCTATGGAAGCTGCCGGGATTTTGGAAGAAAATGGAGATGGTTATGCCCGGCGCGTGCGACAGATTCTGACGCGAAGAGAGAAGACAGACAGACGGCAAAACAGGAAGAAGGGCGAATCTGCCCAGCCCGCTAAAGTATCAGAGGAGGTCGTGAGCATGGTTCTTACGGCCCTGAGGGACCGTGAGTGCTGCTTTGATTGTTGATGATGTTGTGTTGATGTTGTTTCAGGGGACGATTCTTATCGGTCTGCGTTCACTGGAGCAATCTTGAATTCCATCCAAAACCACACTCCTGGGCCAACACTCGTCCTCATTGCCACCGCCATTTCCTGCGAATACGTCGACGAAGTCCAGATGAAACCAGAAAAAATTGCTGAAATCTTATGTACTTGTCTCCCGCATGCGACTGGTAGTCTCTCCCCCTCTCTGCGAGACAATCCTCTGACGGGCATCCTAGCTGCGATTCAAGAGGCTGTTTTGATCGCAATTCTACGTGTCTGTGCAAATTGCGATGTTATACCTGCGACGATTATTGAGACAGTGGAGAATATTAAACCCTCTGCAGGTCGACACATTCAACGAGTAAGCGTTATTTTCTTGTGCTTTGTGCTTGACATTCATCTCGATTTCAGCGATGTGAACAATTTGCAGCTCTATGTCAGGATCGTTCTACACTGCTTCGACTAGCTAAATCACCTTCGTCAAGGACACTACCTGGATTTATGGCACAAGTTGAGTCGCACTTTCTACCCGCCAGATCTCTACCCCCTTCCCCACCACAGCTCCCGTCATCTCCTGGGGCCACAAGCCGAAAGCTCAGGTACACGCCATATGACTCACCAGATCGCCCACCACTGGACCCATTCCTCCGATCTGGCTCCAATTCTTCTGCTAGGTCCAGATCGCGAACCCCTGAAACAACAGAGCACAATCCTCTAGATCGTACCGTGACGCCAGGTGAACTGGCATTGATGATGCAGGATGCCAATCTCCGATCGGCCTCTCGTTCTCCGGCGCTCGTCACGCGTAAGGATGCGCAATCTGTCAGCACGCCAAGTACGGTGAGTAAACACCGTAAGATAGGGAAACACAGTATGCTGAATATGCTGTCAGTCATACCGATCCGATCTGATCGCCCTGGACTCGCCTGAAAGACCAAATTCGGGGATGGAACCGTTTGACTCGGAGTCTAGCGTGTCAGATACTGTTCTTCCGGAGGTGCCGGCGTCAACCGAAGCTTTCGACGAGCTATGGCGCCAAGTGGGGGTTGCGAAAGAACATGTCATGCGCGGGTGGTGTGGGGACACGCCTCAGGCCATCGTGGAACAGCTTCGATCAAAGGGATTTGATCTTGTTTCTTGGTCAAATGGTGCGTCGTCCTGTTAACTGTGTTTGTGAGGGATATGATGTTAACGATCTTCCAGATACCTCTGCCATTCGGGTCTTTTTGCGTTCTGAACACGCTTATGCAGTGCTTCTTTGTCGCGAAGGAGATGACAGCAGCTGTCTATGGATACTCAAGTCATTGTATCCAGTACTGCGAACAACCATACGAGACGCGTTACAAGACAGTGGCTGAAGCGCCCAATTTGGAAGGGAGAACAATGCCACTCCGGAGCAGGGCTGGAAAGCTTTCCGAAATCCCTTGGGACAGCTTCGGCGGATGATCGAGCGTTATATGGACTTTGGATATACCAATGCAGGTTTGTGCATTGCCTGGGTATGATACGAGATACAAGGTTGGCCGTGGATACAATCTACATCAGTGATATGAATAAGCGCCCAGTACATGCCATTGCATTCTCCCTGGATGGTTCTTCGTTTGAATACAAGGTGTGATAAGAGAAAGTATAAAGCACATAAGGAAGTCCGTAGTCTGGATTTGGCTTGCTAGACGTGGCGAACGGACGTGGAACCTGCGAGTCATCACTGCGCGCTCACTCCGCCTTTTCAGCCCCCTAAGCGCGTACCACCCACCAAGCCCAACCGTCCATCCCTCGGTGCATCTTCCCCCAAAAAATGAGTGATCCGCTGCACAAATATCCTCCTCCTCCTTCGAGAGGAAATGTACAGAGTGCATTCAAGGTCGTAGATGAAGACGACAGCCTTCCCACCCAGGACGAAGGCTATTGGGCATGGGCAACCGCCTCCTGGTTTGTACCACTACCTCACGACCCAAGCTCTGGCAACCTAACTCCTTTGAAGGCTTGGGACCGTTGCAACACCGCTGCTTATATTCCCTCGACTGATACTCTTTATGGCGACACCGCCTAAGGACCTGGTAGCCAGGGATACGTTGACGCATCTGGAGTGGTTTCTATGTGTGCATGTCGCACTCCTGCTACTGGCGCTGGCGCTAGCGCTCATCGTCTCCGTAAGCACGCCCTTTCTCTTATACCAATGCCAGCGCTGGAAAAATATTTAGATTCCAAGCAATCCAATCATTCCCGTTCAACCGATCCCCAACCGTCCCTATATCCCCCAAACACATCCCCTCCTCGTCCCTCTGACACCCGCACTCCTCGTCTCCTCCTTCATCGCGTTCAATACCTCTTCCACCTCTATTGGTGCTCTTGGGATGTTACTCTCTCTCGGGAACGGGTTCACAGGACTGTGGGGCGCGTGGGTTATAGTCTTTGGAGGTCAGGGACATTGGAGCCGGTCGACCGGGGCGGACAAGCGGACGAGCGCGTTCTTGTTTGGGAACAAGAGCAGTGCGTCCCAGATCAAGAAAGCTTGGAAGAAAGAGAGGGAGAAGACCGAGGGGATCGAGCTGAAGAATTTGTGAGCCTTAGAGAGTCTGTTTGAGATGTACGATATGGTAGCATTACAATTGCACTACACGTATGAACCAAGTGATCCGTCCTTGTTGCTCACTACCTTCCCCCACCCATCATCCGCATCATATCCGCCATATTCGGCATTCCTCTCCCACCACCCATTCCAGGCATGCCCCCTCCCATCCCCATTCCTTGCATCATCCTCTGCATCTCCGCCATATCTGGCATCTCCCCTCCAGGCATCATCTGCCGCATCATATCCTGAATCCCACCCATGCCCCCTGATCGCAGCTTCTGCAGCATGCCCGGGGGGAGAGCTTTCTGCATCGCCTGGATCTGCGCAGGAGAAGGCATCCCGTTCGGTCCGCGCCCTTTCCCTCCAGCAGCAGCTTGCATCTTCTGCATCGCTTGGATCCTGGTTACCAGTCAGCACATCTCGGCCCCGTGTACGGCGTAGCATAGACGAACCATCCATTCTTTCCTCCAGCTCCCTTGGCCATATTCGCCATCATCCGATACTGGAAAAGCATCTCCTCCACCTCAGCAACGCTCGTCCCACTGCCCCTAGCCACCCTCTGCGCGCGCCAGTTCACTCCAATCGGCGTCTTCCCGTCCTTCTCCATGTCCACGAAACACAGTCCGTCCGATTCGAGCTCGTAGGCCGTCATCGAGTCAGTCATGTAGATCATTCGCTTAAACTTCGAGGAGATCTCTTCTTCTGAGCCGGCCATGTCGGGTAAGCCGGGGATCATACTAGCAAACTTTGATATTGAACCCCTATACCCACCAAGGTTAGCGCTAATCTAGACAGTAGAAAAGGGTCGCACATGCTCATTACGTTTCCCATCTGCTCTCTCCAATCCTTGATGCTGAACTTGCCCTGCTCTAGGTTCTTCATCACTTCCTTCTGCTTCTCAGGATCACGCTGGGCCATCTCCTGCATCTGCTCTACCAGGCCTTGGATATCACCCATGCCGAGCATCTTGCTGATGAATGGTTCCGGTGCAAAACGTTCCAAGTCGGAGAGATGCTCGCCCGTGCCCAGGAAAATAATGGGTGTTTGTGTTGCTGCCACTCTACACGGTTGAGTCAGTACGGGAACTAGTGGAAGGTAGTTGGAAAGACATACGCAGAGATTGCTCCACCTCCCTTCGCATGTCCATCCATCTTGGTCACGATGATCGCACCAAAGTCAGCAGCCTCCTTGAATGCTCTGCTTTGTGCTTCCGCAGCCTGCCCAATACTGGCATCCAGAACGAGGATGGTCATGTCCGGCTTGACAGCAGCGCTGATCTGCTCCATCTCAGCGAATAGGTCCTTCTCCTGCTTGTGTCGACCCGAGGTATCCACGATGATGATCTCGAACCTCTCCTTACGAAACTTCTCCACACCTTGCGCTGCAATCACTACTGGATCTGTCTCGGTGTACGAGCCGAAGTAGGCAACCTTGGCTTTTGTTGCGGATTGCCGGGTTTGGTCAAATGCACCTGCACGGAACGTATCTGCACAGACGATGCAGGATTTGAACCCACGCTTCTGGTAGTAGACGGCGAGTTTTGTACATGTTGTTGTTTTCCCATTACCCTATACATAGCATCAGCAAACAAGCATATACTCAACTTTTGCTACTCACCTGCAACCCAACAGCCATGATGATGTTCGATTGTCCCTTCTTGGGCTTGTACGGCTCCACCCCCGGGTTGACCAAACTGACAAGCTCGTCAAAGACTGTTTTCTGCACCACATTTCTCCTCTGTGCCTCTTTTGCCTTATCAGCACCTCCCTCTAGAGCAGCCTTGACTTTTGTTCGCACACGAGAACGAAGGGAAGCAACGAGCTTGACGTTAACATCAGATTCGAGAAGGGCGGTGCAGATCTCTTTGAGGGCTGCGTCGAGTTGTTTGTCATCGATTGTTGGAGACCGGTTCAGGGACGATATGGCGCTGTTTATGCGCCGCCCGAGGTCGGCAAGAACCATACTGAAAGGGTCGTGCGGATACTAGTGCAAGCAGGGGTATTTCAGGGGTTGTAAACAGTTGAACTCGTCCAGTAGAACAACAATAGATTTGATCGATGTTGCAATACTGTTGCAATATCGACCAATCTTGAACACTTCAGCAGGTGGTCAGCCAGGTATGGAGTTACAGTCAAAGTAACATAAAGTGTGTAGAGGCACACGAGCGCTTCATTAACACGACATTAGTGGCTATGTCCCAAATTTATTTCCGAGTGGCTGAGCCCTTTTCTCTCGCCAACCAAAGGCGCCCTTGTCCTGAGCGCTGTAGACCACCGACAGCACTCTGTCTGCTACCACCACCTACCTAGCAGGCAATCATGTCCTCTCCTGCACGAGATGAACAGGAAGGCTTGCCCATGGACTCGGAGCTGCATGGAGAGCGTCACGAGGACGAGGAAGGCGAAGAGGAAGAGGAGGGCGAGGACGTGATGGATGACTCTTCTGAGGAGGAAGATGAAGATGAAGAAGAGGCGAGGAAGGTCGCTGAGGGATTCATTGTTGGGGATGAAGAGGAGGAGGAAGAGGAAGAGGAAGGTGAGGAGGGCAGAGGTGAGGACGCTGAGAAGAGTAAAAAGCATCGGCGGAGGCATAAGCACAGGCATCGGAGAAGGCATCGAGGTATGTGAACTTAGGTTTTCGAAGATGACCCGTGTCCTGAAAGCTAGATGATGGAGATGAGGAACCAGATGAGGATTTGGACGGAGAACTGGACGAAGATGATCTTATGCTTGTCGAGGAGAACACGGGCCAGCGGCTCTCGCCCGAACGATTCTCACGCGCTAGGCGGCATCGGTCGCCTTCACCGTCCGCTGAGACAAGAGAGCCTAAGCGTCGAAGGATGAATGACGATGATGGAGATTCCCTTCCTTCCGTCGATGAGCTAGCAAACATCTTCGAGAAAGAGAGGGATGAAGAGGCTGACGAAGACGATTTGGACGACTTCATCGAGGAGGATGAGGAAGAAGAGATGGAGGAGGACCGGGGCCTAAACGAGGAGGAGCGCGAAAAAAGAAGGAAGGAAAGGAGGAAGGAGAAGAGGGAGAGGCGGTTGCTTACAGGAGCGAGACCGGAGTTGGTTGGGATCGACGAAACGTAGGGACCTCTCCTGTCGACAGTGAGCTGGTGACTGACGGTGAGCATATAGTGCATGGGATGACCTCAACCTCGTTTTTGGTGATGGGCATGACTATGATGAATTCCTTGAGGCGGATGAAGAAGCGGAAGCCACGGAGAAAGCGCGTCCTAAGGTTGAGGAGGTCTTCGAGCCTTCTGAAATCAAAGCACGCATGATGACGCACGAAGATGATCTGATCCGGCAGGATGACACGCCTGAGCGTATGTTGCTCTCAGCATCCTCTCTTTGGTCCGGTGCTACCTTTGTCCCCTTTCCCCTGTTCAACCCTGCCGAGCTCTCTGCTGCCTCTCATTGGGTTTCCCTTCGCCTGGGCGAGCGCGTACGCGATGCCTTCTTCCGACCCGATGGGCGACACCATGCACTTCTGCAGCACCTAATCATGGCCGTGCGGACGACGCTCGAGTACATCCTCCGCCAGCGATGGGAAGTGCCCTATATCTGGCACCACAAGCGCGACTACATCTCACATTTCGACTCCGCGGGCACGCGCCAGCGCACCGACCTGCTGACGCTCGACGAGCTTTGGCGCATCCAGGCGCTCGGGTACAAGTACCGCGCTCTAGTAGAGCGTCGCGTTCAGCTGCAAAGAACGTTCGACAGCGTCCAACTGCAGGACGCTTATTTCTCCGGACACATCTGGGACGGCTTGGACGACGTGGAGATGGTCTCGGACGCGATGGAGTGGGTGGGGCTGAAGTATGCCAAAAAGATTCGGGAGGTGCAGGAGCTTGCAGAGCTCAGCGTAGATGGCGCTACCCAGGAGGTGGACGGAGGCAGTCCCCAGAAGCCGGGAAAGATGAAGCGCCCCACAAGACAAAGCGCGTATGAGGTCGCGAGAGCGTCGACAGTTTCTGGGCTGGCTGATGTATGCCCTTTTTCTTTTCCGTTGTAGGACATGACTGATTGACATTGATTGCAGAGCTTCGGTATGCCCCCGGCCGATGCTATCCTGCGTTTCCTAGCCAAGGGTATCCAACCCCCACCCCACGAGCCCGAGATCTCCCCCACCGCTCTAGCCGAGCAGTTTGCCCCTTCAAGCTTCACCGGCCAGCCAGAAGAATTGCTCGAGAAGGCCCGGTTCATTCTGGCAACTGAGTTTGGTCGTGACCCTCTTTTGAGGCAAGCGGTCAGGCAGAAATACGAGAAGGACGCTGTTGTCAGCACCAGGCCGACGGAGCAGGGGATCGTCAAGATAGACGAATACCATCCTTATTTCGTGAGTGTTCCTCTTGGACCCTGAATGACAGCCGCGCTCACATACTTTCAGCGAATCAAATATATGAACAAAAAGCCTATTCATAGGCTCACGACGAACACGCTTTTCCTGCAAGTGCTTGCAGCGGAGCAAGCTGGCCTTCTCACCATCGACATCTCCTTGCCTCCTCCGGTACTTAATGAGTTCCAGAACGATCTGTACAAGGCTTATGCCTCAGACCGGTTCTCCGAAGTTGCGCTCGCGTGGAACGAGCTAAGGAGGATGGTCATCGACGAGGCCATGAAGAAGTATTTGATGCCGTGTGGGGTTAAGTGGATGAGGGAGTGGCTGAGGGAGGAGGAGGAGGATAACCTTTCTGAGGCAGTTACGGAGATGCTGGAACGGGTGAGTTACCGTGCTATCCCTTGCGGAAACAGCGATTGATGCTTGACACAGAGATTGGATGCTGCACCGTATAAGACCAAGTATATGGAGGATGGCGATACGCCCTCGGTTATCGCAGTCTCCATTGGCAAGGGCGAAGCGCAGGACGCCGTTGTCGCTGTGTACTTGGACGACGATGGCCGGATGCGCGAGTCTACCAAGTTTGACAACCTGCGCGATGAGAGCTGCCAAGAGGAGTTCAGACAGTTCGTCAAGCGCCGTAAGCCCGATGCGATTGGTGTCGCTGGATTTAGCACGCACACCCGCAGGCGCATGGAGGAGGTGCAGAAGCTGGTAGGTGATCCGGCGCTGCTCAAGACCGAGGACGGACCTGACGGACCCGGCGCCGGCGGAAGCAACTTCGCCCAAGGTGGTGCTGAAAGCAGCGGTGTCAGCCAAAATAACGCTGCCGGCAGTCGTGGCGGTTACGGTTCAGGCGCCAACTCGGGGTGGAGTGGGAACGACCACGGCTGGGAGGGCAGAGCCAGCACGAACGGAACGAACGGTGCTGGCGGAAAAGATGACGAAGAGCGGTATCCCGATATCATCTATGTCCCCGATGAGGTTGCGCGGATATATCAGAACTCGGCGCGAGCCGCTCAGGAGTTTGGTGGTCTCTCGGTCATCGCAAGATACTGCGTCGCCTTAGCGCGGTATGTCCAAAATCCCTTGAACGAGTTCGCAGCACTTGGCGAGGATATCGCCATTGTCAAGTTGGATGATGACCAAAAGCTTGTATGTGATGTTTCCTACCCGCTACTGTTGGTCGTGCTGATTTGTCCATAGCTGCCTAAACCTAAACTCTTCAGTGCGATGGAGCGCGCTTTGGTCACCGTGGTTAACAAAGTCGGTGTGGATATCATGCGATGTGTCCATGACGCGTACTACCAGCATCTCCTGCGCTTCGTTTGTGGTATGGGTCCTCGCAAGGCTCAAGGCATTGTTGCCAAACTCGTAAAAAAGGGAGGATCCGTCGAGAATCGGGCCCGGTTCATCAAAGACGATATGCTCGGTTGGCACGTATTCGTCAATGCCGCTGCGTTCTTGTTTATCCCTCAGGAATCGGGTAGGATAAGCCGCAAAGCGAAGGAAATCGACGATCAGCCTGATCCTCTTGATGAGACTCGAATTCATCCCGAAGACTACGAACTTGCACGGAAGATGGCTACGGACGCTTTGGACTTGGATGAAGAAGATTTTGTCAATGACCATCCGTCTGCTGTGGTTGCTCAGCTCATGCAGGATGATGATGCTGCCAAGAAGCTGGATGATCTCAGCTTGGATGACTTCGCAATCAACCTGCTTGAGCGTCTGCAAGACCGGAAACGGTACACACTCGACATGTTGAAGGAAGAATTACTTCATCCTTACGGAGAGAAGCGCGCCCCTTTCGCGGTTCCGGATGACTGGCAGATCATGACCATGCTTACTGGCGAGACAAGACGAACGTTGTATATTGGGCGCCCGGTGCAAGCTATTGTCTACCGTCTCAAGCAGCATCTCGCATTCGCCCGCCTCGACTCAGGCATTGAAGCACTCATCAATCAGAGCTATCTGTCCGATGATACGAGTAAACGAATCGATGACCTCCTATCTAAAGGCCAAGCCATTAACGGCATGGTTATCGGCATCACCCCTTCACAACTTCATGTCGAGCTCGCGACAAAGCAGTCTGCCCTTGAAGAAGCCCATCCGTTGTACCCCAAGAACTTGATCGAGGACTTTGATCTTGCCCAGCATCAGCACGATCAGGAGGCGTTGCAGCGTAAAAAGCGCCGTGAGATCAATGCCACGCGCAGGATCATCAAGCATCCGCTCTTTAGCAAGTTCAACGCCGGTCAGGCTGAGCAGGCCCTCGCCAACCGACCCAATGGGGATGTGATTATTCGACCATCAAGTAAGGGTCCTGATCACCTGGTCGTAACGTGGAAGGTAGAAAACGGGCTCTTCCAGCACATTGGTACGTCTCCACTATTTCTATTTGATTTGTGTTTGACCTTTTGTAAGATGTCTGGGATCCCGATGGCAGCAATGATCAGAGCGGGGTCGGCCATCGTCTTGTGGTCGGGGAATACGTCTATACTGATCTAGATGAGCTACTCGTCAGCCACGTGGGCGCCATGGCGAAGCGCGTCAGCGATCTCATGGAGCATGAAAAGTTCTTTAAAGGCAGCAGTCCTGACCGAGTTGATGCAGAGCGACGCCAGTATCTCACTGATTTCGTCATGGCCAATCCCAACAAAAGCATATACACTTTTGGCCTGGATCGTCAACATCCGGGATACTTCGTCGTAGACTTCATGGTCAACAAGAACATCCCGATGCAGACATGGGTAAGCGATGCACGTGGGATACAATCACAGAGATTAACTGCCCTTTTAGCCTATCAAGGTGACACCCCGTGGGTACCGACTGCTGGATGGTGGTGAAGTGCCTTCGGTACCTGAACTTTGTAACGCCTTCAAGATGCGGTATGTGCAGCAATCTAGCCAAGTTGGCACTGGTAGGCCCTCTGGGGGCAGGACTCCGTACGGAGCCGGCACTACGCCCTACGGCGCTGGTGGGCTCACCCCTTCGGCTCGAACACCTGGCTATCGTACCTCCTCACATCTTCCAGTTGGGCGAACGCCGAATCCTTATGGTGGTACCTCTCATACACCAAACCCGTACGGTCAGACCCCACGAGCTGTGCCGCCCGCTGGGGGCTATGCATATGACCCTCGGGCGGGAGGTCATACACCTGCTGGCGGGGGATGGACTCAGGCTCAAGAACCGGCGACCGATGGGTGGGGTGCTGGTGCCGGCGGCTGGTAGATGATCTTGTGGTGTCTTGATATGTCATTAGGAGACGCGGTCATTTAATGATCATCGATTGTATTATTGAATCATGATAAACTAATGTGAACATTGGATCATCCCCAACACTCACGCTCCCACACCCCGTTTGCCCCTCCTCTCCTTCCTTTTCTTCCCAATCAGACCACCCAAGCTCTTTCCAAAGGAGGTATTGCGTGGGGCCTTCTGGGGGGAAAACTGTTCTTCCTGCTGGCTGGATTTAGACGGGCGTTTCCCCTCAATATGCTTGGACGATGGTTTTGATGGAGCATTGCCGGTTTTCGGGCGTTTTCGTGGACGCTCATCTGCGTCACCCCCTTCGGATTCGGTCTAGATACAATAATTAGCATGGGTCACTGTCGGGTGAGGAGGGATTGCTTACCATCCTATTCCGAGCTTTCTCCCGACTGTTCTCCACCATCTCTTTCCTCCGCTTAACAACCTGGACGTTTTCGATCGAGAACTCCATGATGAGGCCTCTTTCCTCCTTGTTTTTGGTTAAGGTCTTGGCTTTCGCAGCGCCTTCCTCGAGCACTTTGACCCTCTCCTTGATCTTCTTGATCCGATCATTGAGTTCCTCTTTTTTCTCCCCTTCCTTCTCCGCCTTCATCTGTTCCCCCAGTTTCTTCAGGTTCTCCTCCAGCTCCTCCTTCCACCAGCTGGACATGGTTGGTCCCACCTCCGGATTATTGTTCGCCCAACGAAGGACACGGAGGGCATCCGCATGAGTGCGCAGCTCGAGGAACCCGTAGCCCTTACTCCTGCCTTTACCGGACAAGGGATCACTTCGCTCAGCCTGGCGGACAATCTTGGCCTGGACGACAGCAGTCTGTCGCTCACCGCGTTTCTTCTTGCTTCCAGAAGAAGATGTGGTGTCGTCTTCGAGCTCGTCTCTAGTTAAACCAGTCCGATCGCCTGCCTTCGCTTCTTCTTCGAACGCACGCACGGCATGGATGGCGAGTCGCTTCACCGTGCGGTCTGTGGCGAATGTCGGGATCTGCCTCACGGACAAACGCGTTTTAGATATGTATAACGAAGGATTTGAGCGTAGGAGGGCACGGCGCGTGTTGAATGATGCCACTCGGCGGTCGAGTTCGGCGGAAGGGATGGTAGCTGCTGCTGGGGTATTGGGGAATATGACTATTCTTCCATCAGTCCCAGACATCAGCAAGATGGCAAAAGTGCATACCTCCTTCCCGCATCAAATACAGATTCCTTTTATCCTCCTTCTCCCTTCTTTTCTCCCCCTCTTCCTTGAGTTTCGTCGCTTCGTCCCTCGCTACTGCGCGGGTAACACTCAACGTTCTCCCCTGCAAGACCAGTCCCCTCGCCAAGCTCGAACTAGGGTCCGGAGCAAGCAGAGACTGCATAGCAAACGGGTTGATCCTCTTTCCCTTCTCTTTCTGTTCTACAGGATTGGAAGTTCCCGTCTCAGCGGCGAGAAGTTCAGCGGCAGTGATAGCGGAGTCTGCGTGTGACTTGTCCCAGAAACAGACGAAGCCGGTTCCCCTCGAACGGCCCGATTCGGGGTCCAGAGTAATACGAGCGTAGCGGAGGGGGCCAAAGGTACGGAAACTGTGAGAAATATTAGTGTGCGCGCAGCGAGAAAGGAGATATTGAACGTACGTGGTTCGGAGATCTTCTTCGGTTGCTTCGAAGGGGATGTTACGGACGAAGAGGGTCGTGCCAACGTCCGTCTGAGGGAGCATAGGACGCGTTGTTGGGGCGTCATCATCGTCCCCATCATCTTCCTCATCCTCGCTGCCGGTATCCTCACCCTCTTCATCAACGTCTTCCCCTACATCTTCTTCATCTTCGTTTTCGTCCCCATCTTCTTCATCCATATCATCATCATCTCCTTCTCCTTCTCCATCTCCATCTTCATCTTCATCTTCTCCATTATCCTCTTCAGCATCGTCCATCTGCGCGTCCTCACCGTCACCATCCTCCGCAGCCTCCACCTCCTTCTCCCACCTCTCCTTACTCAACGCCCAATCCACCGCAACCGTCCGCCCCTCCTTCCCCTCCTTCGCACCAAACACTCTCCCATTGACGCCCTCCAGCGCCTTCTGGGCATCCGCCTTACTCAACATCCAGACAAACGCGAACCCGCGCTTCCTTTCCTTTCCCTTGCGTTTTTTGCCATCTTCCTCCGTTTCGCCTCCCAAAGAAGGAAGCGTAGGGATCTCGATACTGTAGAGCGGACCGTAGGGGAGAAACGCAGCGCGCAAATCTTGCTCCGTGATAGAGAATGGCAAGTTGCGGACAATAAGCCTTCCAGCGCGATTCGGGGCTGCTTTGCCCTTGCCCTTCTCCGACACTTCCGTACTCTCTGCCCCATCCACAGCAGCAGGCACGGGAAGCTTGAGAGACGAGTCCAGCCGCTTTTTGAGCACGACATTCAAGAGACATCCCTTAAACGTATGGGCATGCAAAGCTTGCACAGCATTCTGTGCGTTGGCAGGCGTGTCATATACCACCCAAGCAACGCCCTCCCCTCCGTCTACAGAGTAGGTAACGGTCTCGGCACCGGTCTGCTTGCGCGCCTTTTTCCAGAGTTCTTTGGAGGATATGCTGTCAGGGAGACCGGAGATGACGAGGGTGCGAATAGCAAGTGGGTCGGGTTTGGACGATTGGGGGGGTTTGGACGGTCCGGGACGAGGGGCCTTCGGCTTAGCAGGGGTGGAATTTCCAGCTTGTTCTTCCTACAGTAACAGGTAAGAAAATGATGGCTGGTATTAATAGGAAACAGACCTTCTTCCCCGGCCACTGCACTTTCACTTTCCGACCCTGGCATTCCACGCCCCTCTCCAGCTCCTTCACTAGCCTCTCTGCATCCTCCCGCACGGCGAAACTGACATACCCGACACCTTTGGAGACCTTTGTCTCCTTATCAAGAACTACAAAGGCCTGACGAACGGGGGCATGGTCGGAGAAGAGCGTCTCGAGGTCGGTTGATGTTAGGGTGTAGGGCAGGGAGGTCACGAAAAGAGTTGAGCTGGGGAACGAGTTAGCAAAGTGCACCTCAATGTAAGGCAATATATTACGTGCCCATGATGTTCCTCGCCAGTATGTTGTACCACAGATTTCTCTTCGCCCTCTCTCTCTTTCCTTTTAATGCCCATCTCGACGACCAAATGCAAAGAAAAGAAATTTCAACAATATCAAGTCGTTGACGGTATCAGGGTCCACTCACTTTTCTCTCCTCTTTCATCTTTCCGTTTTCAGGTGCAGCACAGCCACTTGAACCCTTCGGAAACAGTTTGGGCGACGCGTACACCACCTCGAGCGTCGTGTGTGACGACGCCTTCTCAGTGCTCTACCTTACTCTTCTCTCCTCCCTTCCAAAGACAGTTGCCCATCATGGTATGTTGGAGCGTAGAGGCTATTAAGAAGAATAATGCTGAAAGAATAACAGTCGATAATGGAATACAACGGTGGTTCGGTGGTGGCCATGAAGGGCAAGAACTGTGTCGCGATCGCGTCCGACCTTCGTTTGGGAAACCAAGCAATGACTGTAGCCACAAACTTTGAGAAGGTGCGTAGTTGATTTTGTTCTTTAAGGAAGGGATGCACGCGCTGATATCATGCATGTGGGTAGGTGTTTCCCGTGACGGATAGTTTGTATTGCGGTCTTGCGGGTCTAGCAACGGACGTAATCACCCTGTGAGCATATACCCACTGTCCGCACTTCATGGTTACATTCTGACCACACCCCTTTTGGTAGACGCGAACGCTTCCGTTACCGAGTAAACATGTACACAATCAAGGAAGAGCGCCAAATCGAGCCCGCAACATTCGCCCAGCTCGTCTCTTCCACACTGTACGAGCGCCGTTTCGGGCCCTACTTCGTCGAACCCGTCATCGCCGGTATAAGCAAGAAGACAGGCGAGCCGTTCATCGCAGCCGCGGACCTCATAGGCTGCCTCAACTTCGCAAAGGACTTTGTAGTGTGCGGGACGGCGAGCGATAAGCTGTTTGGTGTGGCGGAGGGACTGTGGGAACCGGATATGGCGGCGGAGGACCTGTTTGAGACGATCTCACAGACACTTATGAACGCGGTTGATCGGGATGCGTTCTCTGGTTGGGGCGCGATCGTGCATGTTATGTAAGCACTTTTTGGGCGTTAGTGAAATGGCGCTGACGACGATACAGAACCCCGGAAAAAGTCATCTCACGGACGCTCAAGGCCCGCATGGACTAGTGCGGTGTAGACTAGGACACGGGAAGATAATGGCATTCTGTTGCATAACCATATGGACGGCTCGTCCTTGAGCCGCGGCCCTGTACCGCGGCAGGTGCGGGCCGTTGGGCAGCATACACTTGTGATCAAAATTATAACTTCTGTTCAGGAGGAAAGGAAGCCTTCGTCGTGCTGTGGTAGCCGTAATCTGTGTTCTTTTGGACACGTACGTAATTGGAAAGGGAGACTACAATGCAGGTTGTTGTCGCCGCATTCTCCACCTCCTGTTACCTCCAGGTTCGTTCCGGTGCAAAAGCCTCATCACCTCGAGTAAAGCACCGTGGCTTGTGGCTTCAAACTGATGCAGTGATAGACGCGTGAGACTGGATTGTTGCCATAGAGTTAGCAAGGAAAATGATTATCGATTACAGCATTAAGCTAGTTGTACCCGGCACAACCAATTAGTTCGACAAGAATTCATGAAACGTCCGCCCAAGAACAGCCCAAATTTCAGACAGCATCATAAATAATGTTGAAGCCACTCGCTCGCTACACCAGCTGATCCGGGTCGACCTTCATCGACCGGATATCCACCAGTTCATCGTCCCCCACGCTGCTGACTTCAATCGTGCGCGCGATAGTGACGCGCTTGAGCTCGAGCTGGTCTCTGGAGCCCATGCCGCGTACGCTGAGTGACCGTGTGTGACTGTTGGGCGTCAGCCCGCTGTTGGTCTTCATCGTCCGGTTCAGGCCGACGCGGACGATGATGAGGGTGAAGACGATGCCCTATCTCATCTCTGTCAGGATTCTAACATCGGTAGGGGATGATAGGACACACGATTATGGGAATCTCCATCGCCAGTACGATATACTGCGCATTAGTCTGGGCGACATAGAGCATGAGCAGAATGAATACTGTGATGCTGTACAGCGCGCCGGATTCGAGGACGATGGCTATGACTGGGCCTAGATTGGAGTGGCCAAACTTGCGCACATCGATGTTTGATCGCCAGATTCGGAGTACGATGAGTGCGGTCGTAAGTCCGTTAGTGGCCATCGTACAGGCACTAGATTCGATCAGATAATGTGATTGTTGCGGGTGTGTGTGGACTTACAAGAAAGCTTCGATCCAGCCGTTTAACTGGCTCGCGAAGATCCCCTCGCCGCCTTGCAGCTCGAACTGCATCACGACGCTGCGTATGCAGGTGACCACAGTGCCGATCCACAGAATTACTGATGGAATGATCGTCCACCCCTTGCGGGCCCAAACGACATAGCAGCGGTAGATGAGGATGCCATCACCGAGTAGAGTGACAAGGCCGTAGATGAGGTCTCTGCATCGCGCGTGAGAAAAGCTCATGAAAAGCTGGGAGAAGCCCACGTTACTGGCTCGGTCCACTGTCGTGTGTCGCTGAGGAACTCCAAGGCCCCAGGTGTAGGCTCGTTGTCCACAAAAGCCTGGAGGACTCTGCGCAGGCAGACTGCTGCATGTGAAGCCAGAAGCAAGAATAGGGATACGGAAGTAGCGAGCAGCGGCCCGTTCACCCGTCCTGTTGTGCGCAACGACAGCGGCCAGAGGATATATACGCTCACGGCGAACAGGACGAGGAAGACGCCGAACAGGAGTGCCTCGCACCATAGGGCAACGATGGTCGCGGTGTCCAGGCCGATGTCTGCCATTGCTGGACCAAGGCACGAACCGACAGTGAAAAAGCCAAGGGTTGGATGGATAATCGTCCTCCCTCCAGAGTTATATGGCCATCCGCTGTTCATACATTGCGTGACCCACACCCGAAGCAAGTAGGAACAGAAGATTAACAGTGGTCAGATTGTTGCAAAAAATTAGCTTTGAAAGCTACGCGTCATGATGCAGACTATCAGAGAGGGGGGTTCCTCCCCGTGTTGAAGAAAGACGGAGAAGAAAGGCTGTGCGGAACGAACTGGGGCGTCTCCGAATGGGGAAGCTCGGTCAGGCTGAAACAACTAATTGCTGGGAATAGCGGACGGGCAAAGCTTGCGTACGCACAGCAAGGAGGATGTATATTGCTTCGCTGACTTGTTGTCATTGTTGGATGATTATCTTCGGCGAGGTTGTGTCGAGTTGATCTGGGGTGATGTGTGCCGACTCCAAGGACGAGTTGTCGGCATGGCATTTACCGTGACCTGTCTGTTGGATCCTGGAATCGGAACAAGGAGCTGCCACTAAAACGTCCGAACTGAAGCGGGTATATAACAGAATCGGGCGGCCTTGATACGGACTCGGAGAGGAGCCAGTTTCTCCCTAGCCGAGGACAGGAGGGTACAGACAAGCACATGACAGCAGGGTGATAATACACAGCCCATACAGTAATGTTGAGATCACAAGGTATAGAGGTCATCTAGAATTGTCGGAGTATTGTGTTTCGCTGTGAAATATTCTGTAGAAAAAATAGTGACAGCGTGGCATCTTGTTGAGCCACAGTCCCTTTTCGAAGATGGGCGGAAGGCAAGAGAACCGCGAATTGGTGGCTTCTCCGAGACCAAATTAGTACTCTGAAGTCAATCCATATATCCAGACGTTAGATTCAATTAACGCAAAGTTACTGCGGGTTTTGCGTATGTCGATTGCACTCTAGTCAAGTGGTGGTCGTAGTTAGACCGGCTGTTCCGCAAAGAGCGCCTCGCGTCTGCGGCACAGGGACTCGGAGGTTGAAAAGGTCGAGGTCGAGGAGCAGTACGACGACCAACAAATATACAACCAACAGACGATGTCGGGCATTACTTCAGGCATTACTGTCTCCGAGGAACTGTCGACGCAGTTCAAGCAGTCGGCGGGAACGAGAGTGATAAAGGTATCCATCGACAATGGTGCGTGTTACCACTCATAGCCGACGACAGCCTGATGCTCACATCTGACCAGAATTGCTTGTCGTTTCCAAGACGCTGCCTTTGACTTCGTCCTTGTCGAGCGATGTGCAGCATATCTCGAGCATTGTGGATGCGGATACTGCGGCGTACTTGCTCGTGCAGCTGGACTCGAAGGGGAAATGGGTACTGGTATCCTACGTACCCGACACTTGCACTGTGCGACAGAAGGTGTGTAGTATATCCATCAGGTCATAATTATAACTAGAATATATGTAGATGTTGTACGCATCGACTCGGAATGCACTCACTCGTGGCCTCGGGGCAGCAGCCTTCGTCGACTCGGCCTTCATCTCCGCCCCGTCCGACCTCGCTTCCACCCTCGTCTCCCGTAGTACGAGCTCAACCGGCGGTGGACCAGCGCGCTCCGCCACTTCCCCCGGGCTCATACCCCTCAGCAACGGGGAAAAAGAGCTCGCCTCTATCCGCGCTGCAGAAGCGGTCGAACTTGCTAGGAGCACCACTCCCAGGAGTCTGCACCAGCGGTCGGACATGCAATTTGAGGAGGATGCGGATGCGGCGATCTCAGAACTTAATGACGGAGAGGGGCAGGTCGTCGTACTCGGGATAAAGACAGGGAAGGAGAAGGACGTGTTTGTGCTCAAGAACAAGGAGGACGTACCTCACGGACAAGGACTGGCAAGCGTTCTCCCGAAGGGCGAACCGTCCTATGTGCTCTACGCGCTGAGCGTCAACGGGAACCGGGTTATACGTGCGTCTTCTCCACGCAGACAGAGGAATATGACTCATTCTCTACTCCAGTGTTCGTCTACTTCTGTCCGAATGACGCATCCGTCAAGGAGAAGATGGTATACTCGACCTCCTTCTGGAACGTAGTGAAGAAAGCAGAAGAACACTCGCTCAACCTGGCGCGCAGGGTGCGCGCTCATCATATCGTACCATTCTAGTACCATTACTGACTGAAGGGGCAGATCGAAGTTTCTGAGCTCTCGGAGCTGACATACGACCACCTCATCTCCGAGCTCAAGAGGGAAGGAGCAGCTCCCACCGGTGCTGGTACCGTAGCTGGCGCCCCTGCGGACCGGGCATCCTCCAGCGTTAGCGCACAGCGTGGGTTCGCCCGACCGACCCGACCAGGGAGGAAGGTCTTCCCTTGAATGAATCCGATGGGTGTGAGAGCTGGGGAAGCAGGAAGGGGTGGACGGTTGTACGAGCGGCAGTTGGAGTCTACAAGAATCCTGTGATACTATTGCTACAGATGAAGATAAGGAAATCAAATGCCCCAGCGGGCTGTCTACCATCCCCCCCGGACTCCCACGTCAACCCCCAGCCTGCCGAACCAACCTCCCCACTTCCTCCCTAATCTCCTCCAAACTCGCGCGTAACGCCCTCGCATCCTCAAACTTCCTCGCAGCAGTAGCCTCGGCCACATACTGATCCAGCAGCGCCTCTTGCTCAAGGAGCGGCTGGAGCCGGTGGGCCAGCTCGGCGTCTGGGTCTGTGGGTGTGTGCAGCCCCGAACCGGGGAGGGAGGAGGAGCGTGATGGGGGTTGGGATTGTGGTTGTGATTTGGACTTCTTGTGCGTGGGAGGTTTGGGCAGGGCCTGCAGAACTAGTTAGTCATGCACTCACTTGACACTTCTGTGGCCGCCTAGGGCAGGTAAAGAGTAAAACGTGGGACGTACAGGCAACCCAGCCATCTCCTTCTGCAACACCCCCCTGCTCCGCATCCACACCGCTCTTTGGACCCTCTCCTCCTCCCCGCCTTTCACACAAGGCAGCCCAAGGATCCTCTTGGCGAGCTTATCGTAATCCGCACACAGGTCGAGTACCAACTTGCGCGTTTCCTGCACAGGGGCTAGGGAGGCCGCGCTCGGCTGGGGAGGGAGCTCGAGCAGCTGGTCCTGGTACGTCGGGATGATGTCTAGGAGCTCGCGTTCGAGCTGCATCAGTACCTGCCCAGCGACCGTTAGCTCAAGAACGAAAGCGTAGGAATAGACGTACGGTATACAGCCTGCTCACGGGCGGGACTCGGGATTTCTCCAGCACATACTGGAGTCTCCTCACGTTCTCCCTACACTCCCTGCACACCCTCACGCCCTTCTCTTCCTTCTCCTCCTTGCCCTCTTTCGCCCCTCCCTTGCCTGTCGGTAAGCTCGCACTGGTACCATCGCGCTTCGTGACGCCATAAGCGATGCCCTCGCTCACGTCCCAGACGCGGCCTGTCCTCCAGTCTGCGGCGATCAAGACTGAACACTGGACATGCCGTGCGGGGTTTGAAGACCGAGGTGCCGGAGGCTGGGAACAGATGATCGTCCCGCATAGGCGGCAATGATGTTTCCTCACGGTGAGGGCGTTGAACGTGGTCCTACATAGTGCAGGGTGTATCCATCAGCACTGCCAACAATTTCTTGCGGGAGAAAGCTGCAGGAAACCGCGGTAAAGAAGAAGATACGCACGAGCACAACCGACATGCTCCAACACTGCTATCCGCTTCCCAAGGGGCGATCTTCTGTTCCGCAGCCCTCACTTCCGCCGCCTCCACAGCAGCTGCGCCCTTAAGCTCGTTAAGCAGGCTCGTAGATCTTGGTAACCCTGGAGGAGGGTCAGGCTTGGGGGCGAAATGCAGTTGGATCAACTACAGTCCGTTGGTGTTGGTCAGCGCGTATGCATTAGGTTAGAGGGGGAAGAGCGCACCTTTTCCAGTCGACGAGACAACCTCCTGTCCTCCCCTTTCCGCTCGTCGCTTAGCCTGTTCCGTTCCAAGAGGAAGTCCTCCGTCCTCAGCCTGTAGAGCGGTTTGGGCTGGAAACCGGCTCGGTAGGGGGTTAGCCTGCTCTGCTGTTGCTGGAAGGAGGTCGCTGTTGCGGGTGCTGAGCCAGGAGGGAGATGTGCTGTCTGTGGTGCGGTGGAGGGAGCGAGCGAGATAGGGCTCGTCGGTCCCGGAGAGGGGGATAGGGCGCGAGCGTTAAGAGAAGGTGAGATCCGAGGGTTGGGAGAAGGGGAAACGGAGCGATAGGGAGAGGGGAACATATGACTTGGTGTAGGTGCAGAACTGGATGGAGGAGGGGAAGGGGAGAGCAGGGTGGTGGATGCAGAACGGCCGAAGGAGATCGGTGCTGGCAGATGCGGACGCGGGGCGTCCTTAGGCGGCGGCGGCGGTGCGGGACGCTGGACGATCGGGGCCTGGCTCACTGGAGTACCTGGCGCAGGGGATGGGGATGGTGAGAGCTGGAAGGATCGGACGGTTGCGGCTGGGCCTGGGGTTGATGGGCTGGGACGGAGAGGTGAGGGTACGTGCTTTCCTCTGAGGGGGACGTGGCGGAATGTGGATACTGGGCGTGGTGCTGGTGACGGACGAGCGGTTGGGGAGGGGAGCGATGAAGGAGGCGGTGAAGGAGAGGAGGTCGACGTCGTCGTCGACTGTGGTGCTGAAGGCGACACTGCTTCCTCTGTGATAGTCGTCGTTGCCGTCGCAGGGGTTGCTGGTGTTGTGCTCTTCCCTTTCTCTCCTTCTCCTTTCTCCTCCTGCTCGTCCACATCGCCTTCCAGCCCATTCCCGTTCACCTGCACCTGTACCTCCACCTGCACTGGCCCAAACGCCTTCTCATCCTCCATGAATACCGGTTCGAACCTCTCTCTCTCCCTCTCCATCCCGCTCCGGATAGATAGCGTCTCCCCAGCTTGTGACAGGCTCAGGGGTGACGTCGCCCGTACTGAAGAAGCCGAGTTGATGGATAGAGAGGAATGGGACCTCGAGTGTCGTTTAGACTGGATTGTTAGTTGTTAATTTGAGTGTAGGTTGATGGTGGTGGTTGAGGACATACCTGGTATGGCCTGTAATTTACTGGGAGTGAATCCATCCCAGTTAGAGGTATAAACGGTACAAAGTAGGAGTAACAGTAACAGCAATTGACGTGTGACTATACCGCAGTTGCTTCCGCACTATCGGTGATAAGCACTTCACTTCCCTTCTTTGTTACTCAGAACATGGACATTGCGTAGCATGACAAATCATATTCATTGCATATGGCGTAGAGCGTGACTAGAATGCGGGTTGGTTGGACTTGGAATTGAATTTGAATGAAGAAAGGAACACTAGACGTCGAATGACCGAAGGACAGAGCGAGAGCAAGAGAACGGGAACGTGAAGTGTGAAAGCATGTATGACAATAGAAGTATACCGAATGGAAGGGCCTGGGATACAGGCCGTCTAGGCCGTATGACCTGAAAGCAGAAGTAAAGTGGAAGTGGAAATCAAGGCATGAAACTTGATGAACATTGAAGGCATTATGACTAACCCGGAACGACGAACAACCGCCAACGACCAACGACCAACGACCACCCCCAAAGACCGGCACCGGCTCACCAACCCTACGCAGCACATCAACCCCCTTCCGACCACCCTAGCGTACGCCATCCCAAGCCCGAGCGCATCAACGCACCAGCGTATCAGAGCACCAGATCAATGCGCATACCTGGCCCTCCCATCCATCCACGCATTGAGCCCTGCCACCTGTTCCCTAACGAACGCATCCATGTCGTCTGCGAATCTCTGCTGTTGCTCTGCAGTCAAAGTCATTCTCGGGGGGACGGGCATGATCCCCTCCCCGCCGGCGCGCTGACGCTCTCGCGCTTGTTCAGGCGCTGAAGGGCCAGCAACAGGAGCAAGAGACCCCGGTGTAAGAGGGCTTGGCGTGCTACCAGGCTTAGGCACGGGCTGCATGGGGAGGGAGATGTTGAGGCCTGTTCTGGAAGGGCCTGCGTCTAGGAGGGCGAAGGGGGGCATTCGGGCTTGAACTGAATTCTGAACTTGTTGGGCTTGCTGGGCTTGTTGAGCAGGAACTTGCTGCTGTTGCTGGGCCTGTTGTTGAGCTTGAGGCTGCTGATATTGCTGCTGTTGGACCTGTTGCTGCTGCTGAGCCTGTTGCTGGTTCCGGGTTTGCAAAAACTGCTGCCGTCTCTGTCTCTGCTCCTGATGCAACATCTCCGCCATTTCCCTCCTGTGCCTCATCATCCTTTCCACCGCCTCGTTCATGTGTTCTTGATCCTCGCGGATTGGAGGGAGAAGGCGCACTGGCTGCACAGGCCCGGGGTGGACTGGTTGAGCGGGTGCTGCTGGTGCGCCCGGTGCCTGCTGTTGCTGTTGCTGATGACGCCGAACCAGTTCCTCTTCGAGCGTCAGAGCCCTTTCTCTCAACTGCGTCTCCCTCATCCGATCTGCCAAACTCCGCCTCGCCGCATCAGGCTCCGCAAGCGGATCAGGAAGCGCTTGCTGTGCTTGCCTCAACCGATCTGCAAAAAGCTGCCTTTGCGCTATGTCCGGTTCTGGGAACTGTTGGCCCTGATTGGGGTTGGGCTGAGGTTGGCCGAGGCGCACAGGCCCTGGCTGTCCACGGAGCACTCCGGGGAACTCGTTGCGCTCCGGGAAGAAGAACTGCATTGGGTCGTTCCTATTGACAGCGGGGTGTTGCGGTGGGAAAAAGCGGATTTCCCGACCTGGAGGAGCCTGAGGTATCGGATATCGGGGGACGTACATCCTCCCAGGGGGGTGATGAGCTGGGTGTGCGATTCGGGGAGGGACGGGAGGTCGTGCAGCTGCAGCTGCGGCTAAAGGGGGAGCAGGAGCTGGGCCTGGGACTGCGTCATCGAGTGGAAAGATACCGTCCCATAGGTCTTCGCTCGGCTTGGTTTCTTCCATCAGATGTCGTCCAGAAAGCAGAATGATCTCCTTCCCCTCCGCAGATTGAAGCAGGGATTTGAGAGTCCAGTTAACCGCTGGCCGTCCCCTGATCACCTTATCGCAATATGGGCAGTGTTTCTCCCTCAGCTCAAGACGGTCCGGCTCCGCTAAGGCCCGGGCCTTGCTCTTCCACATCGAGGCCAGACAAGGTCCGCAAGCCGTATGGCCGCAGGACATCACAAATGGTCTGACGAGGAGTTCATAGCACAGCCCACACTCGAGCTGGTTGGCAAGTGCGTTGATAGCTGCATTGTTGGCCGCTGTAGCGAGTCGATCCGTCTCGCTCGTGTCTAGAACAACGGAGAGTCCGTCGACCGTACTGATAGCGTCTTCGAGTGCTTTGCGAACGTTGCTGGTAGCGGATGTGAGAGATTGCTTGAATCCCTTTGTGCGTTTGCGTGGGAGTGTGGTCTGTTCTGTGTTAGCGCCTGATGACAGCAGGGCAGATGAGTAGGTACCTCGTCATCCGAGTCACTGACGACGTGAGTTCGCTATATACGCATGAGAATGAGAATGAAACTCCAGTGTATATGCACACCTTTGGACCTTTACGTTCTCCCATAACTTGTATCTCCTCATCGGCGTCCATGTCTACTTCTTGTATACTAGGCGCTGGCATGCTGCTGTGCTTTGACTCTGCTTAGTCGTCTCCCGGCGTTGTGGCACTCCGCAGTCCAAGGAGTATATCTGCGCCCCTGTCCAATCGGCCGTCGTGGTGCAGATGACGGAGCAGAAGAGAGAAGCGGGAGGAGGAGGGCCCGAGCGGGGTAAGAGAGAAAAGCGGAATATGGCCCACGCCGCCTTTCTTTGCCCAGCGCGCCTTTGCCTCCGGGTGTCAAGTTACGCACGCTGTCCTGTCCACCTCATGCACCATCACTGTCACCCTCTTCCCCGCATACGCACTGCTGTCCACTCATACAAATGGACATTTCCCTTGCATGTCGGAGCATTTTCTGATCAGCTGTACATGAACGTATACGACATTCACCCGTTCTCCACGGAGCGGACAGAGAAGCGCCGGACATCTTCAGCCTCCGTGCTTTCAGAAGCGCCCGTCAGCCTCAATGTACTTTTTGTCGGTCAGTTCTCGGTCGTGGCTGGAAACATGTAACAGACACGAAACGGTCAGCAGATACAATTTTTTTTATTCTACTAGCACAACAACAGTAAGCCACTGCTATTAGTCACATCATGTGCTCCTATATGAGGGCATCACGCGGCTCGCATGGCTAGCGTTTCCAGAAATTTGTGCAAATCCTCCTTGTTTACCTCCACTACGCTCGTGTCGAACGTCACCTGCCTCGTTCGTGCACCTGACCTGTCGCGCGCTTCCAGGAACGCGAGGTTGAACGTACTGTTCGTGAATAGTTAGCTTTACTCCTCACTTTCAGAATGAACGTACTTGGGTCTGACATCACCCATCTCCCCCGCACCTGTAACGCCAACAACGACAAACGTGCCCGCTTCTTCCTTGGCACAAGCGATCACGAAAGGCAAGAGCCGTTTCTTCCTTCCAACCTGCATACTCTGCACCCAGTTCCTTGTAGCATCCACCAGCCACAGCGCAAGGCGCGAAAGCGTGCTCGGGTGGGCAAATAACGCCAAGTCCGGCCCTTCGCGGATCGTCGCTAGGCGGAAAGACTTCGTCTGCGTTATAGCCCGCTTGGAGATAAGCGCCGTCCCTTGCCGGACTATTGCTCGTTGGAGTGCCATGGCCAAGGGTAATGAATTGCGCAAAAGGTTGATACTACAAATCCGTATTAGTCTATCTTCATGTAGAGGGGAAAAAGACGTACTTCATTCCCAGGGCATCATACGCCGCCCAAAAGTTGCCGACCCACCACTCTTCCTCCTTCTGCTCTCTCTGTTCCTCCTCCGCTTGTTGGGTGCTCTTCTCTCCTTCCTTTGCCGGGGGAGGAGCCAGTGGGCGGTTCTCCTTCCCCTCACTACGAGTGGGCAACTGCCAAGCCTTGCTTCCTCCAAACCACTCCCCACCGCCCCTCCCTCCCTCTAGCTCGACCTCCAGCTTCACCCCCTCAGCCGCCTCTAACAGCGCCCCAACGCCTTCTACTACGTCTGCTGCCGAAAGAGGCTGCAAGCGGAAGCCGAACGAACGCGTGAACGATGCATAGGTGAGCTCGATCAGTCCATACTCTGGCGCGTAGTTGTCCATCTTTGCCCGTAGAGACCTCTTTAGATCTTGGTCCATATGGATAAACGCCTGCTGACACTGTTGTAACGAAAACCTGCGCCCCCACACTTCAGCCACAACCGTCTAGCATACAGGGAAAAATACACACCCCATCTTGGCTAGCATTCCCCCCAGCTGTTTTCGCCCCTTCTCGTTCCACGCCCTCAGCCGACTCATCACATACGCCGAATGGTACATAGCGTCATACAGATTCCAGTGTCTGACGAGCATGAACCGCATCTCCTCGCTCGGTCTTATGCCCGTGTCGTCCGCCGTAAGCTGCTGTTTCGTTCCCGCGTCGTTGATCGTACCAGGCACAGAAACGTTCAACCGGGCGACTTCGTCCGAAAAGACTTCGTACATCTGCTCGTAGGTGCTGCGTTTTATTCGGGCGGAGAGGTACTGGTGTGTCAGGCCTAAGATCGCTAGCCACAGGAGCGCGTTGTCAGCCCGCTCAAGGGCAGTCGCGAGCACGTATATCGTCCCTGCACAGGATTGGCCGTGTGACGTGCCTGCAGTGTAGTACTTGTCGAGTCGTGCAAGGTACTCGTCGCGTTTCTCACGGCGTTCGCGTTTTGCCGCCTGGGACTGTCAGTCTAGCAGACATGGAAGGGGAAATAGACATACCCCGCCATTGAGCTTTCGTTTCTTTCTTGGTGTGCCCTCTCCATCTTCCTCGTCGTCGTCGTCGTCTTCTTCTTCCTCCTCGTCGTCGTCATCCTCGGAATCGCTGTCACTCTCATCAAACATCGTCTCCTCAAATGCCTTCCTCTCCTCAGCCAACTTCGCCACCTCTCCATCATCCCAGACAACGATACACTCCTGACTCTCGCCCACTCCGAACAAATTGGGCAAGCTTCTTGGCCTGCGGGAATCGATCACATGAATTCTCACCCCCTGCCCAAACTCGCCAAACCAGTCCTCGCTCGCAAGGTCAAGCATACTCCCAATGTTGAGCAAAACGAGCGTGTGTAGTTCTTGGGACTTGCTCAGCTGCTCTTTTAGCGCTACGAGTGCTGGATACCCAGCAACAGGCTCTATCCGATGTTGAACGCCGTCTCGCGTCAGGAGCGACGCTAGCATCCGGCACGCGCAGAGGGAGTCCACTTCCAGCGCAGCAAGTAGGACGACAGCGGACGGGGTGTTGGCTCGCGTTCGTCTGTTGGCAAGTATCTCGCGGTAGGCGGTGAGGTAGGTGCGGGTGGCATCGTGTGACGATGTAGGGGGTGAGAGGTAGACCATCGTAGTAGAGGTCGAGGAGCAGTAGCAGCAACGTGACGAGGACGCGTCGAATATTCATTGCACACGCGACTCGGCGTTAGTATCACGAGCTCAGGGTCCTACTCCTATCACCGAGGAATGGAATGGACCCTTATCGACCGTCTCTCTCCCAACAAAGGGAACAACTCTATCCCATGCCTTGACGCCCTCCTCCTGATCCTCCTATTCGATACTCCTTCACCCGCAAGGATGTACCCCCTCGAATCTTCCCAGCGGCATATTCTGCAGCAACACCGGATACCCCTTGCTCTGGCAGTATTCGATCTCACAGTACTCGTCTTCCCTATCACACTAGTCGTTTCACCGTGCTTAGCGGTGCTCACGTTCTTCAGCAGCGTCATGGGCTCGCTGGAACAAGAACCGGTATGGTTAAGCCTCAGTATGTAGTTCTCTCGCGATGCTCTGCCGGAGGGCTGAAATCGCTTAGTGCACACGGCGGTGATAGTCCAGATGCCATTAGTGATCGCATGCACGATCGAGAACCGCTTTATCCAGTACGTGCCTCCCCTCCTTTACATACCTAGACATCAAGGGAGTCTAATCGTGTTCCCAGACAACAAAAGGACCGGAGCTCGATCCTGAGTGTTTCCCGCGTCCGCCAGAACCTGATCTATCTCGTCACATCCCTCTGGCTGCTCACGCTACTCAGCTCCCTCCTCGCTCATCCGAGTTGTGCTGAAGGCGCACCATGGAAGGAGAGCTTGCGGCCTAAAACTGTGACACCCGAAGGGGGGACTGTGGAGAAGGTGATGGAGGAGAACTGTACTGAGAGCTTGATGGCAGTGGGCTTGAGTGGTGTGAATGCCCTCCTCTGTGAGTTGGCGTAAAGCGTTACAGTCATAGCGTGTTGACCGCATACAGGCTTGTGTCCCGTTGTGTGCACCCTGGTGGTGAAGACGACGCTGTGGAGGATTATGAGGAAAGACACGATGGGTCGGGGGACCTCCAATGCTGCATATGAGGCGTTGGCTCAGCAGGCGTGCGAGGGCGACAGTTAAGGATGTATAGAGCTGTTCTGTCCTGTATTCTTCTTTGGGTTCTTCGCGAGAATAGGGATATTGATATAACAAAACATGAAATACACGGGACGGGATCCAAACTACAACAGATATAGGCGACAAATGTGGGTCTACTGTTCCAGACGCTGCATGTCCTCTTCCACACGGGTGATATTCGACACTTTCTCCAATAGTTCGGGTACTTTCTGCGCCAGAGTTCAGCGTGAGCAACGGTGACAACGAGAGACGTCAACGAACCTTTTGAAAGTCCCCAAAATAAGCCAGCGT
This sequence comes from Dacryopinax primogenitus, assembly GCF_000292625.1. Lineage (NCBI taxonomy): Eukaryota > Fungi > Basidiomycota > Dacrymycetes > Dacrymycetales > Dacrymycetaceae > Dacryopinax > Dacryopinax primogenitus. Next base: position 159,834 of record NW_024467199.1, read on the forward strand.
CTCCCGATGTGCCTTTTCCATCTCCCCGACATCCGGCAGTGTCACTGTACCTCATCAGTATCCCCCCTCCGATCCTACAAAAAGCACTCACAATCTGCCTCCATATCCTCCTCATCCTGATCCAAGATTTCCTCCTCCACTCTCTGCCGAACCAATAGATCTTCGACAAGCTTCTGGATTTGTACAGGCTTGACGCGTCTCGAGTCCGCCAGTGTCTTGTCCCATATGAGCTTCTCGTCGTGGTTTGCCCATATCTGGCGATCGAGCGCTTCGTCGAATGGCTCCGTTTCTGCCAGATTCTCATTTGATCACGTCCAGTGATTGGGAAATAAGCACATACCATCGGCCTCCTTGGTATGATCCTCGTAATTTATTCCATTCACCCTCAGATTAGGCTTTGCGATCTCGAACGTCCTATCCCTCCACTATCATGTATTGGCACCATACCACCAAGACCTCAATTCAACTCACAGCCATCAGGTGTGCGCGGATCGCTTCCCCCTCCCCCCCTAGGCTGCTTGAGGAAAGTTTCTCATCAAGGAGCGCGAGCATTTGACGGGTGAAACCAGCCTTGATTCGTTCCAGATCGTCGAACGTGTCAACTCCAATGCGTGGCATATCTTCTCGGTCCATGTTGCCAGCCGTCAAGTTAAGGAGCTAGCACAAGTACAGGGATAGCAAGCTAAGAAGTGGATGCGTGGGGGAAGTGGTGGTCGGCGTTAGGGTGAGATCACGCGCCAAAATCAGTCGCGTCGCGTATCAATGAAGCGACGCGTTTGCTTCCGCTTTATGGATCTTTCCTTTTGGGAGGTTGTGAACAAGCGCTGATACCACCTTACAAGGCTTCCTCTGATCTGGATGTTGGAGAGATGGTAGGTGGAAGTAAGGCCGTGCCTCTTTTGAGTGGGAATGGTATGATGGAGAAGGAGAGAGAGATTCAAGGTGTGCTCGTTGAACCAGTCACCAGCACCGTGCTGACCAACACTCAAAGAGCTGGAGAAAAAGGTACATCAGGTCCCGTGATGGACCAGTCACGTAGTAACCTGGGTTCACAGACCAACTATCTACGAAAGCAAAACGATGATCTACTGAAGAGGAACTTTGAGCTGGAGAACAGCAATCGTTGGTTGTCTGAAAGGCTTGGGTTCCGAACTGCGCAAGATGCCGAGACGCAACTTGGTGATAACGATATCACCTTCCTCCAACTGCACGTCGAATATGAAAACGCACAAGTGCGCATCCGGGACTTGGAACAAGATGGTCTTGTCCAATCGGAGGCGTTGAACACTCTGCGTAGGGAACACGCGACTGCCCTGAAGACTATCGACGACCTCAAGGAAGACCTCAAAGAGCTCGACTGGAGCCGGCAGTGGCAGCAGAGCGAGACGGAAAGCCAGATCGCTCAGCTTACGCTTCAGCTACATGACCGAGAGGGAAGGATCGCTGAACTCAACGCGAAATCTCGGCCGCTCAGATCCCGGGTTCTCTCACCCTCCTCCGGGAAGGAGAACACTCCGACTCCACTGCCTACCTCATCATTCGTCCCCTCGTCCCCCAAGACTCCTGTGATGCCCTCAACGTCAACCCCGAAGAAAGACGCTCACGTTTCTGCTGCATTTTTGCAAGCTCAACTTTCAGACATACAAGAACGATACGACAGTCTGCTCCGCATATATCGAGAAAACGTGCAGCAACGGACAAAGGAACGAAAGCACTGGAAGGAGTTCAAGGACGCATGGATGGCGAACAAAGACAGAATCCAGCGGAAGAGGGCGCGTGAGGCAGGAGGGGCGAAAGAAACTCCGAGAAAGCGGAGGCGGATGGTCTCAGAGACCGGACTGGCAGACACGCCAAAGCGAGCCACACCGAGAAAACAACCCACCGCTCCGGAGTCACAGACTCAGTATGAGGATGACATGGTACCGTCCTCTCAGCCCTCTCCCCCAGAAGATCGACCTGCGCAAACGGCCATCGCATCCAAGAGTCAAGTGCTCGTGCCTGCATCATCGGAAACAGATCTCGAAGGTGAACAAGGATGGTACGTACAGCATTTCCATAATTCTGCTGCATATTCTGACTCTTCTTAGTGATCCGCCGACCGCACCCCCTCGCTACTCCAGCAAGCACGACGGAATTATCTCCCCTGCCACATCACACATCGTGGTCACCCCGCAACCTGTCCTGCCCAGAGCAGCCTCATCTTTCTCGGAGCAAGCATACCGAAAGCGTCAAATGGTCAACGAAGCAGAAGACGATACTTCGTCGCCAGGTGCGGCAGGAAAGATGAAAGCACCAGCATCGCCAATCCCGGGTCATCGCAAGCGGTTGTCAGAGGACCCTGCTGGGACCCCTCTTGCGCAGTTACCGGCGGATCGGGATGAGAGAGCCAAAGCTTTGAAGGAGCTTAATAAGCTACCTCGGGAGCAGTATGTGGACCAGTACAAGGTGTTCAAGGGCCACGGACGATATTCTGGCAACCTTCCGCGGTATGTTGTCTTGCCCCATTGAATCGACACAAGCTCTGACGCGCATATGATAGACCAGATGAAGAAGGTATCAACGCACGATTTGAGATTGACAAGAGCCGAAATGACGGTATGAACTACCAATACGACTCGGTGGTTCGAAACAAGAACGCAAGAAGACAATTACATGGCGATGACTGCGAGTGTTGTCGAAGATACTACGAAGATGTTGGACCGTTGCCCCCGCGTCTCGAAGCACCGCTCTGGAGGTCGCCACCACATCGAGATTTCCAAAATGCCGTCTTGCCATGTCCTCGAGACTCTGCAGCAAAAGACCCTCAGATGTCGCGAGCTCATGTACAGGCTCATAAACAAGAGGTGTCAAGACATCGCCAGGCATGGCAGCGGTCACATACCCCTCCAGACTATTGGAAGATTGGGTTTCCATCCACACAAGAGGCGCAACAGATCAACAAGAAAGCTGAGGAGATGCATAGGGAAAAGGCGCGCCAGATAGAACTCGAGGCGGAACGGGGAGGGAAGTACAGGCGGAGGAGTTAGTCTAAGGTCATGCCTTTCTTCAGGAACCATGATTCGGGTTGATCCATTGTACAGTATCTGCACACTGCTTATTCATATTCATATCACATTTGTTGCTCGACAAAATCATCATTACTCACTTTCAACTGGATGACGGCAAGATTGACTCTGTTATCCGATGATTCCCCGTTAGTATGCGGACGTCTTGACCAGATCGGGCGGTTGGTGCTTGGTCAATGCCCTGGTTGACATTACGTGGTGTGTAACCGACCTTTGTACAGTCACATTCCAGAGCTAACCACGCTTATCCAGGTTGTCTGGGCCCCGTATTTCAATGTCTTGGTCATCTATTTCTCTGGATTCTGACTGGATATAGGCGTGCACGAGGTTGTATGCGCTTTCTAACGCGACGATGCAGTCAGTTATTAACCCAGGACAAAGTGACAGACCCTGACATGACCGATCTCCCCGCAGGCTCTAGCGCCGAGGCTGGTTCTCTGCCGGTAATTCGGTAATGTGCCATCCGGCATTTGGTTCTTGACCGACCTTGCCGCATCCTGGGAACGACGGTCAAGTATCACATGATGGGCCCATAGAATCGAGAGTAAGTCGTAAGTCCTTTCGTTCGTGGATCTGCTTGAATCCCCTGGTGGGTGCTCACCTCATGCGGCAGACTGTTGAGAAGCCCGACCGATTTGGAAGTTGCCAAATTTGGATGGCTCTGGTCTCGCAGAACTGCCTACACGCCAGTGGGGCGAACATGTCTTTGCATTTGGATATAAAAAGACGGTTGAAATGGACAGTCAACTGCCTGCTGCTGTGTTCACAGGTGGATCCCAGCTCTCCCTATAAGAATGTCTGAACCAATCCCGTCGCCGCCATCCTATCCCATCATCGGGCATGCAGGTACTGGTGTCTATGACCCAGTCGCGAGCGCCAAATCCCGTCGTCAGCTCAGGGAGAAGTACGGCAGCATCTATCGTCTCAATTTTTTCGGTCGCGAGATCATCTTCTGCTCCTCTCAGGAGATTGTGAATGAGCTGTGTGACGAGTCGAGGTTCCAGAAGGAAGTTGCTGGAGGTCCCCTCGAAGAAGTTAGGAATGGGATTCACGACGGTCTCTTCACGGCGTTTGGTACTGAAGAGAACTGGGGCATCGCTCGTACGCTCATGCTCTCACATACTGTCAGATCTTAACTTCGGGTAGATCGAGTCCTTCTTCCTGGATTCGGGCCTGCTCAAATCCAAGGCATGTTCCTCGCGATGCTTGATATCAACGCCCAGCTCCTGCTCAAATGGGAGCGGTTCGGCCCCGACCACGTCATCACCCCAACGGAGGACTTCACCCGTCTTGCCTTCGACACCATCGCGCTAAGCATGATGTCGCACCGGTTCAACTCGTTCTACATGGAGGAGATGCCGCCTTTCTGTCAAGCGATGACGCGGTTCTTGATTGAGAGCGGAGTTAGGAACCAGCGACCGAGCATGATTCAGAATCTCATGAGGGCTGAGAATGCTCAGTATGAGGCTGATATTAAGTTCATGGCAGACGTTTGTGATCAGCGTAAGCACTCTCGTGAAAAACGTGGAAAGAGTCTCATGGTACTCGTAGTCGTTCAGAACCGGAAGAGTCACCCGACGAGCAAGAAAGATCTCCTCACGCTGATGCTAGAAGGCAGAGATCCCAAGACTGGTGAGTGTATCGTTTCACCAGAATGCATAAGCTGACGGGATTGGTAAGGACGTGGTATGAGCGAAGCGAATATTCGCAATAACCTCATTACGATGCTCATTGCCGGCCATGAGACGACTTCCGGTCTTCTATCCTACACGCTGTTTCACCTCCTTTCCAACCCATCTACGTACTCAAAACTGCAGGCGGAGGTTGACGCCATTGTTGGGAAGGACGCGCTGCAGTTGGCTCACGTCCCCAAACTGGAATACACCCAAGCCGTTCTGCGGGAAAGTATTCGTCTGAATCCTCCTGCAGGGATGATCTCCGTTTCACCGGTCGAGGATACTGTCATTGCTGGAAAGTATGCAGTCAAGAAGGGCGCCATGCTCGCAGTCGATATCGCCGGGCTGCATAGAGATCCCGCAGCTTGGGGGGACGATGTTGAGGAGTTCAAGCCGGAAAGGATGATGAGCCCTCATTTCGAGGCGCTTCCGGTAATTTTCCTAGTCTGTGTTCCTCCCGATCGTCACTTACGTGGCTTTTCCTTCCAGCCAAACTGTTGGAAACCCTTCGGCAACGGCTCTCGCGGGTGTATCGGTCGCCCTCTCGCTTGGCAAGAGTCTGTCATGATGCTCGCCACGCTGTTCCAGCACTTCGACATCAAATTCGACGACCCATCGTACAAGCTCCGCGTAAGTTTTTCCACCATCTTGGAGATTCCAGGCTGACAGGCAGCACAGGTCAAGCAGACGCTCACTACTAAGCCTGAAGGGTTCCAAATTCGTACAATCCCGAGGAAGGATGCTCCGCCTATCGTCGGTGCCGGGGTGGTTGCTTGATCTAACTTTCGAGAAGTATCGGAGACTGCGGAATACATATCACATGAAATCTGTAGAGAAAGCGCAGTTGTTCAATGAATGCCTGGTTTGGTGGTGGCCCGAGCATATTTGGCCGGGCTGTGATGTGGTTGATTAAAGTCTGAACATGCCAGATAGGCCTTCCGCATGGTGCTGCTTTTGGAAACATGGTCATTGAACTGGTCCGTGGTCTTCGGTCCAAAATGAACGTTGGAACGCTTGTGACATTCAGAGAAGCTGATCGGGGACTTAGGTCAGCGCGTCAGCCCATGTTACGGAGGAAACCCTGAAAGTAACCAATCGAAAAAAGGTGTTCTGATTCATTCACACGGTTCATCGCGGGCGCTTCTATTGCCACACGCGGACTCCTCTCTCAAGAACGACCACCTCATCTGTTACTGAATACTGCTCTGTTTCATTGACCTTCCGCTTTGGCATATGGGCTTGGAAATGCCTCATGTGAACGAGATGACCAAGACCTCCCGTCAGGAATACAATGGTCAAGGAATGGTCGAGACAAATGCCCGAATTCGGCTCATTAACCTTATTGTACCGGGTCGCTACCTCAAGCATCTGACGTCTTCTACACGCCAAGAAGATAGACTATCCTAGTCTGGGTCCTGGTCAGCGGAGTGCCTCGTGGACGGGGACGACTGGGTCAGCCACCTAGGGTACTACTTAAGACCACCAGCATCGAGGATCCGAGCACTCCAGCCCTCTTACAGGTGTTACCCTCAACCACCACCTCATGCCTGACCCCATCCCTTCCCCACCTTCATACCCCGTAGTAGGGCATGCCCTGACGGGAGTTATTGACCCCGTCACTCCGACTCTGTCTTACCGCCTCCTGCGGGAGAAGTACGGACGGATCTACGAACTCAACTTCTATGGACGTCCTCTCATCGTCGTCTCCTCTCAGAAGCTTGTCAACGAGCTCTGCGACGAAACTCGTTTCCACAAGAACGTATCTGGCGCACTGGAGGAAGTGCGTCATGGTGCCGGAGACGGACTATTCACTGCATACCATGGAGAAGAAAGTTGGGGTATCGCCCGTTTGTCCATCCCTCTTTCTGCATATACTTGGTCTGATTAGAACCAGACCGTATCCTGATGCCCGCATTCGGACCCCAACAAACCTTGGGCATGTTCAACGATATGCTCGATATCAACTCCCAGCTTCTGTTCAAATGGGAGCGCTTCGGCCCCGATCACCCCATAGATCCGACGGACGACTTCACAAGGCTGGCATTCGACACCGTCTCGCTCTGTGCGATGTCTTATCGAGTGAATTCATTCTATCAAGAGGAGCTCCCAGCCTTCGTTAGAGCCATGGGAGGATTCTTGGTCGAGAGCGGGAGACGGGCGCAAACACCTCACATGATGCAGGGATTTATGCACAAGAGCAACACGCAGTACGAAGCCGATATAAAGCTCATGGTCGATCTCTGCGATAAGAGTGTGTCTACCCTATACTTAGCATCGCGTCCGATGACTGATATGCCGTAGTCATTGCACAACGCAAAGCGCATCCTGAAGGAGCGAAGAACGATCTACTCAATCGGATGCTCGAGGGCAAAGACCCCAAGACAGGTCGGGGCCTGAGCGACGCCAACATCCGCAATCAGCTCATCACGTTCCTCATCGCCGGACACGAGACGACTTCTGGTCTCCTGTCGTTCACTTGCTACCATCTCCTTGCCAACCCGTCCACCTACACCAAGATTCAGGCAGAGATCGATGAGGTGCTGGGGAACGACCCGATCCAGCTCTCGCATCTCCCCAAGCTGGTGTACACGAACGCCGTTCTGCGGGAAAGTATCCGACTCAATGCCCCGCTTGGGATGCTCAATGTCACACCGAACGAAGACACCATCATCGGTGGTCGGTGGGAGATCAAGAAAGATACTCGATGCGTTGTCGAAATCAATGGTCTCCAGAGGGATCCAGAGGTTTGGGGAGACGATGCGGAAGAGTTCCGCCCTGAGAGGATGCTGGATGGGAAGTTTGAAGCTCTCCCTGTGAGTGCAGATCTGATCGTTAAATTCGCCGAAATTCGGAGTTCTCATAGCGCATATATTTAGCCTAACTCGTGGAAACCGTTTGGAAATGGAGCAAGGGCTTGTATCGGCCGCCCGTTCGCTTGGCAGGAAGCAACGATGATGATGGCCACCATGTTGCAGAGGTTTGATCTTCGCTTCGACGATCCTTCGTATCATCTGCATGTACGTGCCTCGGATCCTCATCTGGTATTGAACTGACAGCGGGACGGATGTGTAGCTGAAGCAGACGTTGACGACCAAGCCCAAGGACTTCAAGATGCATGCTATTCCTCGCCGAGGCGCACGTCCCATTGTCGGCCCTGGCTCTCTGGCTGGGCCCCAGACTACATCGCCTGAAACAGCTGAAAAGCACGACGCAAGACCCGCAGAAGTCCCAGTCGGTACTGGTATTCCCATGTACGTTTACTTCGGTAGCAATACCGGAAGCTGCGAGTCATTCGCACAGAACGTCGTTAGCGACGCCCTCGCCCATGGATTCAGGGCGGTCATCGCTACACTCGATTCTATCGATGAGCTAGCCAAGGTGCACTACGACGGCCCGATGATCATTCTCACTGCGTCGTACGAAGGCCAACCGGCTGACAACGCAGCTCACTTCGTGGAAGGCCTGCAGCGTTTGGCTCCTGAGAAACGTCCTCTTACCAACCTCAAATACGCGGTTTTCGGTGCTGGCAATCGTGACTGGGCGATGACTTACCAGAGGATCCCTACTCTAATCGACAGCAAGATGGAGCAGCTCGGTGCTGAGAGATTGATGGAACGAGGGCGAGCGGATGCCGGCGGGGCTGATTTCTTCGGCGAGTTCGATAAGTGGGAAAAGAACCTATGGGAAACCCTGAATAAAGTCAGTCTATCATTCGTTAGAAATGTCCTTCCTCAACCCTGCTTTAGGTGTACACCCCTAGCACCATTGAGCAGCCCACCGAAGTTCCGGAAGAGGAAGAGGAATTCGTCGTTACCGTCACTGGCACAGCGCGCCAGATCCGTTTGCGACAGCCCGATCTACGCGATAGCAAGGTTTTGGAGAACCGCCTCTTGACTAAACCGGGTGCCCCCGAGAAGAGACACATCCAGTTCCAGCTTCCTGAAGGGATGGAATATGCTGCTGGTGATTACCTGGCAATCCTGCCAAAGAATCCTGATGTCTCAGTTAGACGAGTGTTGAAACATTTCAATCTGCAACCAGATACCAAGGTAAGCTTTCCCGTTTGCTCTCCGTATTTCGCATCTGAATAATGCAACAGATTGAGATCAAAACCAAAGCATCAACTACCCTGCCGACGGATGAACCAATCAGACTTCACGATCTCTTCAGTGAATACGTTGAACTCGCACAGCCAGTTACGCAGCGTGTTTTGGATCAACTTTTGCAGTTCGCTCCTAAGGACAACGTGCGTCTCCGTGACCTGTTAACGGATACCAAGACTGCGGTGTTCGACAAGCGTCTTAGTGCACTCGATCTTATCGAAATGTATCCTGACATCAATATTCCGCCAACGAAGTTCGTGAAGTTACTTCCATCTATGCGAATCCGGCAATACTCAATTTCATCGTCCCCGGTTGCCAAGCCAGGAGAATGTAGCCTCACGGTCTCAATTGTGCGTGCCCCGTCTCTCGGTGGGCATGGAGAATTTGTTGGAGTAGCTTCCAACTATCTCGCCCATCTCGAAGTGGGAGATACGGTATGCGTCGCTGTACGCCCTAGTGCGGCCAAATTCCATCTGCCGGCGGACACGACCAAGCCGATCGTCATGTTCTGTGCCGGATCTGGGTTTGCTCCGATGAGAGGTTTCATCGAGGATCGAGCGGAGCAACTCGCCGTCGGCCGCGAGGTTGGAAAGACGCTGCTCTTTGTTGGATGCAGAGCTCCCGACGAAGACCTTCTGTACAAGGACAAGGAGTTGAAGAAGTGGCAAGAATCCGGCGCGGTTGATGTTCGTCCCGCGTTCTCGAGGGCATCTGATGCTTCATATGGATGCAAGTATACTCAGGAGTACGTTCTCTATCTATCCCTGTGTCAAAATGTTATATCTGACGTCGTTGCCAGCCGTGTTTGGAATGACAGGGCTGATGTGAAAGCCTTGTACAGGGAAGGTGCTCGGTTTTACACTTGTGGAATGTCTGGCATGTCGAACGCATGCCGGGAGAAATGTGTCGACATGATTATGGAAGAGATGAACTGCACGCAGGATGCAGCTTCCCAGAAGTTTCAAGATATTGCTGGGGAGAGGTATTCGATCGATGTCTTTGGTTGAGGGGCTGAAGGCAAGCTCAAACAGGTGGGTGTTGCAAATCAGGGAATTATGGTTGAATCAGAAATCAAAGTCCATGATGATCATTGTGAAGTACACGCTGGGGTGCTTCTGTCCCCTGATCTACTCAGTACAAGCGTTTCAATCAATGTCCGATCCGAGCGGCGATCATGGCGCTCCCGCCTTCGATTCAAACCCCCGTCGTTCTCACACGCAGAAGGTGATCTCCACCCCCACCTTTTGCGAGTTACAAGTCAGCAATATACCAGATGACAGGTTTTTGCACGTACGTTGGGGTCGTGGCAAGGAGGTGCAATGGGATGGCTACCGACAGCACACTGATCTGTGGGGCCTATGGCAAAGATTAACCATCGCCAACGCGGAGACGTAGGATTGAAACTGACAAGAAACACACTCGCCCACGCATCCATTGGTGAAACACCAGTCAAAGGTAGGGGTGAGGGTGAACGGAGGGCTGATGTCAATGTCCACCATTGACCCGTTGCAGCCGGAATCGCCATCGTTGCAGAGAGATACCAGTTCGATGATCGAGCAGCCTTCGCCGTCACTTCCACAACCCCCAGCCTGGAGAAATGCGACCGCGTTGTTCAGAGGGCCTCCTGACGTGTACGGCTCTCCGGTGGACAGGACATTTCCATCTTGAACTAGAGTGGGAGTTCCGTACCCACACCTGGATCAGTGGTCAACCTGGTAACATTTTTTGCGGAAATCATTCGTCTTACAGATTGGTGAACGTGATGGTATGACTCTCAGCGCGGGCCAGAAGGACGAAAGCAGACAGGCCGAACAGCGAGTCGATAGGCTTCATGGCTTGACTGCTCTGAAGGCGTTCGGATCGAGTGCGCAGGTGCTTGCCTTTTCCTCCCCATTGAAAGCCAGTATTTAAGTTCGAATACCTGCAGACAGAGACCAAAAATAGAGCCGGATCTCCGTGTTCATCGGAGTTGCTTTCGGAATGAAAGGGCGGAGGGGGAAAGATGATCGCGATCCCCGCTCAGAAGGGTGTGCACACAATGAAGGAATCCTTGGAGCCATGGGCGTATGACTACATCTCGGTGCTCCAATGCGTCCCACAGGCAGTTTGATCATTCACATCACTGATCCATCTGGCATAATCCAGTGTTCATGTATCCCCGCTTACACAAAAGATGTTCGATTTTAATTGACCATATTCCCTTTCTGATGCACCGTAGTATGTTTACAATGAGCCGTAACGTTAACAGGCGTGACACATTGGAAAGTGAACACACTACATACTACGAACAGCAACTCAGTCTTAATCACAGAAGGTGACCGCAAGGTTGACCTGACGTTCATTAGAATGTCATCTGACATTGATTCAAGAAATTCCTTACGTTGTCCACAGTGCATTGCCTCTGCGCTTGATAGTCGGTAGGCGTGCAGAACGCGCCGTCAGGGCAGCAGCCAGACCACGTGCCTGGGCACAGATATAACAGTGTGAAATGACAAAGAAAGCACGGACGTACAGTCGTTGCCAACGCCATCGCAGCCGTTGTAGAAACCGAAGCCGGAGGTCACCGAGAACGCATGGGGTGGGATGAGGGTGACGTCCGCGGAGGAGATCATGCCGCCGTTGGTGTCGGGGTTGTACAGGCTGAGCTCGACCATAGTGCATCCCTCGCCATTGAAACCGCACCCGCCGGTTTGGAGGTAGGCAATGGCAGCACCAAGAGGTCCATTCGAGGTGTAATCACCGCCGGTAGAGAGGACGTTGCCGCCCTGGATCAAGGTGGGAGTGCCATAGCCGCAACTGATGACGTAGCATAAGTGACGTGGGAGATGTGAAAGATGGCATTTACGAACAGGTTAGTGAAGTGCACGGTGTGCGACTCGGCGAGGACGCCAACGACAACGGCGGTAACAGTCAATAGGGTGGCAATCGCGCTCTTCATGGTGATGTTCAACGAAGGTACTGTGATCTTGGTGGAGAGGAGCGGACAAGTAATCTCTCATCTAAAAACCAGAGTATATATACACATCTCAAACGAGCCAACGATATTCTTCTGTGTCCTTGCAAAGGAGATGTGACCCGCGGAATGGATAGAATAAGGTCGCCCAAAGCAGCCAAGTTCCTGTTCTATTTTCAGCTCGCATTCAGAAACTAATGAGATTGAGCCATGTACAGACTAACCGCTCATTATTGAGGATCGCCGTGTCCGAGATCCGCCGGAATGACTGGATGAAACGATCCGGGATGTGCGGACGTTCTGGGCCAGACAATGTCATGGAGAAAGTGTTCCACGTCGGACGAAGCTACAGATGCTTCTAACCGTCCGAATCGGCTTGTAAATGCCATCAGCAATGAACGTCCATGTGCATGCTATGGGGTAGTCTTGAGCAGGACGGGTATGAGTGTCTGTTTGTCTTCGACTCAGTAGCGAACAAGCCCAGGGAGAGGGAGATGTAGCTTACGGCGAGTGTCTGCCGTGATGTGCGTTTGGGCGCAACGAGGATCAATCCAAAGACGAACAAAGTATCAGAAGGACCTGCAATGCGAAACTGCTTCTCGTGAGGACATCAGCAGGCAGTCGAGTCTGTGCGGAGCACCGCTCGAAGCGGTCCATGAGAAGTGTGGTGGATGACGGGCATGAATAGACCCAGCTAACAGCTTTCAAATGGGAAGCCTCCCCGTGATGTCCAGTTGCGTACTGTCCATTCAAATGGGAATGAGAGGTTTGTTGGCGGACGCAGTTATTGTTCGGACTACTCGGAGAGTACAGCCAGAGCATAAGGTGAAGAAGACAACGCAGATCCGGTCGCGGGAGCAACGAGGACCGCCCACGGCTACGGGATCGCCCATCTCCACGTGATCCGACTATGCGTCAGAAGCCCCAACATTCTTTGAGACAATGGGCGTTGCCGACGGCAGTACTGCCGCTTCGTCACGTAAATTTCTTCCGATGGTTGAGTATACATGTGCAAACTGGAGTTAAGTCTGTCATCTTCACGTCTGCAAGGGGTAACGCGCGGGGAACCCAGTCGGCCCGATGCTACGTGACCGAACGCTAGGATGGAGAAAGCATCTTCCAGCGAAATGCATGGCTGACATTCTTGGTCCATAAGCAAGGGCGCTCATGACATTTTGGGATGGTGTCTTCGACCGAACTGACGAACGTTTGCACCGCACTTCGAACGTGATCCGCCCGGGGCATAGAAGGTGGGGTCGGAACGGCGGTCTACCACATCAATCGCCGTGATTACACTCCTTTCGAAATTCGTTACGCAAAGAGGACATGTGGTGATCCTCCTTCATACACAAGCAGATCCTGAAGCAATTGGCGGAACTTGGGAAGCAACACCTTATGACTTGGAGTAGCGAGCGGAAGTCCGGTGGGGACGCACTTCCTACACCGTCCAGAGCTGAACGAGGAGACATAAATACCTTTTTTTGCAAAATAAGTTTTACGTCGTCGACCCAGAAGGAAATCAACTCGCCATGTACTCACTCGCAGCTGCAGTCCTCGTCTTCGCAGGTGTCGCCTCGGCCCACTCCTTCACGCTGCACAACAACTGTCCCTACAACGTCCCTGTCTTCGTGTTCGTTCTTTTCATTCCCTTCACGTATATTGATTGACGATGAACGTGGCCAGTGATTCCTGGCCGGGTTCGATTACGTATACCGGTCCTCAGCCAGGAACGCTCGGGCCTGGGGAGTATTACGGCCTGAGTATCCCAAGCGGTTGGAATAGCAGGATCTGCCACAATGCCGATGGGGGCAATTGCTGGGGTGCAGATTCGATGACCGAGTTCAACGTGAGTCGGGCTCGGTTCCGTGTCAAGGATGAGAGCTTGAGCGTTGTTGATTGCAGATGGATGCTGGTGGACTCGCCTATTACGACATCTCGAACATCGAGGCGTTCTCAATTGCCCAGCAAATTGCTCCTGCTGGCGGCGGGTGCCAGACCGTGACATGCACAAGCGCAAACTGCCCCTGCAGCCAAGCCTATCCTCCTGGAGGTATGTGCTTGATGGACGGGTTTACGAACGCATGCTGACAAGAGAAATGCAAAGACGAATCTGGATGCGGAGACGATGCGCCCGTCAAGGCATGTTCCGACCAGGACTTCACGATTACTTACTGCCCTTGAGTAAGCAGGCAGCATCACATAGCATATGACATACCTGCGAGAATATCCAGAGAATCGATTGAAGATAAAGAAATGCAATGGGTTGTTTGACATTGTTCCCGTGCCAAACCTCATGGCGTTGTCCTAAATTATGCATAAGCACGTGGTCGTCACCATGACAATCAGGGGCGTTATATATTCTCTTACCCCTGAAATTGGAACTTGCTCAAGCAATGGAAGACATATCAGACGTATGGTTAACTTGGTATTAGGCACGCGGATACACACGTTCAGCATTCTGATTGTAGCGCATTCGAATGTCATTTGTTCATATACGGGCTACATATTGCGAGCTTTATTTCGGCTTTCGGCACCTGTCTCGTTTGGGGTGACTTTAGTCGCAGAACGTGATCGACAAGTTGACCTGTCAGAGGATGTCAGTGTCTACGGCCGTATTCAGTCCGGTATATGGTCACTCACGTTGTCTTCGTTGCAGTACCTCTGGGCCGTATAGTCGGTAGGGGTGCAGAAGGCATTGTCAGGGCAGCAATTCGCGCTGGTGCCTAGAGTACTCTAAGTTTTCTTCTTCCTCACTGAGTAAATCACTTACAATCCGCTCCAACCCCGGGGCAGACGCCGTAGAATTGGAACCCGGTAGTGACCGAGAACGTATGGGGAGGGATAAGCGTGACATCCGCAGTCGAGGTCTGGCTGTTGATCAGGCTGAGCTCAACCATAGAGCAGCCCTCTCCGTTCAGACCGCAGGAGCCGGTTTGAAGATAGGCGATTGCGCTGGCGAATGGACAATTCGCGGTATAGTCACCGCCCTTGGAGAGGATGTTGCCGCCTTGGACAAGCGTCGGGGTGCCATGCCCGCACCTGGGAGAAATGGGTTAGCACCAGTGACGAAATGGAAGATAGGTACTAACTTGTTGTTGAAAGAAATCGTGTGCGTCTCCGCTGCGACGGTCAAAGCCGCGGCGGCGACAGTAGCGAGGCTAGCGAAGAAACCCTTCATTGTATGAGCAGGTAGAAGTTGGCAGGTGGGACACTTGTGATGGTTGGGGTGCTGCGATTCGTTGCTGGCTTTGCAACAGGCCAAAAACGCTGCCTTTATACGTATATGACGGTCTGAGCAACACGACCAAGAGTCTGCCCTCCTTCCCAATGGTCCCCTCTTTGTAGTTCAAAGAAGGCGCTCCACCGTTGTCAGTGCAGCGTCAACATACACAGGACTGCTCCACAGTATCGCCTGACGTGTATCGGTGGTATAACTGGTCCTTTTCGAAGAATGAGGATGATCATCGGAGACCGCCTACCAGAGTTGCAGAGCATACATCGTTCTTGTAAGAGGCAAAGGATCATCATGCCCCATTCGGCGTGTACGGCTGCGAACATCGTCGTCATTCCCATGCGTTCCACACCTGAGAGGAGTGCAGCTTGTCGAGACGGCGGAGCCGAGCAGCTAATGGGCGCATCGCTCAGCTCGACAGTTCTTAGGCAGAAGCAAGCCAAGCAAGATCTGTGCAAATGACGTCGAGGATCAAAGCAAGCCATTCCAGTGCAGCGATAAGAACAGTTGTGAGGCATTCATCGGATTGAAAAATCTGTACACCAGACCAAAGACTAGGCGCGAGCCTGTTCATCCTTTCAAATCACAGAATGGTGCTAGAGTGACCGCTATTGGAGAAGAACGATGGGCTCAATAACTGTTTGGAGAGAAGAACAGAACTGCACGGAAGCAGTCGCGGCATCAATCACGTAAAGAAGCACGTGATCGCATTCCAAGACCGCACCAGACAAGCTCGCACCACATGTTGTCTTCTCAATCTTACTCTCGTTGCATATGCTTGATTAATCGCCGACGCTATCTCAGTGGAGAAGTGTCCGACAAGGCTGGCGCATTAGCTGCTCAGCCGACTCATAAGGCAACAGAGCGTCACCCCGGTTGCCTGGGATCGGAGAATCAAGAATGAGTAGACTTGCAGTGCTGCCCCACTCGACTTTGATGATCACCGCGTGACCAGAATCCCTTCTATCCCAACAGCCGATCTTCTCTGATGGGTTCTGTGCGACTCGGAGTACAGCTCGCAAGCTACAAAGCGGGAAATTGTACAGTTCTTATTGACGTAAACATACGCAAGTTCTTCGACTTCGACCTATTTTCGCCTTGCCCCTCTGCCTGTGACAATAGCTCCAACAGCTCATGTAGATGCATCTAAAAGACGAACGACGAGAAGCTGTACCTCGGCTCCGACTCGGCACTGTCTCGATCCAAATTCCAACAAATTCCCAATGTCGTCCTTGATTTCCAGCCACCCTGGCGCTCGAAGATCAATCGAGGAGCCCCGCATAGGACAGCACTTTATTGGGCGATTGAGACTATACTTTGTCGGTGCTTGTGGGCGCTTCACACCCGCCTTTGTCGGAATTTAAGCTGGAGACGTCTGCCAGCTTGCTATGTACAACGAGTGAACCTCGCACCCTAATTTGACTCGCTCCAACAGCGCCAAATTATCATCACCCAGCCGAGGAAGAATCCAAGATCATCTGAACAAACCTCCATCGGCGGGACTCTTGAGCATCAGTGGTGGAGCAGTTCTGTGCTGCCTGCCTATTACTAGTTGTTTAGTCTCTACTTCTGGTGAACTCCATGAATCGAGAGGGATGATGGATGGCGCGGAGATGTTCGGTCATCTAGCCTCCTACGGATATATCGACATGACTTGCCAGCACCTAAAGCGGCCGAAGCCCGACGTCACGGAATTGACCTGCGGAGCTCTCGGGTATATAAACCTATTTGAATGATCGGCCTCAGTCCCACAGCACACTGTCCTCAAGGTCAACATGCTTCACACTGTCGTCCCCACCCTCCTTGCTCTCGCAAGCCTCGCCTCGGCGCATACCTTCACCCTGCACAACAACTGCAACTACAATGTGCCCCTTTACGTGTACGTCCAGCTCTTCTCCCCTGTTCCTTTTCTTCGAGCTCATTGAATCACAGCGACTCTTGGCCTGGCAGTGTCGCCTACACTGGTCCCCAGCCTACGCTCTCCCCTGGGCAGTGGCAGTCCATCACCATCCCCACAGGTTGGGACAGCCGGATCTGCCAGAACGCCGATGGGGGGAAGTGCTGGGGGGAGGACTCAATGACCGAATTCACTGTTTGTCTCTTTTTGAGATTGCTCTCCTGTCTATGTGGCTGATAGGGGAAGATGGACTCTGAAGGACTGGCGTACTATGATATCTCGAATATCGAGGCTTTCTTCATCGCCCAGCAGATCGCTCCGGCGGACAGCAGTTGCCAGACGGTGACGTGCACGAGCGCGAACTGCCCTTGCAGCCAGGCGTATCCTGTTGGAGGTGTGTTTTTGGTTCCAATATAGGGTGAGCTCTGACAGAAAGTAGATGAGTCGGGATGTAGGGATGATGCGCCCGTGAAGGCTTGCTTTGGGCAGGACTTTACGATCACGTACTGCCCTTAAGCGTTGCAGGACCGAATAAGGTCAAGCATCAAGAATTAACAGCAAGAAAGGAAACGTTGCAGATAGTCTGAGTCAAACAGTGCAATTGAGCGTTGATCGTGAACTTCCCAGAAGTCTTCAGTCAGGGATAGCCAAAAATGGCACCATTCATTCTTTCCCACCCATAAGCACGATCATGACAATGCTGGGAACTGAACCACCCATCTTCAACCTTACATCGTGACTCTGTGCACAGTTCTCTAGAGTACCAACAGAATATGATTGTCAAAGGTGTGACCATGCTTTGTATCCATGTCCAGATCCTTCTTCACCAAAGTTCTCCTCCAGCCACATATTACCTTTGCACCGTACCAACGCTTTCCCGGCTTACGTGAGGCGCGCTCTTTTCCCTCTTCTCCCTGCATGCAAGCCGTCTCAAAAAGCAAATTTCATGAGCGGAATTGAGGATCAACTACTCATAGTGACATGATACATTGCATTCAGCCAAACACGTCCGTCGAATACCGCTCGATCGCAATCTTCTCGAACATGGCTTCGCTCTCCTCAAGACTATGCGGGCCGGACTCGGCAATGATCTTGATGCATGTATTGCGCACGCCGGCGGACATAGCTGCCATACCGCAGGTGTAGAATCGGGCTCCTTGATCAAAAAGCAGGGACCGGACGATCTTACAATCTTTCCATACGCGGCTATGAGAGGGTATGAGTGACCGGAAGGACTGCATATACAAGAACACACTCACTCCTGCACATACTTGCACCCGCCTGAAAGCTCCGGATGACGAGAGAAGGCCGGCTTGAGCTCGACGGCCCCAAGGTCGCTCCAGGCAGCAAGTTCTTCCTTATAATACAAATAATCTTCAACTGGACCTCTGCAGCCGAAGAATAACAGCGCTTTGCCTACTTCCCTTCCGGCCTTGAGCTGCTCCACACGATCCTGCAGGAACCCGCGCATGGGAGCCAATCCGGATCCAGCACAGAACATCACGATAGGCTTGGTGACGTCCGCCGGCAGGTGGAAGTTGACTGCACTCTGCCGGATGGCTAGGGAGACTGGGTCCCCGGGCTTAAGATGTGCAAGATAGTTGCTCGCCACACCGACGAACTCGCCCTTGCCAGAAAGAGCCGGACCAGTTATGACAGAGAATGTTAGGGCGCAGTTGCTCGGGTTAAACAGCGGGGAAGAGGAAACCGAGTAACGACGTATGCGCAATGAGGGCAGGAGCTTGATGAACTGGCCGAGGGGAACCTTGATGCTAGGGTATTGCTCAAGCAAGTCGAGCACCGCCATGCGCTTCTCGAAGATCCCCGCTTTCGCGTTGGCTACAAGCGCATCGAGGACCTGTCGTTCGGGGCCGTCCTTGGGCGCATAGCGCATCACATCGTCTAAATTCCTCTGTGTCATCGGTTGCCCGAGTTCGACATACCCAGAGAAGAGGTCTTGCAGGCTAATAGGCAAGTTTGTGGGAAGTGTCGTCGGCCCGTGGCTCTTGATCGCGATCTTCGTCTCGCCGAGCATGTTGAAGTGCGTGAGGACGCGGTGTACAGATTCGGGTGGGTTGAGAGGAAGAATGGCCAGGTAGTCACCAGGGCGGTATTCCATTCCCTGAGGAAGTTGGAACTCTATGTGCCTCTTGACTGGTTGCCCAGGGGCAGTGAGAATATGATTCTCGACGCAGCGACCTTCCGTTAGATCAGGTTGACGGAGGAAGATGTTTCTCGTTGTGCCAGTGACAGTAACAACCAGGTCATCCTCCATCTGGCCCTCCGAAGTTGCAATAGGGGCAGTAGTATCAAACGCTTTGCCAAGTGCTGGCCAAAGTGTCTTCTCCCAAGAATCGAACGAACTGAACAGTTCGTCTCCACCAGCATCACCCTCTCCCCGGGGAACCAGCCGTTCAGCACCGAGCTCCTCCAATCGAGAGTCGACGAGCTTCGGGATGCGGAAGAACGTGCGCGCCCAATCACGGTTGCCTGCACCGAATACGGCATACTTGACTCCTTCGAGTGGCTTCTCTGCAGGAACCATATCAGTGATCCCTTGGACGAAATGTACAGCATTCTCGGGAGGCTGGCCCTCGCGGCTCGAGGTGATGATCACCACTGGTCCATCGCGTGGCAACTTCGTCACATCCTCGACGCTGTCCATGGCCCCCATCTTGGGGTTGAAGCCGTACGATGCTGCGTCAGAAGCGACTTGTTGAGCAAAGCCCTCGCATGTGCTGCTGTCGCTTCCGAAAAGAACAAACAAAGGTGTGCCCTTCCCCTCCCCTGCATGTCCATTCTGTATAGATGGAGGTTCACGCACGCCCGGTGCGAGCTGGGATGGCTGCATGCCAGGAATAGCGAGAATCCTCTTCCCTTCCCGAGGGATCAAGTGTATCCTGAAGTCCTTCGGCTTGACAGTGAGGGTCTGCTTGAGCTGGAGATGGTAACTCGGATCATCCAGTCGGATGTCGAAGCGCTGGAAAAGGTTGGCCAGCATCATGATCGCCTCCTGCCACGCTAGTGGCCGGCCGATGCAAGCCCGTGCGCCGTTGCCGAAAGGCTTCCAGCTATTTGGTGGAAGTGCCTCAAATTTACCGTCAAGCATGCGTTCCGGGCGGAAAGCTTCTGCATCATCCCCCCATACAGCGGGGTCGCGATGCAGTCCCGCGACGTCTATAACGCAATTCCATTCCGAGCGCACCTCGAACTCCCCACCGAGGACTTCGTGGTCGTTCAAGCTAACAAGTCCCATCGCAGGTGCTGGTGGGTTGAGGCGAAGGGCTTCGCGCAGAACGGCAGCGGCATACTTCAGCTTAGGGATATGATCCAGGGTGAGGGGCTCGTCTCTAAGAACTGTGTCAATCTCATGTTGCAGTGCGGCGTACCTCGAGGGGTTGGACAGCAGATGATAAAGTGAGAAAGAGAGCATTCCAGCGGTTGTCTCGTGCCCCGCAATAAGGAAGGTGATGAGCTGATAGCGGATGTTCGCGTCAGAGAGGCCCTGCCCAGTCTTAGGATCTTTGCCTTCCAGCATGAGGGAAAGAAGATCTTTTGCGCCGGCAAGAGGGTGGGCTTTTCGGTGAGCAATAACTGATAGTCTACGCATCAGTCTGACATCTAAGACGCACGGAAAAAAGTTTCTCACGCTCATCAACAACATCTACCATGAGCTTAATATCCTCCTCGTATTGATGATTGGTTTGCCTCATGAAGGACTGCACCATCTTGGGCCTTTGTGTCCTCGACCCGCTCTCGAAGAGGAATCTGGCCATAGCCTGAATGAATGGCGGCATATCCTTCTCATAGAAGCTGTTGAACCGGTAGCTCATCGTGCACAGGGCGACTGTGTCGAAAGCGAGACGCGTTAGGTCTTCCGTCGGATCAAAGGCAACATCTGGTCCAAAGCGTTCCCACTTGGCGAGAATCTGGGAGTTGATATCGAGCATTGCAGGGAACATGCTGAGGACCTTCGAAGGGCCAAAAGCGGGCATTAAGATACGATCTCGAGCGCAGTCAGCGTAGTAGACAACGCCTAACATAGGAAATACTCACGAGCAATGCCCCAGTTTTCCTCCCCGTGGTATGCAGTGAACAGGGCGTCTCCTGCTCCATTCCTGACAACTTCTAAAGGACTCCCATGGACCTGCTTGTGAAAGCGCTTCTCGTCAGACAGCTCGTTGACTATCCGCTGGGATGAGCACATGATCAAGACCTTTCCAAGGAGGTCAAGCTTGTATATTTCTCCATACTTTTCTCGCAGGTTACGCCAAGACTGGACCGAGTGGGCGCGGTCAAATACACCAGTTCCCACGTGCCCTAGGAATGGGATTGTAGGCGGACAGGGTATCGGCTTGAAGCTCATCGTCAGGTATAGCAGCAGTATGAGACTTTCAGATCAGAATCAAGAGGGTGGGGCGGCTTGTGAGCCCTGGATTTTACTTCTTCCACTAGTGCCCGTTGAAGCGGTTATATCCCCTCAGTTGGCCATTGAGCTGACGGTCCGTGTCCTGTCAATTCGGTCATCCCGGGGAGGGTGTACAGGAAACTAATAAGCTGGTCACCGTGCCAATGTAGAGCAATATGTTCCATGAGTGCTAGGAAGAGTCTTGAACACGACATTCGCCGAAGGCGAAGAGTGGCAAGTGGTGAAGGAATGATGAGAGTTGAAAGTCGGAAACACACTGCGGACGAAATGCATCAGTCATCTCAGGTGTCCACGTGCTGACCCTACCGAGTAAGAGGGCATCCAGGTTTTGGGGCACGTCTGGACTCTGGACTCTGGATACAGATGTCAGGGTCCTAAGCTTAGTAATTTAATCCCGCTCCGCGTCAAGCGGGCAGGGCAGGGTGCATTGCTCAGCAATTCAATAGCCGGTGCTGCCTAACACCGAACACGTAAGTGCGATAGATACAATTAGTTAGTCCTCTATCTAGACGTCATGTAATTATGAATTGATACTACCACACAAAAAACAAGAAAAACAAAGGACTCGGAGGACATCACCTGCAAGCCCGTCTATTGTATTTCTATGCAGTCAATTCTCCAATGACTACAGTTCACAGCCCTTTCCTTACTCTCCTTCTTCATCCGACTCCACCCACCAAGCCTGATTGTCCATCTCCACCTCGCCATCCTTCAGACGTCCATCATTCTTCCTCTGGGCACGCAGCCAGAACCTCGCCCATGTACTGCCTGGCCGTTTGCTGAACTGTTTGATGAGCTTCTTCAGGCTGGCGGACTCCAACAACTTGGCATGTTCATACCAAGTTTTGTACCTTCCCTTGAATCCATACACCTCCTTGAAGGCTTGCCCCCAAAGAACATGGCCCAGTGTAGCCTTGTCCGTATAGCTACGGATGTGGGTGATGTCGCACGTGACTTCATTAAAAGTCCGCAACCCAGGCCACATCTTGTCCAGTACCTCCAGGAGCAGAAGTTGGGCAGGGGAGGACAGCAGCTTGACAGTGATGGGCACAGGCTCTGGCGGTGGCAAAGTCAGGTCAATGGTGCCTTCCCAGTCCATTGCCATTGGCGTGGCTGCTGCAACACTGTTGATCATGTCCTCCACATCTGGCAAATCGTTGGCATCAAGTGTAACCACTCTGC
This sequence comes from Dacryopinax primogenitus, assembly GCF_000292625.1. NCBI lineage: Eukaryota > Fungi > Basidiomycota > Dacrymycetes > Dacrymycetales > Dacrymycetaceae > Dacryopinax > Dacryopinax primogenitus. The sequence goes on from NW_024467199.1 coordinate 182,371, forward strand.
TACCCCAGCATGGACACTTAGGGTTGCTCAGCTTGACATCCTCCACCATCCTGGGCCCAGGTTCGGCATTCCTCAGGTGTACGGGAGCCAGGGATCCATTGTTTATGGCCGGTTGTCTTCTCTGGGATGAGCTTCAGGGAGTAGGCATCACAAAGTTACCAATCAGAGGCAACAATGGTGGGAGGAGTGGGGACAGAGTCTGCACCAGGGGACACTTTGATCCTCACTTATGGTCTCAAACTACAACAGGCAGCACCCTGCCCAGTTCTTTGACTACCTGGCCCCCATCCTTGTTCACTCTGCCCAGCAGGCAGATCAATGACTCATCCTTTCTGACCTGCACCAGACCCTCCCTTCCCTGACAGATCCATGTCCCCTGCTGTGATTTGAAGAGCTTTGCATAGGTGATGTTCTCAAACTTCATCCCAAGGTCAGAGCTCAGCTCCAAGCCCACATGACTTGGCCATTGGCTCATCCTTGTCCACAGCTTCCCTGCAGTGGGAGATGCTTGCAGGGAGAACTGATGGACCTGCATCTTACGTGGGAGTTAGAGAAAAGTCATTGGGTTAGTAGTTAGCTGCTTACCAAGGTGAACACGATCAGTCCAAATGCCATCTCTAGCATCTTCTCCATCTCCATCACATGCCATTGGCATTCCAGAGTAGCTGCCCATCCACCATCCATTTCATGGTACAGCCTATGTGGGGATGGACCATGGAAGGCTTGCATCAATGGTCCAGCCATTGCACTGACTTCAACATTCTGCTCAAACACCTTGCTGTGCCCCCCCCTTTTAACCTGCTTGCCCTTCCCTTTTCCTCCTGCTGTCCCACCTGGAGCCGTGACCTGCCCTGCCTGCCCCTGGGCTGACTGATCTGCCATCCCATCCCTCTGCCCAACCTCCAACACTTCATCTTCCATCCCTTCCCTATCTCCTCCATTCTCCCCATCCTCCCATTCATCCAACCCATTGACTTCTCTTGCTTCCCCACCTCCTTCGATCTTTTCTGCCTTAGGCTTGTGGACAGGGCAGCCTGCTGCACTGTGACCAAACTCTTTGGACTTTCTCTCATCCCTGCAGCACTTGGCACACCATTTCTTGCAGCAAGCTTGGCAACCTGGTCCCTTGCAGAGAGGACACTTGGGTCCTCCCTTTTGGGGACCATTTGCCAGTTGACTCAAGCCTACTGGGCTTGAACTCCATTGTGCCTGGGATTTGTCAACCATGTGCTGGAGTTTGATGATGTCATCTGGGTGCAGCCTCTGGGTATGAAATTGGAAGCTCTTTGGGTTATGTTTCCTACACTGCACAAACAATGTCAGTGTAGTTTGAACTACAGGGTGCAGAACTTACAAGGGTGTATACAACCCCATACTTCTCTGGCTTCCCCCCCTTTCTGTCCAAATGCACTAGAGGCACCAGTGCTTCAGTACATCTGGGTTCTGAACACTGGATTGTGGCCCCAATGTGCTTCACCTTCTTCCCTTCTGGCAGTTGGGAATTCCCAAGCTTGATGACATCCCGCATGAGTGATTGGGTGACAAGAGACATAGGCATCTTGACAAAGTGGAAAACTGGGGCAGGGGGCAGGGGGAAAGGGGCACACAGTCACAGATTGTTTCTCAGGTGATGGGGGGGAAAGGTGCAAAACTACATGATGCAAGTATTTATTTAACAGCATGGGAAATTTTGCACATACTGACACATGGGAATGCAGATCTCTTGGCAATCCCAGCAAACTGCTAGCCCAATCATGATCAGCCTAATGGTTCCCAAATTGGGAAACATCATTCACCTATTTACGCAAGTCCAGTTGTCCATCAGTAATACTGTGAGGACATTGAAGGGGACATGCAACCAGGGGGTGCAGATTCACATGCCTGCCAGCAGGCAGGAGACATGGTTGGATGATTCCAGACTGGGGCTGTTTGGCTAGTGGGCATTTCCGGATTGCAGTCATGGCCTTGTGAGGATGTAATATTAGAGGGCAGCTGAGGACAGTGTGGCAAATGCAAGGAATGGCCTGGAGCACTGAGCCCATCAAGGGGGGTCACCATTTGCTTGTTTTCCAGAAGCTGCAGTAATTCATTGAATGTACCAACCAGCTGCATCATGTGAGAGATGTTTGAGTGAAGATCTCCTGTGTCAACCTGGAACTGTTGATTCACCAGGCACTGCACAAACAAGCCATCTGGGAATGTCAGGAAATGGAATTCTTCGAGGTCGCTGGGGATGCTGGGGACATATTTGGGGTTGAAGAATGACATGCTGTAATCCCAGTGATCCAATGCTGGCTCTCTTCTCCATTGAGCCATGGGCAAGGTTCATTGCCAGGTGATCACTTTGCTCAGAAGGCAACCACTTGTCCAATTGCTGAGCCCGTAAGGCATTACAACCTGGTCCAACAGGGCAAACAGAGACTTGTAGTGCCAGAGGTTATGCACAAGGTTTGCACACAATTGATATTGCTGGTGAATCTCCAGGAGAGTGCGATTTTCCTGCTCACAAGCCAGTGCCCCCTGAGCAAGCCAACATCCTGCTATGGGTGAGTAATGACAATCAAGTTGGTAAGGGTGATACTACTCACCCCTGTGAAAACACCACTCCTGAAGATACAGCTGCCAACACAACAGGAACTGAATCCAGGTGAAGCACAAACCAATCGACACTCAAATGCAGTTATTGAATTCAGCCTGCCTTGCCTTCTGCTTGCTGGTGGTAGCTGCACGCCCATGGAATGAGGGCAATGTGTGGACCCAAACACTGTTGAACCAGGTTCTCCATACCATCACCTAAACCTCCAGGGCGATTGTAGCCAGATGGCCACGGGATGGGATTGAATGACAAGGCTTCCATTGCAGCATCCATACTGGGAGGGAGCCAATAATGGTCATGCTCCCAGGGGTGCTGATTTGTAGACAGTGTGTACTGTCTGTGTTTTTTGCCCATGGTGCACATGGCAAACCATTATCTACCCAGATGTAGATGGGGGAGGGATTGGTGGGAGTGCGAGGGGTGGAAGCAGGATCAGTGGATGTTTCATGGGTGTGGGAGGGAGTAGTGGGAGTGGATGGGATGAGCACTGTGTGAGCAGTTTCTCAGTCTTGGCCTGTTGCTGGATGCAAGCACAAGGCTGAGAGCAGGAACTCATGCATTGCTTTGAGACCAAAACACTAACACACAGGAACACACAGGCAAACACTGCTCGAAGGAAGCACGAGGCTGAGAACAGGTACTTGCGATCCAAATGGGCACTTGAGGGAGAGGGTGAGATCGATTTTGAGGTGCAAGGAGGCGCCATCTTGTGTGTGAGCCCACTGAGTGAAGCAACGCATGAGGTTTTGCTTCACTTACTGGCTGAACCTCTCTGAGAGCGGCCCAAGTGAGAAGGGGGCTGAGGGGAGGGGAGGGGAGAAGGTGTCGAGGAGATGAGGGAGGACAGTGAGGACGGTGGGGAGGATGATGAGGATGACAACGGGGATGATGACAGTGGTGGTGGTGGTGGTGGTGGTGGTGGGGAGGAGAGGAAACTGCTCACACAGTACTTGTCCTGTCCACTCCCACTACCCCCTCCCAAACCCCTTAAACGCCCACCTATCTAACCTCCATCCCCATGCTGTATCCAAGCCCATTGAGAATTATGCCGTTTGCCACTGCAGTTACTGGGTTCTGAGATGCTGCAATGCGATTTGGCACATCTCTGGATGAGAAGGGGAAAGAGAGGGCATTAGATGTCAAAGGAGAAGAAGGTATGCACCAATCTGTCTAACATTGCATCCATGCTCACCCTCCGTCCAGATATCGGTTCATCCATGGATATTGTGCTCACAGGGATGTCTGCTGAAGCCACAGAAGAAGGAAATCCAGGTGTGTAACATTCTATTCATACAAACAGAGCTAGTTACTCACTAAGTAAATCAGGCTCATCCTCCAAACCAACACCGCAAATGGTAGATGAACTTCTTGCCTCTCAACCTTGTTTGGCATTGACTGGCAAACCCACCCTCCTGCAGGCACAGAAAGATGGCTTCCACAGCGCTCTGTTGTCCATCGAGATGGTCAGGCTGGCTTGCATAATTGTCCTACCACTGCGTCCCAATGAACAGAAATGCAGGCAACACTGGCTGGAATTGCATCGAGCCTCAATGAGAGGGGAATGCTTGGCCTGGGATGTGGATGAGATCCCCTGGGACGCCAAGCACCATAATGCAGAGCTACGGAGTTGCTTGCAAGAGGATTGGATGGTATATGCCCAGCCATTTGACTGCCTCCACCTGCATTGACCTTACTGCGAAGGTCTGCCAGCATCTCCCCTTAGTGCCAAAGTGCAGTGGGTGGTGCTGATCTGAGAGGTGTTCTCAATGATGGAGCAAACTCCAGGATGTGCTGTCCTTGGACTGGTAAACCCCAGGTGGGTGTCCCACCTGAAGAGACTGCACAAGTACGCATTCGCTGTCACCCATTGCAATCTCTCCACCATGTCTTCTGCTGAACTCCAGCAATACCCTCTGTCTTTGAAGAATTGGCCATTTACCTGCAACTTTGTTGGCATACTTGCAGATACTGTCCCCCCCATGAATTGTGAACAACTTTTTCGAGACAGGGTGCCACTGCTGGAGCCAGATTCCCTGCAGAGGAGGGACAAGTGTCTGACAGACAACTGGGTGAGGGAACACTTGGCAGAAATGTTGGCATCTGCCTCAAACACTGAGCACTGTCAGCATGTGGGTTCAGCTGATCAGGTTCAAACAGCCAATGCATGTATGTGCCAACAAACTAAGGTGTCAACTCCACCAAACTCTCAGAGGTGTAAAGCCACAAAGTCACAACTTGCAGAAGCCAGCAAGCCAGACACAACAGCTGTTGTGTCTGATGTGCCCATGGCGAGCCTGTTTACGGACTGCCAGTCTTGTGCATGAACTGGAGGAAGTCCCACTACCCATATTGGGGAGTCTTGCAAAGCAGTTGGCTGCAGCACAGCGCCCTGCTGATGTGGTTGGCAAGCCCAGCACTTTGCTGGGAAAAGAGGCTGGTGACTTCAACATGCTGGATCTTGGAGATTTGCATCGAGCTGATGAGAATCAAGCTGAAGGCTGGCAGAAGGCCAAGGAGAAGATGGAGAGAGAGATCGAGAAGCTGGAGAAGCAGAGGGAAAAAGAGCAAGTGATGTGGAATCTGCTCTGGCCACAGGTGAGGGGAGGGTATGCATGCAGACTAGCATGGGCACACCATTCTATGTTTGAGCCCCTTTGCCAGTGGTCTTCGATGACTACCTGTTAGGGCAACACAGGCTGACTAAGTCTGCTCACCTAAGAGTGCCAAGAGTCTAAGCA